>NW_027423688.1:2407500-3007500 GCF_048934315.1 Petromyzon marinus | reverse complement strand
CGAGAGGATTCTGGGATGTTTGTGTTTTTTTGGTAATAACTCTGGAAGGAAACGTCGCATACCCATCAAGGTGGTACTCGTACTGCTCGACTCGTCGAAAGGAATCCAAATATATGAATGGTTAAGCTATGGGATATGAAATGGACGAGCGACCAATAAAACAGCATGTATTATGGGGTTGAATGCTTTTTGCTATTCACAAAATAAAACAAAAGCAGTCATGCAAATATCTGAATTTTCACAGCACAGCAAAATCAGTTGCACCATTCAATTCCGCTCGTCCAGACGGGGAGAATTCAATCACATTCATTCCATGCGACGTTTCTTATGGGATTTAATGAGCGACAACATTTTGACCCCAAACCGAGAGGATTCTGGGATGTTTGTGGTTTTTTGGTAATAACTCTGGAAGAAAACGTCGCAGACCCATCAAGGTGGTACTCGTACTGCTCGCGTTATCGAGAGGAATCCAAATATATGAGTTGTTAAGCTATGGGATATGAAATGGACGAGCGACCAATAAAACAACATGTATTATGGGGTTGAATGCTTTTTGCTATTCACAAAATAAAACAAAAGCAGTCATGCAAATATCTTAATTTTCACAGCACAGCAAAATCAGTTGCACCATTCAATTCCGCTCGTCCAGACGGGGAGAATTCAATCACATTCATTCGATGCGACGTTTCTTATGGGATTTAATGAGCGACAACATTTTGACCCCAAACCGAGAGGATTCTGGGATTTTTGTGTTTTTTTGGTAATAACTCTGGAAGGAAACGTCGCAGTCCCATCAAGGTGGTACTCGTACTGCTCGCCTCGTCGAGCGGGATCCAAATATATGAATGGTTAAGCTATGTGATATGAAATGGACGAGCGACCAATAAAACAGCATGTATTATGGGGTTGAATGCTTTTTGCTATTCACAAAATAAAACAAAAGCAGTCATGCAAATATCTGAATTTTCACAGCACAGCAAAATCAGTTGCACCATTCAATTCCGCTCGTCCAGACGGGGAGAATTCAATCACATTCATTCGATTCGACGTTTCTTATGGGATTTAATGAGCGACAACATTTTGAGCCCAAACCGAGAGGATTCTGGGATGTTTGTGGTTTTTTGGTAATAACTCTGGAAGGAAACGTCGCAGTCCCATCAAGGTGGTACTCGTACTGCTCGCCTCGTCGAGCGGAATCCAAATATATGAATGGTTAAGCTATGTGATATGAAATGGACGAGCGACCAATAAAACAGCATGTATTATGGGGTTGAATGCTTTTTGCTATTCACAAAATAAAACAAAAGCAGTCATGCAAATATCTGAATTTTCACAGCACAGCAAAATCAGTTGCACCATTCAATTCCGCTCGTCCAGACGGGGAGAATTCAATCACATTCATTCGATGCGACGTTTCTTATGGGATTTAATGAGCGACAACATTTTGAGCCCAAACCGAGAGGATTCTGGGATGTTTGTGTTTTTTTGGTAATAACTCTGGAAGGAAACGTCGCATACCCATCAAGGTAGTACTCGTACTGCTCGACTCGTCGAAAGGAATCCAAATATATGAATGGTTAAGCTATGGGATATGAAATGGACGAGCGACCAATAAAACAGCATGTATTATGGGGTTGAATGCTTTTTGCTATTCACAAAATAAAACAAAAGCAGTCATGCAAATATCTGAATTTTCACAGCACAGCAAAATCAGTTGCACCATTCAATTCCGCTCGTCCAGACGGGGAGAATTCAATCACATTCATTCCATGCGACGTTTCTTATGGGATTTAATGAGCGACAACATTTTGACCCCAAACCGAGAGGATTCTGGGATGTTTGTGGTTTTTTGGTAATAACTCTGGAAGAAAACGTCGCAGACCCATCAAGGTGGTACTCGTACTGCTCGCCTTATCGAGAGGAATCCAAATATATGAGTTGTTAAGCTATGGGATATGAAATGGACGAGCGACCAATAAAACAACATGTATTATGGGGTTGAATGCTTTTTGCTATTCACAAAATAAAACAAAAGCAGTCATGCAAATATCTGAATTTTCACAGCACAGCAAAATCAGTTGCACCATTCAATTCCGGTCGTCCAGACGGGGAGAATTCAATCACATTCATTCGATGCGACGTTTCTTATGGGATTTAATGAGCGACAACATTTTGACCCCAAACCGAGAGGATTCTGGGATTTTTGTGTTTTTTTGGTAATAACTCTGGAAGGAAACGTCGCAGTCCCATCAAGGTGGTACTCTTACTGCTCGCCGCGTCGAAAGGAATCCAAATATATGAATGGTTAAGCTATGGGATATGAAATGGACGAGCGACCAATAAAACAGCATGTATTATGGGGTTGAATGCTTTTTGCTATTCACAAAATAAAACAAAAGCAGTCATGCAAATATCTGAATTTTCACAGCACAGCAAAATAAGTTGCACCATTCAATTCCGCTCGTCCAGACGGGGAGAATTCAATCACATTCATTCGATGCGACGTTTCTTATGGGATTTAATGAGCGACAACATTTTGACCCCAAACCGAGAGGATTCTGGGATGTTTGTGGTTTTTTGGTAATAACTCTGGAAGAAAACGTCGCAGACCCATCAAGGTGGTACTCGTACTGCTCGCGTTATCGAGAGGAATCCAAATATATGAGTTGTTAAGCTATGGGATATGAAATGGACGAGCGACCAATAAAACAACATGTATTATGGGGTTGAATGCTTTTTGCTATTCACAAAATTAAACAAAAGCAGTCATGCAAATATCTTAATTTTCACAGCACAGCAAAATCAGTTGCACCATTCAATTCCGCTCGTCCAGACGGGGAGAATTCAATCACATTCATTCGATGCGACGTTTCTTATGGGATTTAATGAGCGACAACATTTTGACCCCAAACCGAGAGGATTCTGGGATTTTTGTGTTTTTTTGGTAATAACTCTGGAAGGAAACGTCGCAGTCCCATCAAGGTGGTACTCGTACTGCTCGCCTCGTCGAGCGGAATCCAAATATATGAATGGTTAAGCTATGTGATATGAAATGGACGAGCGACCAATAAAACAGCATGTATTATGGGGTTGAATGCTTTTTGCTATTCACAAAATAAAACAAAAGCAGTCATGCAAATATCTGAATTTTCACAGCACAGCAAAATCAGTTGCACCATTCAATTCCGCTCGTCCAGACGGGGAGAATTCAATCACATTCATTCGATTCGACGTTTCTTATGGGATTTAATGAGCGACAACATTTTGAGCCCAAACCGAGAGGATTCTGGGATGTTTGTGTTTTTTTGGTAATAACTCTGGAAGGAAACGTCGCATACCCATCAAGGTGGTACTCCTACTGCTCGCCTCGTCGAAAGGAATCCAAATATATGAATGGTTAAGCTATGGGATATGAAATGGACGAGCGACCAATAAAACAGCATGTATTATGGGGTTGAATGCTTTTTGCTATTCACAAAATAAAACAAAAGCAGTCATGCAAATATCTGAATTTTCAGAACACAGCAAAATCAGTTGCACCATTCAATTCCGCTCGTCCAGACGGGGAGAATTCAATCACATTCATTCGATGCGACGTTTCTTATGGGATTTAATGAGCGACAACATTTTGACCCCAAACCGAGAGGATTCTGGGATGTTTGTGGTTTTTTGGTAATAACTCTGGAAGAAAACGTCGCATACCCATCAAGGTGGTACTCCTACTGCTCGCCTCGTCGAAAGGAA
Source organism: Petromyzon marinus (assembly GCF_048934315.1). Classification (NCBI taxonomy): domain Eukaryota; kingdom Metazoa; phylum Chordata; class Hyperoartia; order Petromyzontiformes; family Petromyzontidae; genus Petromyzon; species Petromyzon marinus. The sequence continues at coordinate 3,003,756 of NW_027423688.1, read as the reverse complement.
TCCAAATATATGAATGGTTAAGCTATGGGATATGAAATGGACGAGCGACCAATAAAACAGCATGTATTATGGGGTTGAATGCTTTTTGCTATTCACAAAATAAAACAAAAGCAGTCATGCAAATATCTGAATTTTCAGAACACAGCAAAATCAGTTGCACCATTCAATTCCGCTCGTCCAGACGGGGAGAATTCAATCACATTCATTCGATGCGACGTTTCTTATGGGATTTAATGAGCGACAACATTTTGACCCCAAACCGAGAGGATTCTGGGATGTTTGTGGTTTTTTGGTAATAACTCTGGAAGAAAACGTCGCAGACCCATCAAGGTGGTACTCGTACTGCTCGCCTTATCGAGAGGAATCCAAATATATGAGTTGTTAAGCTATGGGATATGAAATGGACGAGCGACCAATAAAACAACATGTATTATGGGGTTGAATGCTTTTTGCTATTCACAAAATAAAACAAAAGCAGTCATGCAAATATCTGAATTTTCACAGCACAGCAAAATCAGTTGCACCATTCAATTCCGGTCGTCCAGACGGGGAGAATTCAATCACATTCATTCGATGCGACGTTTCTTATGGGATTTAATGAGCGACAACATTTTGACCCCAAACCGAGAGGATTCTGGGATTTTTGTGTTTTTTTGGTAATAACTCTGGAAGGAAACGTCGCAGTCCCATCAAGGTGGTACTCTTACTGCTCGCCGCGTCGAAAGGAATCCAAATATATGAATGGTTAAGCTATGGGATATGAAATGGACGAGCGACCAATAAAACAGCATGTATTATGGGGTTGAATGCTTTTTGCTATTCACAAAATAAAACAAAAGCAGTCATGCAAATATCTGAATTTTCACAGCACAGCAAAATAAGTTGCACCATTCAATTCCGCTCGTCCAGACGGGGAGAATTCAATCACATTCATTCGATGCGACGTTTCTTATGGGATTTAATGAGCGACAACATTTTGACCCCAAACCGAGAGGATTCTGGGATGTTTGTGGTTTTTTGGTAATAACTCTGGAAGAAAACGTCGCAGACCCATCAAGGTGGTACTCGTACTGCTCGCGTTATCGAGAGGAATCCAAATATATGAGTTGTTAAGCTATGGGATATGAAATGGACGAGCGACCAATAAAACAACATGTATTATGGGGTTGAATGCTTTTTGCTATTCACAAAATTAAACAAAAGCAGTCATGCAAATATCTTAATTTTCACAGCACAGCAAAATCAGTTGCACCATTCAATTCCGCTCGTCCAGACGGGGAGAATTCAATCACATTCATTCGATGCGACGTTTCTTATGGGATTTAATGAGCGACAACATTTTGACCCCAAACCGAGAGGATTCTGGGATTTTTGTGTTTTTTTGGTAATAACTCTGGAAGGAAACGTCGCAGTCCCATCAAGGTGGTACTCGTACTGCTCGCCTCGTCGAGCGGAATCCAAATATATGAATGGTTAAGCTATGTGATATGAAATGGACGAGCGACCAATAAAACAGCATGTATTATGGGGTTGAATGCTTTTTGCTATTCACAAAATAAAACAAAAGCAGTCATGCAAATATCTGAATTTTCACAGCACAGCAAAATCAGTTGCACCATTCAATTCCGCTCGTCCAGACGGGGAGAATTCAATCACATTCATTCGATTCGACGTTTCTTATGGGATTTAATGAGCGACAACATTTTGAGCCCAAACCGAGAGGATTCTGGGATGTTTGTGTTTTTTTGGTAATAACTCTGGAAGGAAACGTCGCATACCCATCAAGGTGGTACTCCTACTGCTCGCCTCGTCGAAAGGAATCCAAATATATGAATGGTTAAGCTATGGGATATGAAATGGACGAGCGACCAATAAAACAGCATGTATTATGGGGTTGAATGCTTTTTGCTATTCACAAAATAAAACAAAAGCAGTCATGCAAATATCTGAATTTTCAGAACACAGCAAAATCAGTTGCACCATTCAATTCCGCTCGTCCAGACGGGGAGAATTCAATCACATTCATTCGATGCGACGTTTCTTATGGGATTTAATGAGCGACAACATTTTGACCCCAAACCGAGAGGATTCTGGGATGTTTGTGGTTTTTTGGTAATAACTCTGGAAGAAAACGTCGCAGACCCATCAAGGTGGTACTCGTACTGCTCGCCTTATCGAGAGGAATCCAAATATATGAGTTGTTAAGCTATGGGATATGAAATGGACGAGCGACCAATAAAACAACATGTATTATGGGGTTGAATGCTTTTTGCTATTCACAAAATAAAACAAAAGCAGTCATGCAAATATCTTAATTTTCACAGCACAGCAAAATCAGTTGCACCATTCAATTCCGCTCGTCCAGACGGGGAGAATTCAATCACATTCATTCGATGCGACGTTTCTTATGGGATTTAATGAGCGACAACATTTTGACCCCAAACCGAGAGGATTCTGGGATATTTGTGGTTTGTTGGTAATAACTCTGGAAGGAAACGTCGCAGTCCCATCAAGGTGGTACTCTTACTGCTCGCCGCGTCGAAAGGAATCCAAATATATGAATGGTTAAGCTATGGGATATGAAATGGACGAGCGACCAATAAAACAGCATGTATTATGGGGTTGAATGCTTTTTGCTATTCACAAAATAAAACAAAAGCAGTCATGCAAATATCTGAATTTTCACAGCACAGCAAAATCAGTTGCACCATTCAATTCCGCTCGTCCAGACGGGGAGAATTCAATCACATTCATTCGATGCGACGTTTCTTATGGGATTTAATGAGCGACAACATTTTGACCCCAAACCGAGAGGATTCTGGGATGTTTGTGGTTTTTTGGTAATAACTCTGGAAGAAAACGTCGCAGACCCATCAAGGTGGTACTCGTACTGCTCGCCTTATCGAGAGGAATCCAAATATATGAGTTGTTAAGCTATGGGATATGAAATGGACGAGCGACCAATAAAACAACATGTATTATGGGGTTGAATGCTTTTTGCTATTCACAAAATAAAACAAAAGCAGTCATGCAAATATCTGAATTTTCACAGCACAGCAAAATCAGTTGCACCTTTCAATTCCGCTCGTCCAGACGGGGAGAATTCAATCACATTCATTCGATGCGACGTTTCTTATGGGATTTAATGAGCGACAACATTTTGAGCCCAAACCGAGAGGATTCTGGGATGTTTGTGTTTTTTTGGTAATAACTCTGGAAGGAAACGTCGCATACCCATCAAGGTGGTACTCCTACTGCTCGCCTCGTCGAAAGGAATCCAAATATATGAATGGTTAAGCTATGGGATATGAAATGGACGAGCGACCAATAAAACAGCATGTATTATGGGGTTGAATGCTTTTTGCTATTCACAAAATAAAACAAAAGCAGTCATGCAAATATCTGAATTTTCAGAACACAGCAAAATCAGTTGCACCATTCAATTCCGCTCGTCCAGACGGGGAGAATTCAATCACATTCATTCGATGCGACGTTTCTTATGGGATTTAATGAGCGACAACATTTTGACCCCAAACCGAGAGGATTCTGGGATGTTTGTGGTTTTTTGGTAATAACTCTGGAAGAAAACGTCGCAGACCCATCAAGGTGGTACTCGTACTGCTCGCCTTATCGAGAGGAATCCAAATATATGAGTTGTTAAGCTATGGGATATGAAATGGACGAGCGACCAATAAAACAACATGTATTATGGGGTTGAATGCTTTTTGCTATTCACAAAATAAAACAAAAGCAGTCATGCAAATATCTGAATTTTCACAGCACAGCAAAATCAGTTGCACCATTCAATTCCGGTCGTCCAGACGGGGAGAATTCAATCACATTCATTCGATGCGACGTTTCTTATGGGATTTAATGAGCGACAACATTTTGACCCCAAACCGAGAGGATTCTGGGATATTTGTGGTTTGTTGGTAATAACTCTGGAAGGAAACGTCGCAGACCCATCAAGGTGGTACTCTTACTGCTCGCCGCGTCGAAAGGAATCCAAATATATGAATGGTTAAGCTATGGGATATGAAATGGACGAGCGACCAATAAAACAGCATGTATTATGGGGTTGAATGCTTTTTGCTATTCACAAAATAAAACAAAAGCAGTCATGCAAATATCTGAATTTTCACAGCACAGCAAAATCAGTTGCACCATTCAATTCCGCTCGTCCAGACGGGGAGAATTCAATCACATTCATTCGATGCGACGTTTCTTATGGGATTTAATGAGCGACAACATTTTGACCCCAAACCGAGAGGATTCTGGGATGTTTGTGGTTTTTTGGTAATAACTCTGGAAGAAAACGTCGCAGACCCATCAAGGTGGTACTCGTACTGCTCGCCTTATCGAGAGGAATCCAAATATATGAGTTGTTAAGCTATGGGATATGAAATGGACGAGCGACCAATAAAACAACATGTATTATGGGGTTGAATGCTTTTTGCTATTCACAAAATAAAACAAAAGCAGTCATGCAAATATCTGAATTTTCACAGCACAGCAAAATCAGTTGCACCTTTCAATTCCGCTCGTCCAGACGGGGAGAATTCAATCACATTCATTCGATGCGACGTTTCTTATGGGATTTAATGAGCGACAACATTTTGACCCCAAACCGAGAGGATTCTGGGATGTTTGTGGTTTTTTGGTAATAACTCTGGAAGGAAACGTCGGAGACCCATCAAGGTGGTACTCGTACTGCTCGCCTCGTCGAGAGGAATCCAAATATATGAATGCTTAAGCTATGGGATATGAAATGGACGAGCGACCAATAAAACAACATGTATTATGGGGTTGAATGCTTTTTGCTATTCACAAAATAAAACAAAAGCAATCATGCACATATCTGAATTTTCACAGCACAGCAAAATCAGTTGCACCATTCAATTCCGCTCTTCCAGACGGGGAGAATTCAATCACATTCATTCGATGCGACGTTTCTTATGGGATTTAATGAGCGACAACAGTTTGACCCCAAACCGAGAGGATTCTGGGATGTTTGTGTTTTTTTGGTAATAACTCTGGAAGGAAACGTCGCAGACCCATCAAGGTGGTACTCGTACTGCTCGCCTCGTCGAGAGGAATCCAAATATATGAATGGTTAAGCTATGTGATATGAAATGGACGAGCGACCAATAAAACAGCATGTATTATGGGGTTGAATGCTTTTTGCTATTCACAAAATAAAACAAAAGCAGTCATGCAAATATCTGAATTTTCACAGCACAGCAAAATCAGTTGCACCATTCAATTCCGCTCGTCCAGACGGGGAGAATTCAATCACATTCATTCGATGCGACGTTTCTTATGGGATTTAATGAGCGACAACATTTTGACCCCAAACCGAGAGGATTCTGGGATGTTTGTGGTTTTTTGGTAATAACTCTGGAAGGAAACGTCGCAGACCCGTCAAGGTGGTACTCGTACTGCACGAATGGTCGAGAGGAATCCAAATATATGAATGCTTAAGCTATGGGATATGAAATGGACGAGCGACCAATAAAACAACATGTATTATGGGGTTGAATGCTTTTTGCTATTCACAAAATAAAACAAAAGCAGTCATGCAAATATCTGAATTTTCACAGCACAGCAAAATCAGTTGCACCATTCAATTCCGCTCTTCCAGACGGGGAGAATTCAATCACATTCATTCGATGCGACGTTTCTTATGGGATTTAATGAGCGACAACAGTTTGACCCCAAACCGAGAGGATTCTGGGATGTTTGTGTTTTTTTGGTAATAACTCTGGAAGGAAACGTCGCAGACCCATCAAGGTGGTACTCGTACTGCTCGCCTCGTCGAGAGGAATCCAAATATATGAATGGTTAAGCTATGTGATATGAAATGGACGAGCGACCAATAAAACAGCATGTATTATGGGGTTGAATGCTTTTTGCTATTCACAAAATAAAACAAAAGCAGTCATGCAAATATCTGAATTTTCACAGCACAGCAAAATCAGTTGCACCATTCAATTCCGCTCGTCCAGACGGGGAGAATTCAATCACATTCATTCGATGCGACGTTTCTTATGGGATTTAATGAGCGACAACATTTTGACCCCAAACCGAGAGGATTCTGGGATGTTTGTGGTTTTTTGGTAATAACTCTGGAAGGAAACGTCGCAGACCCGTCAAGGTGGTACTCGTACAGCACGCCTCGTCGAGAGGAATCCAAATATATGAATGCTTAAGCTATGGGATATGAAATGGACGAGCGACCAATAAAACAACATGTATTATGGGGTTGAATGCTTTTTGCTATTCACAAAATAAAACAAAAGCAGTCATGCAAATATCTCAATTTTCACAGCACAGCAAAATCAGTTGCACCATTCAATTCCGCTCTTCCAGACGGGGAGAATTCAATCACATTCATTCGATGCGACGTTTCTTATGGGATTTAATGAGCGACAACATTTTGACCCCAAACCGAGAGGATTCTGGGATGTTTGTGTTTTTTTGGTAATAACTCTGGAAGGAAACGTCGCAGACCCATCAAGTTGGTAGTCGTACTGCTCGTCTCGTCGAGAGGAATCGAAATATATGAATGGTTAAGCTATGGGATATGAAATGGACGAGCGACCAATAAAACAACATGTATTATGGGTTGAATGCTTTTTGCTATTCATAAAATAAAACAAAAGCAGTCATGCAAATATCTGAATTTTCACAGCACAGCAAAATCAGTTGCACCATTCAATTCCGCTCGTCCAGACGGGGAGAATTCAATCACATTCATTCGATGCGACGTTTCTCATGGGATTTAATGAGCGACAACAGTTTGACCCCAAACCGAGAGGATTCTGGGATGTTTGTGGTTTTTTGGTAATAACTCTGGAAGAAAACGTCGCAGACCCATCAAGGTGGTACTCGTACTGCTCGCCTTATCGAGAGGAATGCAAATATATGAGTTGTTAAGCTATGGGATATGAAATGGACGAGCGACCAATAAAACAACATGTATTATGGGGTTGAATGCTTTTTGCTATTCACAAAATAAAACAAAAGCAGTCATGCAAATATCTGAATTTTCACAGCACAGCAAAATCAGTTGCACCATTCAATTCCGCTCGTCCAGACGGGGAGAATTCAATCACATTCATTCGATGCGACGTTTCTTATGGGATTTAATGAGCGACAACATTTTGAGCCCAAACCGAGAGGATTCTGGGATGTTTGTGTTTTTTTGGAAATAACTCTGGAAGGAAACGTCGCATACCCATCAAGGTGGTACTCGTACTGCTCGCCTCGTCGAAAGGAATCCAAATATATGAATAGTTAAGCTATGGGATATGAAATGGACGAGCGACCAATAAAACAGCATGTATTATGGGGTTGAATGCTTTTTGCTATTCACAAAATAAAACAAAAGCAGTCATGCAAATATCTGAATTTTCACAACACAGCAAAATCAGTTGCACCATTCAATTCCGCTCGTCCAGACGGGGAGAATTCAATCACATTCATTCGATGCGACGTTTCTTATGGGATTTAATGAGCGACAACATTTTGACCCCAAACCGAGAGGATTCTGGGATGTTTGTGGTTTTTTGGTAATAACTCTGGAAGAAAACGTCGCAGACCCATCAAGGTGGTACTCGTACTGCTCGCCTTATCGAGAGGAATCCAAATATATGAGTTGTTAAGCTATGGGATATGAAATGGACGAGCGACCAATAAAACAACATGTATTATGGGGTTGAATGCTTTTTGCTATTCACAAAATAAAACAAAAGCTGTCATGCAAATATCTGAATTTTCACAGCACAGCAAAATCAGTTGCACCATTCAATTCCGCTCATCCAGACGGGGAGAATTCAATCACATTCATTCGATGCGACGTTTCTTATGGGATTTAATGAGCGACAACATTTTGAGCCCAAACCGAGAGGATTCTGGGATGTTTGTGTTTTTTTGGTAATAACTCTGGAAGGAAACGTCGCATACCCATCAAGGTGGTACTCGTACTGCTCGCCTCGTCGAAAGGAATCCAAATATATGAATGGTTAAGCTATGGGATATGAAATGAACGAGCGACCAATAAAACAGCATGTATTATGGGGTTGAATGCTTTTTGCTATTCACAAAATAAAACAAAAGCAGTCATGCAAATATCTGAATTTTCACAGCACAGCAAAATCAGTTGCACCATTCAATTCCGCTCTTCCAGACGGGGAGAATTCAATCACATTCATTCGATGCGACGTTTCTTATGGGATTTAATGAGCGACAACATTTTGACCCCAAACCGAGAGGATTTTGGGATTTTTGTGGTTTTTTGGTAATAACTCTGGAAGGAAACGTCGCAGTCCCATCAAGGTGGTACTCGTACTGCTCGCCTCGTCGAGCGGAATCCAAATATATGAATGGTTAAGCTATGTGATATGAAATGGACGAGCGACCAATAAAACAGCATGTATTATGGGGTTGAATGCTTTTTGCTATTCACAAAATAAAACAAAAGCAGTCATGCAAATATCTGAATTTTCACAGCACAGCAAAATCAGTTGCACCATTCAATTCCGCTCGTCCAGACGGGGAGAATTCAATCACATTCATTCGATGCGACGTTTCTTATGGGATTTAATGAGCGACAACATTTTGAGCCCAAACCGAGAGGATTCTGGGATGTTTGTGTTTTTTTGGTAATAACTCTGGAAGGAAACGTCGCATACCCATCAAGGTGGTACTCGTACTGCTCGACTCGTCGAAAGGAATCCAAATATATGAATGGTTAAGCTATGGGATATGAAATGTACGAGCGACCAATAAAACAGCATGTATTATGGGGTTGAATGCTTTTTGCTATTCACAAAATAAAACAAAAGCAGTCATGCAAATATCTGAATTTTCACAGCACAGCAAAATCAGTTGCACCATTCAATTCCGCTCGTCCAGACGGGGAGAATTCAATCACATTCATTCCATGCGACGTTTCTTATGGGATTTAATGAGCGACAACATTTTGACCCCAAACCGAGAGGATTCTGGGATGTTTGTGGTTTTTTGGTAATAACTCTGGAAGAAAACGTCGCAGACCCATCAAGGTGGTACTCGTACTGCTCGCGTTATCGAGAGGAATCCAAATATATGAGTTGTTAAGCTATGGGATATGAAATGGACGAGCGACCAATAAAACAACATGTATTATGGGGTTGAATGCTTTTTGCTATTCACAAAATAAAACAAAAGCAGTCATGCAAATATCTTAATTTTCACAGCACAGCAAAATCAGTTGCACCATTCAATTCCGCTCGTCCAGACGGGGAGAATTCAATCACATTCATTCGATGCGACGTTTCTTATGGGATTTAATGAGCGACAACATTTTGACCCCAAACCGAGAGGATTCTGGGATTTTTGTGTTTTTTTGGTAATAACTCTGGAAGGAAACGTCGCAGTCCCATCAAGGTGGTACTCGTACTGCTCGCCTCGTCGAGCGGGATCCAAATATATGAATGGTTAAGCTATGTGATATGAAATGGACGAGCGACCAATAAAACAGCATGTATTATGGGGTTGAATGCTTTTTGCTATTCACAAAATAAAACAAAAGCAGTCATGCAAATATCTGAATTTTCACAGCACAGCAAAATCAGTTGCACCATTCAATTCCGCTCGTCCAGACGGGGAGAATTCAATCACATTCATTCGATTCGACGTTTCTTATGGGATTTAATGAGCGACAACATTTTGAGCCCAAACCGAGAGGATTCTGGGATGTTTGTGGTTTTTTGGTAATAACTCTGGAAGGAAACGTCGCAGTCCCATCAAGGTGGTACTCGTACTGCTCGCCTCGTCGAGCGGAATCCAAATATATGAATGGTTAAGCTATGTGATATGAAATGGACGAGCGACCAATAAAACAGCATGTATTATGGGGTTGAATGCTTTTTGCTATTCACAAAATAAAACAAAAGCAGTCATGCAAATATCTGAATTTTCACAGCACAGCAAAATCAGTTGCACCATTCAATTCCGCTCGTCCAGACGGGGAGAATTCAATCACATTCATTCGATGCGACGTTTCTTATGGGATTTAATGAGCGACAACATTTTGAGCCCAAACCGAGAGGATTCTGGGATGTTTGTGTTTTTTTGGTAATAACTCTGGAAGGAAACGTCGCATACCCATCAAGGTAGTACTCGTACTGCTCGACTCGTCGAAAGGAATCCAAATATATGAATGGTTAAGCTATGGGATATGAAATGGACGAGCGACCAATAAAACAGCATGTATTATGGGGTTGAATGCTTTTTGCTATTCACAAAATAAAACAAAAGCAGTCATGCAAATATCTTAATTTTCACAGCACAGCAAAATCAGTTGCACCATTCAATTCCGCTCGTCCAGACGGGGAGAATTCAATCACATTCATTCGATGCGACGTTTCTTATGGGATTTAATGAGCGACAACATTTTGACCCCAAACCGAGAGGATTCTGGGATTTTTGTGTTTTTTTGGTAATAACTCTGGAAGGAAACGTCGCAGTCCCATCAAGGTGGTACTCGTACTGCTCGCCTCGTCGAGCGGGATCCAAATATATGAATGGTTAAGCTATGTGATATGAAATGGACGAGCGACCAATAAAACAGCATGTATTATGGGGTTGAATGCTTTTTGCTATTCACAAAATAAAACAAAAGCAGTCATGCAAATATCTGAATTTTCACAGCACAGCAAAATCAGTTGCACCATTCAATTCCGCTCGTCCAGACGGGGAGAATTCAATCACATTCATTCGATTCGACGTTTCTTATGGGATTTAATGAGCGACAACATTTTGAGCCCAAACCGAGAGGATTCTGGGATGTTTGTGTTTTTTTGGTAATAACTCTGGAAGGAAACGTCGCATACCCATCAAGGTGGTACTCCTACTGCTCGCCTCGTCGAAAGGAATCCAAATATATGAATGGTTAAGCTATGGGATATGAAATGGACGAGCGACCAATAAAACAGCATGTATTATGGGGTTGAATGCTTTTTGCTATTCACAAAATAAAACAAAAGCAGTCATGCAAATATCTGAATTTTCAGAACACAGCAAAATCAGTTGCACCATTCAATTCCGCTCGTCCAGACGGGGAGAATTCAATCACATTCATTCGATGCGACGTTTCTTATGGGATTTAATGAGCGACAACATTTTGACCCCAAACCGAGAGGATTCTGGGATGTTTGTGGTTTTTTGGTAATAACTCTGGAAGAAAACGTCGCAGACCCATCAAGGTGGTACTCGTACTGCTCGCCTTATCGAGAGGAATCCAAATATATGAGTTGTTAAGCTATGGGATATGAAATGGACGAGCGACCAATAAAACAACATGTATTATGGGGTTGAATGCTTTTTGCTATTCACAAAATAAAACAAAAGCAGTCATGCAAATATCTGAATTTTCACAGCACAGCAAAATCAGTTGCACCATTCAATTCCGGTCGTCCAGACGGGGAGAATTCAATCACATTCATTCGATGCGACGTTTCTTATGGGATTTAATGAGCGACAACATTTTGACCCCAAACCGAGAGGATTCTGGGATGTTTGTTGTTTTTTGGTAATAACTCTGGAAGAAAACGTCGCAGACCCATCAAGGTGGTACTCGTACTGCTCGCCTTATCGAGAGGAATCCAAATATATGAGTTGTTAAGCTATGGGATATGAAATGGACGAGCGACCAATAAAACAACATGTATTATGGGGTTGAATGCTTTTTGCTATTCACAAAATAAAACAAAAGCAGTCATGCAAATATCTGAATTTTCACAGCACAGCAAAATCAGTTGCACCTTTCAATTCCGCTCGTCCAGACGGGGAGAATTCAATCACATTCATTCGATGCGACGTTTCTTATGGGATTTAATGAGCGACAACATTTTGACCCCAAACCGAGAGGATTCTGGGATGTTTGTGGTTTTTTGGTAATAACTCTGGAAGGAAACGTCGGAGACCCATCAAGGTGGTACTCGTACTGCTCGCCTCGTCGAGAGGAATCCAAATATATGAATGCTTAAGCTATGGGATATGAAATGGACGAGCGACCAATAAAACAACATGTATTATGGGGTTGAATGCTTTTTGCTATTCACAAAATAAAACAAAAGCAATCATGCAAATATCTGAATTTTCACAGCACAGCAAAATCAGTTGCACCATTCAATTCCGCTCTTCCAGACGGGGAGAATTCAATCACATTCATTCGATGCGACGTTTCTTATGGGATTTAATGAGCGACAACAGTTTGACCCCAAACCGAGAGGATTCTGGGATGTTTGTGTTTTTTTGGTAATAACTCTGGAAGGAAACGTCGCAGACCCATCAAGGTGGTACTCGTACTGCTCGCCTCGTCGAGAGGAATCCAAATATATGAATGGTTAAGCTATGTGATATGAAATGGACGAGCGACCAATAAAACAGCATGTATTATGGGGTTGAATGCTTTTTGCTATTCACAAAATAAAACAAAAGCAGTCATGCAAATATCTGAATTTTCACAGCACAGCAAAATCAGTTGCACCATTCAATTCCGCTCGTCCAGACGGGGAGAATTCAATCACATTCATTCGATGCGACGTTTCTTATGGGATTTAATGAGCGACAACATTTTGACCCCAAACCGAGAGGATTCTGGGATGTTTGTGGTTTTTTGGTAATAACTCTGGAAGGAAACGTCGCAGACCCGTCAAGGTGGTACTCGTACTGCACGAATGGTCGAGAGGAATCCAAATATATGAATGCTTAAGCTATGGGATATGAAATGGACGAGCGACCAATAAAACAACATGTATTATGGGGTTGAATGCTTTTTGCTATTCACAAAATAAAACAAAAGCAGTCATGCAAATATCTGAATTTTCACAGCACAGCAAAATCAGTTGCACCATTCAATTCCGCTCTTCCAGACGGGGAGAATTCAATCACATTCATTCGATGCGACGTTTCTTATGGGATTTAATGAGCGACAACAGTTTGACTCCAAACCGAGAGGATTCTGGGATGTTTGTGTTTTTTTGGTAATAACTCTGGAAGCAAACGTCGCAGACCCATCAAGGTGGTACTCGTACTGCTCGCCTCGTCGAGAGGAATCCAAATATATGAATGGTTAAGCTATGTGATATGAAATGGACGAGCGACCAATAAAACAGCATGTATTATGGGGTTGAATGCTTTTTGCTATTCACAAAATAAAACAAAAGCAGTCATGCAAATATCTGAATTTTCACAGCACAGCAAAATCAGTTGCACCATTCAATTCCGCTCGTCCAGACGGGGAGAATTCAATCACATTCATTCGATGCGACGTTTCTTATGGGATTTAATGAGCGACAACATTTTGACCCCAAACCGAGAGGATTCTGGGATGTTTGTGGTTTTTTGGTAATAACTCTGGAAGGAAACGTCGCAGACCCGTCAAGGTGGTACTCGTACTGCACGCCTCGTCGAGAGGAATCCAAATATATGAATGCTTAAGCTATGGGATATGAAATGGACGAGCGACCAATAAAACAACATGTATTATGGGGTTGAATGCTTTTTGCTATTCACAAAATAAAACAAAAGCAGTCATGCAAATATCTCAATTTTCACAGCACAGCAAAATCAGTTGCACCATTCAATTCCGCTCTTCCAGACGGGGAGAATTCAATCACATTCATTCGATGCGACGTTTCTTATGGGATTTAATGAGCGACAACATTTTGACCCCAAACCGAGAGGATTCTGGGATGTTTGTGTTTTTTTGGTAATAACTCTGGAAGGAAACGTCGCAGACCCATCAAGTTGGTACTCGTACTGCTCGTCTCGTCGAGAGGAATCGAAATATATGAATGGTTAAGCTATGGGATATGAAATGGACGAGCGACCAATAAAACAACATGTATTATGGGTTGAATGCTTTTTGCTATTCATAAAATAAAACAAAAGCAGTCATGCAAATATCTGAATTTTCACAGCACAGCAAAATCAGTTGCACCATTCAATTCCGCTCGTCCAGACGGGGAGAATTCAATCACATTCATTCGATGCGATGTTTCTTATGGGATTTAATGACCGACAACATTTTGAGCCCAAACCGAGAGGATTCTGGGATGTTTGTGTTTCTTTGGTAATAACTCTGGAAGGAAACGTCGCATACCCATCAAGGTGGTACTCGTACTGCTCGCCTCGTCGAAAGGAATCCAAATATATGAATGGTTAAGCTATGGGATATGAAATGGACGAGCGACAAATAAAACAGCATGTATTATGGGGTTGAATGCTTTTTGCTATTCACAAAATAAAACAAAAGCAGTCATGCAAATATCTGAATTTTCACAGCACAGCAAAATCAGTTGCACCATTCAATTCTGCTCGTCCAGACGGGGAGAATTCAATCACATTCATTCGATGCGACGTTTCTCATGGGATTTAATGAGCGACAACAGTTTGACCCCAAACCGAGAGGATTCTGGGATGTTTGTGGTTTTTTGGTAATAACTCTGGAAGAAAACGTCGCAGACCCATCAAGGTGGTACTCGTACTGCTCGCCTTATCGAGAGGAATGCAAATATATGAGTTGTTAAGCTATGGGATATGAAATGGACGAGCGACCAATAAAACAACATGTATTATGGGGTTGAATGCTTTTTGCTATTCACAAAATAAAACAAAAGCAATCATGCAAATATCTGAATTTTCACAGCACAGCAAAATCAGTTGCACCATTCAATTCCGCTCTTCCAGACGGGGAGAATTCAATCACATTCATTCGATGCGACGTTTCTTATGGGATTTAATGAGCGACAACATTTTGACCCCAAACCGAGAGGATTCTGGGATGTTTGTGTTTTTTTGGTAATAACTCTGGAAGGAAACGTCGCAGACCCATCAAGGTGGTACTCGTACTGCTCACCTCGTCGAGAGGAATCCAAATATATGAATGGTTAAGCTATGTGATATGAAATGGACGAGCGACCAATAAAACAGCATGTATTATGGGGTTGAATGCTTTTTGCTATTCACAAAATAAAACAAAAGCAGTCATGCAAATATCTGAATTTTCACAGCACAGCAAAATCAGTTGCACCATTCAATTCTGCTCGTCCAGACGGGGAGAATTCAATCACATTCATTCGATGCGACGTTTCTTATGGGATTTAATGAGCGACAACATTTTGACCCCAAACCGAGAGGATTCTGGGATGTTTGTGTTTTTTTGGTAATAACTCTGGAAGGAAACGTCGCAGACCCATAAAGGTGGTACTCGTACTGCTCGCCTCGTCGAGAGGAATCCAAATATATGAATGGTTAAGCTATGTGATATGAAATGGACGAGCGACCAATAAAACAGCATGTATTATGGGGTTGAATGCTTTTTGCTATTCACAAAATAAAACAAAAGCAGTCATGCAAATATCTGAATTTTCACAGCACAACAAAATCAGTTGCACCATTCAATTCCGCTCGTCCAGACGGGGAGAATTCAATCACATTCATTCGATGCGACGTTTCTTATGTGATTTAATGAGCGACAACATTTTGACCCCAAACCGAGAGGATTCTGGGATGTTTGTGGTTTTTTGGTAATAACTCTGGAAGGAAACGTCGCAGACCCGTCAAGGTGGTACTCGTACTGCACGCCTCGTCGAGAGGAATCCAAATATATGAATGCTTAAGCTATGGGATATGAAATGGACGAGCGACCAATAAAACAACATGTATTATGGGGTTGAATGCTTTTTGCTATTCACAAAATAAAACAAAAGCAGTCATGCAAATATCTGAATTTTCACAGCACAGCAAAATCAGTTGCACCATTCAATTCCGCTCTTCCAGACGGGGAGAATTCAATCACATTCATTCGATGCGACGTTTCTTATGGGATTTAATGAGCGACAACATTTTGACCCTAAACCGAGAGGATTCTGGGATGTTTGTGTTTTTTTGGTAATAACTCTGGAAGGAAACGTCGCAGACCAATCAAGTTGGTACTCGTACTGCTCGCCTCGTCGAGAGGAATCGAAATATATGAATGGTTAAGCTATGGGATATGAAATGGACGAGCGACCAATAAAACAACATGTATTATGGGTTGAATGCTTTTTGCTATTCATAAAATAAAACAAAAGCAGTCATGCAAATATCTGAATTTTCACAGCACAGCAAAATCAGTTGCACCATTCAATTCCGCTCGTCCAGACGGGGAGAATTCAATCACATTCATTCGATGCGATGTTTCTTATGGGATTTAATGACCGACAACATTTTGAGCCCAAACCGAGAGGATTCTGGGATGTTTGTGTTTCTTTGGTAATAACTCTGGAAGGAAACGTCGCATACCCATCAAGGTGGTACTCGTACTGCTCGCCTCGTCGAAAGGAATCCAAATATATGAATGGTTAAGCTATGGGATATGAAATGGACGAGCGACAAATAAAACAGCATGTATTATGGGGTTGAATGCTTTTTGCTATTCACAAAATAAAACAAAAGCAGTCATGCAAATATCTGAATTTTCACAGCACAGCAAAATCAGTTGCACCATTCAATTCCGCTCGTCCAGACGGGGAGAATTCAATCACATTCATTCGATGCGACGTTTCTCATGGGATTTAATGAGCGACAACAGTTTGACCCCAAACCGAGAGGATTCTGGGATGTTTGTGGTTTTTTGGTAATAACTCTGGAAGAAAACGTCGCAGACCCATCAAGGTGGTACTCGTACTGCTCGCCTTATCGAGAGGAATGCAAATATATGAGTTGTTAAGCTATGGGATATGAAATGGACGAGCGACCAATAAAACAACATGTATTATGGGGTTGAATGCTTTTTGCTATTCACAAAATAAAACAAAAGCAATCATGCAAATATCTGAATTTTCACAGCACAGCAAAATCAGTTGCACCATTCAATTCCGCTCTTCCAGACGGGGAGAATTCAATCACATTCATTCGATGCGACGTTTCTTATGGGATTTAATGAGCGACAACATTTTGACCCCAAACCGAGAGGATTCTGGGATGTTTGTGTTTTTTTGGTAATAACTCTGGAAGGAAACGTCGCAGACCCATCAAGGTGGTACTCGTACTGCTCACCTCGTCGAGAGGAATCCAAATATATGAATGGTTAAGCTATGTGATATGAAATGGACGAGCGACCAATAAAACAGCATGTATTATGGGGTTGAATGCTTTTTGCTATTCACAAAATAAAACAAAAGCAGTCATGCAAATATCTGAATTTTCACAGCACAGCAAAATCAGTTGCACCATTCAATTCCGCTCGTCCAGACGGGGAGAATTCAATCACATTCATTCGATGCGACGTTTCTTATGGGATTTAATGAGCGACAACATTTTGACCCCAAACCGAGAGGATTCTGGGATGTTTGTGTTTTTTGGTAATAACTCTGGAAGGAAACGTCGCAGACCCATCAAGGTGGTACTCGTACTGCTCGCCGCGTCGAAAGGAATCCAAATATATGAATGGTTAAGCTATGGGATATGAAATGGACGAGCGACCAATAAAACAGCATGTATTATGGGGTTGAATGCTTTTTGCTATTCACAAAATAAAACAAAAGCAGTCATGCAAATATCTGAATTTTCACAGCACAGCAAAATCAGTTGCACCATTCAATTCCGCTCGTCCAGACGGGGAGAATTCAATCACATTCATTCGATGCGACGTTTCTTATGGGATTTAATGAGCGACAACATTTTTACACCAAACCGAGAGGATTCTGGGATGTTTGTGGTTTTTTGGTAATAACTCTGGAAGAAAACATCGCAGACCCATCAAGGTGGTACTCGTACTGCTCGCCTTATCGAGAGGAATCCAAATATATGAGTTGTTAAGCTATGGGATATGAAATGGACGAGCGACCAATAAAACAACATGTATTATGGGGTTGAATGCTTTTTGCTATTCACAAAATAAAACAAAAGCAGTCATGCAAATATCTGAATTTTCACAGCACAGCAAAATCAGTTGCACCATTCAATTCCGCTCTTCCAGACGGGGAGAATTCAATCACATTCATTCGATGCGACGTTTCTTATGGGATTTAATGAGCGACAACATTTTGACCCTAAACCGAGAGGATTCTGGGATGTTTGTGTTTTTTTGGTAATAACTCTGGAAGGAAACGTCGCAGACCAATCAAGTTGGTACTCGTACTGCTCGCCTCGTCGAGAGGAATCGAAATATATGAATGGTTAAGCTATGGGATATGAAATGGACGAGCGACCAATAAAACAACATGTATTATGGGTTGAATGCTTTTTGCTATTCATAAAATAAAACAAAAGCAGTCATGCAAATATCTGAATTTTCACAGCACAGCAAAATCAGTTGCACCATTCAATTCCGCTCGTCCAGACGGGGAGAATTCAATCACATTCATTCGATGCGATGTTTCTTATGGGATTTAATGACCGACAACATTTTGAGCCCAAACCGAGAGGATTCTGGGATGTTTGTGTTTCTTTGGTAATAACTCTGGAAGGAAACGTCGCATACCCATCAAGGTGGTACTCGTACTGCTCGCCTCGTCGAAAGGAATCCAAATATATGAATGGTTAAGCTATGGGATATGAAATGGACGAGCGACAAATAAAACAGCATGTATTATGGGGTTGAATGCTTTTTGCTATTCACAAAATAAAACAAAAGCAGTCATGCAAATATCTGAATTTTCACAGCACAGCAAAATCAGTTGCACCATTCAATTCCGCTCGTCCAGACGGGGAGAATTCAATCACATTCATTCGATGCGATGTTTCTTATGGGATTTAATGACCGACAACATTTTGAGCCCAAACCGAGAGGATTCTGGGATGTTTGTGTTTCTTTGGTAATAACTCTGGAAGGAAACGTCGCATACCCATCAAGGTGGTACTCGTACTGCTCGCCTCGTCGAAAGGAATCCAAATATATGAATGGTTAAGCTATGGGATATGAAATGGACGAGCGACAAATAAAACAGCATGTATTATGGGGTTGAATGCTTTTTGCTATTCACAAAATAAAACAAAAGCAGTCATGCAAATATCTGAATTTTCACAGCACAGCAAAATCAGTTGCACCATTCAATTCCGCTCGTCCAGACGGGGAGAATTCAATCACATTCATTCGATGCGACGTTTCTCATGGGATTTAATGAGCGACAACAGTTTGACCCCAAACCGAGAGGATTCTGGGATGTTTGTGGTTTTTTGGTAATAACTCTGGAAGAAAACGTCGCAGACCCATCAAGGTGGTACTCGTACTGCTCGCCTTATCGAGAGGAATGCAAATATATGAGTTGTTAAGCTATGGGATATGAAATGGACGAGCGACCAATAAAACAACATGTATTATGGGGTTGAATGCTTTTTGCTATTCACAAAATAAAACAAAAGCAATCATGCAAATATCTGAATTTTCACAGCACAGCAAAATCAGTTGCACCATTCAATTCCGCTCTTCCAGACGGGGAGAATTCAATCACATTCATTCGATGCGACGTTTCTTATGGGATTTAATGAGCGACAACATTTTGACCCCAAACCGAGAGGATTCTGGGATGTTTGTGTTTTTTTGGTAATAACTCTGGAAGGAAACGTCGCAGACCCATCAAGGTGGTACTCGTACTGCTCACCTCGTCGAGAGGAATCCAAATATATGAATGGTTAAGCTATGTGATATGAAATGGACGAGCGACCAATAAAACAGCATGTATTATGGGGTTGAATGCTTTTTGCTATTCACAAAATAAAACAAAAGCAGTCATGCAAATATCTGAATTTTCACAGCACAGCAAAATCAGTTGCACCATTCAATTCCGCTCGTCCAGACGGGGAGAATTCAATCACATTCATTCGATGCGACGTTTCTTATGGGATTTAATGAGCGACAACATTTTGACCCCAAACCGAGAGGATTCTGGGATGTTTGTGTTTTTTGGTAATAACTCTGGAAGGAAACGTCGCAGACCCATCAAGGTGGTACTCGTACTGCTCGCCGCGTCGAAAGGAATCCAAATATATGAATGGTTAAGCTATGGGATATGAAATGGACGAGCGACCAATAAAACAGCATGTATTATGGGGTTGAATGCTTTTTGCTATTCACAAAATAAAACAAAAGCAGTCATGCAAATATCTGAATTTTCACAGCACAGCAAAATCAGTTGCACCATTCAATTCCGCTCGTCCAGACGGGGAGAATTCAATCACATTCATTCGATGCGACGTTTCTTATGGGATTTAATGAGCGACAACATTTTTACACCAAACCGAGAGGATTCTGGGATGTTTGTGGTTTTTTGGTAATAACTCTGGAAGAAAACATCGCAGACCCATCAAGGTGGTACTCGTACTGCTCGCCTTATCGAGAGGAATCCAAATATATGAGTTGTTAAGCTATGGGATATGAAATGGACGAGCGACCAATAAAACAACATGTATTATGGGGTTGAATGCTTTTTGCTATTCACAAAATAAAACAAAAGCAGTCATGCAAATATCTGAATTTTCACAGCACAGCAAAATCAGTTGCACCATTCAATTCCGCTCGTCCAGACGGGGAGAATTCAATCACATTCATTCGATGCGACGTTTCTTATGGGATTTAATGAGCGACAACATTTTGACCCCAAACCGAGAGGATTCTGGGATGTTTGTGGTTTTTTGGTAATAACTCTGGAAGGAAACGTCGCAGACCCATCAAGGTGGTACTCGTACTGCTCGCCTCGTCGAGAGGAATCCAAATATATGAATGCTTAAGCTATGGGATATGAAATGGACGAGCGACCAATAAAACAACATGTATTATGGGGTTGAATGCTTTTTGCTATTCACAAAATAAAACAAAAGCAATCATGCAAATATCTGAATTTTCACAGCACAGCAAAATCAGTTGCACCATTCAATTTCGCTCTTCCAGACGGGGAGAATTCAATCACATTCATTCGATGCGACGTTTCTTATGGGATTTAATGAGCGACAACATTTTGACCCCAAACCGAGAGGATTCTGGGATGTTTGTGGTTTTTTGGTAATAACTCTGGAAGAAAACGTCGCAGACCCATCAAGGTGGTACTCGTACTGCTCACCTCGTCGAGAGGAATCCAAATATATGAATGCTTAAGCTATGTGATATGAAATGGACGAGCGACCAATAAAACAGCATGTATTATGGGGTTGAATGCTTTTTGCTATTCACAAAATAAAACAAAAGCATTCATGCAAATATCTGAATTTTCACAGCACAGCAAAATCAGTTGCACCATTCAATTCCGCTCGTCCAGACGGGGAGAATTCAATCACATTCATTCGATGCGACGTTTCTTATGGGATTTAATGAGCGACAACAGTTTGACCCCAAACCGAGAGGATTCTGGGATGTTTGTGTTTTTTTGGTAATAACTCTGAAAGGAAACGTCGCAGACCCATCAAGGTGGTACTCGTACTGCTCGCCTCGTCGAGAGGAATCCAAATATATGAATGGTTAAGCTATGTGATGTGAAATGGACGAGCGACCAATAAAACAGCATGTATTATGGGGTTGAATGCTTTTTGCTATTCACAAAATAAAACAAAAGCAGTCATGCAAATATCTGAATTTTCACAGCACAGCAAAATCAGTTGCACCATTCAATTCCGCTCGTCCAGACGGGGAGAATTCAATCACATTCATTCGATGCGATGTTTCTTATGGGATTTAATGACCGACAACATTTTGAGCCCAAACCGAGAGGATTCTGGGATATTTGTGTTTTTTTGGTAATAACTCTGGAAGGAAACGTCGCATACCCATCAAGGTGGTACTCGTACTGCTCGCCTCGTCGAAAGGAATCCAAATATATGAATGGTTAAGCTATGGGATATGAAATGGACGAGCGACAAATAAAACAGCATGTATTATGGGGTTGAATGCTTTTTGCTATTCACAAAATAAAACAAAAGCAGTCATGCAAATATCTGAATTTTCACAGCACAGCAAAATCAGTTGCACCATTCAATTCCGCTCGTCCAGACGGGGAGAATTCAATCACATTCATTCGATGCGACGTTTCTCATGGAATTTAATGAGCGACAACATTTTGACCCCAAACCGAGAGGATTCTGGGATGTTTGTGATTTTTTGGTAATAACTCTGGAAGAAAACGTCGCAGACCCATCAAGGTGGTACTCGTACTGCTCGCCTTATCGAGAGGAATGCAAATATATGAGTTGTTAAGCTATGGGATATGAAATGGACGAGCGACCAATAAAACAACATGTATTATGGGGTTGAATGCTTTTTGCTATTCACAAAATAAAACAAAAGCAGTCATGCAAATATCTGAATTTTCACAGCACAGCAAAATCAGTTGCACCATTCAATTCCGCTCTTCCAGACGGGGAGAATTCAATCACATTCATTCGATGCGACGTTTCTTATGGGATTTAATGAGCGACAACATTTTGACTCCAAACCGAGAGGATTCTGGGATGTTTGTGTTTTTTTGGTAATAACTCTGGAAGGAAACGTCGCAGACCCATCAAGTTGGTACTCGTACTGCTCGCCTCGTCGAGAGGAATCGAAATATATGAATGGTTAAGCTATGGGATATGAAATGGACGAGCGAACAATAAAACAACATGTATTATGGGTTGAATGCTTTTTGCTATTCATAAAATAAAACAAAAGCAGTCATGCAAATATCTGAATTTTCACAGCACAGCAAAATCAGTTGCACCATTCAATTCCGCTCGTCCAGACGGGGAGAATTCAATCACATTCATTCGATGCGATGTTTTTTATGGGATTTAATGACCGACAACATTTTGACCCCAAACCGAGAGGATTCTGGGATGTTTGTGTTTTTTTGGTAATAACTCTGGAAGGAAACGTCGCATACCCATCAAGGTGGTACTCGTACTGCTCGCCTCGTCGAAAGGAATCCAAATATATGAATGGTTAAGCTATGGGATATGAAATGGACGAGCGACAAATAAAACAGCATGTATTATGGGGTTGAATGCTTTTTGCTATTCACAAAATAAAACAAAAGCAGTCATGCAAATATCTGAATTTTCACAGCACAGCAAAATCAGTTGCACCGTTCAATTCCGCTCGTCCAGACGGGGAGAATTCAATCACATTCATTCGATGCGACGTTTCTCATGGGATTTAATGAGCGACAACATTTTGACCCCAAACCGAGAGGATTCTGGGATGTTTGTGGTTTTTTGGTAATAACTCTGGAAGAAAACGTCGCAGACCCATCAAGGTGGTACTCGTACTGCTCGCCTTATCGAGAGGAATGCAAATATATGAGTTGTTAAGCTATGGGATATGA
The DNA here is from genome assembly GCF_048934315.1 of Petromyzon marinus. Taxonomy (NCBI): domain Eukaryota; kingdom Metazoa; phylum Chordata; class Hyperoartia; order Petromyzontiformes; family Petromyzontidae; genus Petromyzon; species Petromyzon marinus. The sequence continues at coordinate 2,980,432 of NW_027423688.1, read as the reverse complement.
AATGGACGAGCGACCAATAAAACAACATGTATTATGGGGTTGAATGCTTTTTGCTATTCACAAAATAAAACAAAAGCAATCATGCAAATATCTGAATTTTCACAGCACAGCAAAATCAGTTGCACCATTCAATTCCGCTCTTCCAGACGGGGAGAATTCAATCACATTCATTCGATGCGACGTTTCTTATGGGATTTAATGAGCGACAACATTTTGACCCCAAACCGAGAGGATTCTGGGATGTTTGTGTTTTTTTGGTAATAACTCTGGAAGGAAACGTCGCAGACCCATCAAGGTGGTACTCGTACTGCTAACCTCGTCGAGAGGAATCCAAATATATGAATGGTTAAGCTATGTGATATGAAATGGACGAGCGACCAATAAAACAGCATGTATTATGGGGTTGAATGCTTTTTGCTATTCACAAAATAAAACAAAAGCAGTCATGCAAATATCTGAATTTTCACAGCACAGCAAAATCAGTTGCACCATTCAATTCCGCTCGTCCAGACGGGGAGAATTCAATCACATTCATTCGATGCGACGTTTCTTATGGGATTTAATGAGCGACAACATTTTGACCCCAAACCGAGAGGATTCTGGGATGTTTGTGGTTTTTTGGTAATAACTCTGGAAGAAAACGTCGCAGACCCATCAAGGTGGTACTCGTACTGCTCGCCTTATCGAGAGGAATGCAAATATATGAGTTGTTAAGCTATGGGATATGAAATGGACGAGCGACCAATAAAACAACATGTATTATGGGGTTGAATGCTTTTTGCTATTCACAAAATAAAACAAAAGCAATCATGCAAATATCTGAATTTTCACAGCACAGCAAAATCAGTTGCACCATTCAATTCCGCTCTTCCAGACGGGGAGAATTCAATCACATTCATTCGATGCGACGTTTCTTATGGGATTTAATGAGCGACAACATTTTGACCCCAAACCGAGAGGATTCTGGGATGTTTGTGTTTTTTTGGTAATAACTCTGGAAGGAAACGTCGCAGACCCATCAAGGTGGTACTCGTACTGCTCACCTCGTCGAGAGGAATCCAAATATATGAATGGTTAAGCTATGTGATATGAAATGGACGAGCGACCAATAAAACAGCATGTATTATGGGGTTGAATGCTTTTTGCTATTCACAAAATAAAACAAAAGCAGTCATGCAAATATCTGAATTTTCACAGCACAGCAAAATCAGTTGCACCATTCAATTCTGCTCGTCCAGACGGGGAGAATTCAATCACATTCATTCGATGCGACGTTTCTTATGGGATTTAATGAGCGACAACAGTTTGACCCCAAACCGAGAGGATTCTGGGATGTTTGTGTTTTTTTGGTAATAACTCTGGAAGGAAACGTCGCAGACCCATCAAGGTGGTACTCGTACTGCTCGCCTCGTCGAGAGGAATCCAAATATATGAATGGTTAAGCTATGTGATATGAAATGGACGAGCGACCAATAAAACAGCATGTATTATGGGGTTGAATGCTTTTTGCTATTCACAAAATAAAACAAAAGCAGTCATGCAAATATCTGAATTTTCACAGCACAGCAAAATCAGTTGCACCATTCAATTCCGCTCGTCCAGACGGGGAGAATTCAATCACATTCATTCGATGCGACGTTTCTTATGGGATTTAATGAGCGACAACATTTTGACCCCAAACCGAGAGGATTCTGGGATGTTTGTGGTTTTTTGGTAATAACTCTGGAAGGAAACGTCGCAGACCCGTCAAGGTGGTACTCGTACTGCACGCCTCGTCGAGAGGAATCCAAATATATGAATGCTTAAGCTATGGGATATGAAATGGACGAGCGACCAATAAAACAACATGTATTATGGGGTTGAATGCTTTTTGCTATTCACAAAATAAAACAAAAGCAGTCATGCAAATATCTGAATTTTCACAGCACAGCAAAATCAGTTGCACCATTCAATTCCGCTCTTCCAGACGGGGAGAATTCAATCACATTCATTCGATGCGACGTTTCTTATGGGATTTAATGAGCGACAACATTTTGACTCCAAACCGAGAGGATTCTGGGATGTTTGTGTTTTTTTGGTAATAACTCTGGAAGGAAACGTCGCAGACCCATCAAGTTGGTACTCGTACTGCTCGCCTCGTCGAGAGGAATCGAAATATATGAATGGTTAAGCTATGGGATATGAAATGGACGAGCGAACAATAAAACAACATGTATTATGGGTTGAATGCTTTTTGCTATTCATAAAATAAAACAAAAGCAGTCATGCAAATATCTGAATTTTCACAGCACAGCAAAATCAGTTGCACCATTCAATTCCGCTCGTCCAGACGGGGAGAATTCAATCACATTCATTCGATGCGATGTTTTTTATGGGATTTAATGACCGACAACATTTTGACCCCAAACCGAGAGGATTCTGGGATGTTTGTGTTTTTTTGGTAATAACTCTGGAAGGAAACGTCGCATACCCATCAAGGTGGTACTCGTACTGCTCGCCTCGTCGAAAGGAATCCAAATATATGAATGGTTAAGCTATGGGATATGAAATGGACGAGCGACAAATAAAACAGCATGTATTATGGGGTTGAATGCTTTTTGCTATTCACAAAATAAAACAAAAGCAGTCATGCAAATATCTGAATTTTCACAGCACAGCAAAATCAGTTGCACCGTTCAATTCCGCTCGTCCAGACGGGGAGAATTCAATCACATTCATTCGATGCGACGTTTCTCATGGGATTTAATGAGCGACAACATTTTGACCCCAAACCGAGAGGATTCTGGGATGTTTGTGGTTTTTTGGTAATAACTCTGGAAGAAAACGTCGCAGACCCATCAAGGTGGTACTCGTACTGCTCGCCTTATCGAGAGGAATGCAAATATATGAGTTGTTAAGCTATGGGATATGAAATGGACGAGCGACCAATAAAACAACATGTATTATGGGGTTGAATGCTTTTTGCTATTCACAAAATAAAACAAAAGCAATCATGCAAATATCTGAATTTTCACAGCACAGCAAAATCAGTTGCACCATTCAATTCCGCTCTTCCAGACGGGGAGAATTCAATCACATTCATTCGATGCGACGTTTCTTATGGGATTTAATGAGCGACAACATTTTGACCCCAAACCGAGAGGATTCTGGGATGTTTGTGTTTTTTTGGTAATAACTCTGGAAGGAAACGTCGCAGACCCATCAAGGTGGTACTCGTACTGCTAACCTCGTCGAGAGGAATCCAAATATATGAATGGTTAAGCTATGTGATATGAAATGGACGAGCGACCAATAAAACAGCATGTATTATGGGGTTGAATGCTTTTTGCTATTCACAAAATAAAACAAAAGCAGTCATGCAAATATCTGAATTTTCACAGCACAGCAAAATCAGTTGCACCATTCAATTCCGCTCGTCCAGACGGGGAGAATTCAATCACATTCATTCGATGCGATGTTTTTTTATGGGATTTAATGACCGACAACATTTTGACCCCAAACCGAGAGGATTCTGGGATGTTTGTGTTTTTTGGTAATAACTCTGGAAGGAAACGTCGCATACCCATCAAGGTGGTACTCGTACTGCTCGCCTCGTCGAAAGGAATCCAAATATATGAATGGTTAAGCTATGGGATATGAAATGGACGAGCGACAAATAAAACAGCATGTATTATGGGGTTGAATGCTTTTTGCTATTCACAAAATAAAACAAAAGCAGTCATGCAAATATCTGAATTTTCACAGCACAGCAAAATCAGTTGCACCATTCAATTCCGCTCGTCCAGACGGGGAGAATTCAATCACATTCATTCGATGCGACGTTTCTCATGGGATTTAATGAGCGACAACATTTTGACCCCAAACCGAGAGGATTCTGGGATGTTTGTGGTTTTTTGGTAATAACTCTGGAAGAAAACGTCGCAGACCCATCAAGGTGGTACTCGTACTGCTCGCCTTATCGAGAGGAATGCAAATATATGAGTTGTTAAGCTATGGGATATGAAATGGACGAGCGACCAATAAAACAACATGTATTATGGGGTTGAATGCTTTTTGCTATTCACAAAATAAAACAAAAGCAATCATGCAAATATCTGAATTTTCACAGCACAGCAAAATCAGTTGCACCATTCAATTCCGCTCTTGCAGACGGGGAGAATTCAATCACATTCATTCGATGCGACGTTTCTTATGGGATTTAATGAGCGACAACATTTTGACCCCAAACCGAGAGGATTCTGGGATGTTTGTGTTTTTTTGGTAATAACTCTGGAAGGAAACGTCGCAGACCCATCAAGGTGGTACTCGTACTGCTCACCTCGTCGAGAGGAATCCAAATATATGAATGGTTAAGCTATGTGATATGAAATGGACGAGCGACCAATAAAACAGCATGTATTATGGGATTGAATGCTTTTTGCTATTCACAAAATAAAACAAAAGCAGTCATGCAAATATCTGAATTTTCACAGCACAGCAAAATCAGTTGCACCATTCAATTCCGCTCGTCCAGACGGGGAGAATTCAATCACATTCGTTCGATGCGATGTTTCTTATGGGATTTAATGACCGACAACATTTTGACCCCAAACCGAGAGGATTCTGGGATGTTTGTGTTTTTTTGGTAATAACTCTGGAAGGAAACGTCGCATACCCATCAAGGTGGTACTCGTACTGCTCGCCTCGTCGAAAGGAATCCAAATATATGAATGGTTAAGCTATGGGATATGAAATGGACGAGCGACCAATAAAACAGCATGTATTATGGGGTTGAATGCTTTTTGCTATTCACAAAATAAAACAAAAGCAGTCTTGCAAATATCTGAATTTTCACAGCACAGCAAAATCAGTTGCACCATTCAATTCCGCTCTTCCAGACGGGGAGAATTCAATCACATTCATTCGATGCGACGTTTCTTATGGGATTTAATGAGCGACAACATTTTGACCCCAAACCGAGAGGATTCTGGGATGTTTGTGGTTTTTTGGTAATAACTCTGGAAGGAAACGTCGGAGACCCATCAAGGTGGTACTCGTACTGCTCGCCTCGTCGAGAGGAATCCAAATATATGAATGGTTAAGCTATGGGATATGAAATGGACGAGCGACAAATAAAACAGCATGTATTATGGGGTTGAATGCTTTTTGCTATTCACAAAATAAAACAAAAGCAGTCATGCAAATATCTGAATTTTCACAGCACAGCAAAATCAGTTGCACCATTCAATTCCGCTCGTCCAGACGGGGAGAATTCAATCACATTCATTCGATGCGACGTTTCTCATGGGATTTAATGAGCGACAACATTTTGACCCCAAACCGAGAGGATTCTGGGATGTTTGTGGTTTTTTGGTAATAACTCTGGAAGAAAACGTCGCAGACCCATCAAGGTGGTACTCGTACTGCTCGCCTTATCGAGAGGAATGCAAATATATGAGTTGTTAAGCTATGGGATATGAAATGGACGAGCGACCAATAAAACAACATGTATTATGGGGTTGAATGCTTTTTGCTATTCACAAAATAAAACAAAAGCAATCATGCAAATATCTGAATTTTCACAGCACAGCAAAATCAGTTGCACCATTCAATTCCGCTCTTGCAGACGGGGAGAATTCAATCACATTCATTCGATGCGACGTTTCTTATGGGATTTAATGAGCGACAACATTTTGACCCCAAACCGAGAGGATTCTGGGATGTTTGTGTTTTTTTGGTAATAACTCTGGAAGGAAACGTCGCAGACCCATCAAGGTGGTACTCGTACTGCTCACCTCGTCGAGAGGAATCCAAATATATGAATGGTTAAGCTATGTGATATGAAATGGACGAGCGACCAATAAAACAGCATGTATTATGGGATTGAATGCTTTTTGCTATTCACAAAATAAAACAAAAGCAGTCATGCAAATATCTGAATTTTCACAGCACAGCAAAATCAGTTGCACCATTCAATTCCGCTCGTCCAGACGGGGAGAATTCAATCACATTCATTCGATGCGATGTTTCTTATGGGATTTAATGACCGACAACATTTTGACCCCAAACCGAGAGGATTCTGGGATGTTTGTGTTTTTTTGGTAATAACTCTGGAAGGAAACGTCGCATACCCATCAAGGTGGTACTCGTACTGCTCGCCTCGTCGAAAGGAATCCAAATATATGAATGGTTAAGCTATGGGATATGAAATGGACGAGCGACCAATAAAACAGCATGTATTATGGGGTTGAATGCTTTTTGCTATTCACAAAATAAAACAAAAGCAGTCTTGCAAATATCTGAATTTTCACAGCACAGCAAAATCAGTTGCACCATTCAATTCCGCTCTTCCAGACGGGGAGAATTCAATCACATTCATTCGATGCGACGTTTCTTATGGGATTTAATGAGCGACAACATTTTGACCCCAAACCGAGAGGATTCTGGGATGTTTGTGGTTTTTTGGTAATAACTCTGGAAGGAAACGTCGGAGACCCATCAAGGTGGTACTCGTACTGCTCGCCTCGTCGAGAGGAATCCAAATATATGAATGGTTAAGCTATGGGATATGAAATGGACGAGCGACAAATAAAACAGCATGTATTATGGGGTTGAATGCTTTTTGCTATTCACAAAATAAAACAAAAGCAGTCATGCAAATATCTGAATTTTCACAGCACAGCAAAATCAGTTGCACCATTCAATTCCGCTCGTCCAGACGGGGAGAATTCAATCACATTCATTCGATGCGACGTTTCTCATGGGATTTAATGAGCGACAACATTTTGACCCCAAACCGAGAGGATTCTGGGATGTTTGTGGTTTTTTGGTAATAACTCTGGAAGAAAACGTCGCAGACCCATCAAGGTGGTACTCGTACTGCTCGCCTTATCGAGAGGAATGCAAATATATGAGTTGTTAAGCTATGGGATATGAAATGGACGAGCGACCAATAAAACAACATGTATTATGGGGTTGAATGCTTTTTGCTATTCACAAAATAAAACAAAAGCAATCATGCAAATATCTGAATTTTCACAGCACAGCAAAATCAGTTGCACCATTCAATTCCGCTCTTGCAGACGGGGAGAATTCAATCACATTCATTCGATGCGACGTTTCTTATGGGATTTAATGAGCGACAACATTTTGACCCCAAACCGAGAGGATTCTGGGATGTTTGTGTTTTTTTGGTAATAACTCTGGAAGGAAACGTCGCAGACCCATCAAGGTGGTACTCGTACTGCTCACCTCGTCGAGAGGAATCCAAATATATGAATGGTTAAGCTATGTGATATGAAATGGACGAGCGACCAATAAAACAGCATGTATTATGGGGTTGAATGCTTTTTGCTATTCACAAAATAAAACAAAAGCAGTCATGCAAATATCTGAATTTTCACAGCACAGCAAAATCAGTTGCACCATTCAATTCCGCTCGTCCAGACGGGGAGAATTCAATCACATTCATTCGATGCGATGTTTCTTATGGGATTTAATGACCGACAACATTTTGACCCCAAACCGAGAGGATTCTGGGATGTTTGTGTTTTTTTGGTAATAACTCTGGAAGGAAACGTCGCATACCCATCAAGGTGGTACTCGTACTGCTCGCCTCGTCGAAAGGAATCCAAATATATGAATGGTTAAGCTATGGGATATGAAATGGACGAGCGACCAATAAAACAGCATGTATTATGGGGTTGAATGCTTTTTGCTATTCACAAAATAAAACAAAAGCAGTCATGCAAATATCTGAATTTTCACAGCACAGCAAAATCAGTTGCACCATTCAATTCCGCTCGTCCAGACGGGGAGAATTCAATCACATTCATTCGATGCGACGTTTCTTATGGGATTTAATGAGCGACAACATTTTGACCCCAAACCGAGAGGATTCTGGGATGTTTGTGGTTTTTTGGTAATAACTCTGGAAGGAAACGTCGGAGACCCATCAAGGTGGTACTCGTACTGCTCGCCTCGTCGAGAGCAATCCAAATATATGAATGCTTAAGCTATGTGATATGAAATGGACGAGCGACCAATAAAACAACATGTATTATGGGGTTGAATGCTTTTTGCTATTCACAAAATAAAACAAAAGCAATCATGCAAATATCTGAATTTTCACAGCACAGCAAAATCAGTTGCACCATTCAATTCCGCTCTTCCAGACGGGGAGAATTCAATCACATTCATTCGATGCGACGTTTCTTATGGGATTTAATGAGCGACAACATTTTGACCCCAAACCGAGAGGATTCTGGGATGTTTTTGTTTTTTTGGTAATAACTCTGGAAGGAAACGTCGCAGACCCATCAAGGTGGTACTCGTACTGCTCGCCTTATCGAGAGGAATGCAAATATATGAGTTGTTAAGCTATGGGATATGAAATGGACGAGCGACCAATAAAACAACATGTATTATGGGGTTGAATGCTTTTTGCTATTCACAAAATAAAACAAAAGCAATCATGCAAATATCTGAATTTTCACAGCACAGCAAAATCAGTTGCACCATTCAATTCCGCTCTTCCAGACGGGGAGAATTCAATCACATTCATTCGATGCGACGTTTCTTATGGGATTTAATGAGCGACAACATTTTGTCCCCAAACCGAGAGGATTCTGGGATGTTTTTGTTTTTTTGGTAATAACTCTGGAAGGAAACGTCGCAGACCCATCAAGGTGGTACTCGTACTGCTCAACTCGTCGAGAGGAATCCAAATATATGAATGGTTAAGCTATGTGATATGAAATGGACGAGCGACCAATAAAACAGCATGTATTATGGGGTTGAATGCTTTTTGCTATTCACAAAATAAAACAAAAGCAGTCATGCAAATATCTGAATTTTCACAGCACAGCAAAATCAGTTGCACCATTAAATTCCGCTCGTCCAGACGGGGAGAATTCAATCACATTCATTCGATGCGATGTTTCTTATGGGATTTAATGACCGACAACATTTTGACCCCAAACCGAGAGGATTCTGGGATGTTTGTGTTTTTTTGGTAATAACTCTGGAAGGAAACGTCGCATACCCGTCAAGGTGGTACTCGTACTGCTCGCCTCGTCGAAAGGAATCCAAATATATGAATGGTTAAGCTATGGGATATGAAATGGACGAGCGACCAATAAAACAGCATGTATTATGGGGTTGAATGCTTTTTGCTATTCACAAAATAAAACAAAAGCAGTCTTGCAAATATCTGAATTTTCACAGCACAGCAAAATCAGTTGCACCATTCAATTCCGCTCTTCCAGACGGGGAGAATTCAATCACATTCATTCGATGCGACATTTCTTATGGGATTTAATGAGCGACAACATTTTGACCCCAAACCGAGAGGATTCTGGGATGTTTTTGTTTTTTTGGTAATAACTCTGGAAGGAAACGTCGCAGACCCATCAAGGTGGTACTCGTACTGCTCGCCTCGTCGAAAGGAATCCAAATATATGAATGGTTAAGCTATGGGATATGAAATGGACGAGCGACCAATAAAACAGCATGTATTATGGGGTTGATTGCTTTTTCTTTTCACAAAATAAAACAAAAGCAGTCATGCAAATATCTGAATTTTCACAGCACAGCAAAATCAGTTGCACCATTCAATTCCGCTCGTCCAGACGGGGAGAATTCAATCACATTCATTCGATGCGACGTTTCTTATGGGATTTAATGAGCGACAACATTTTGACCCCAAACCGAGAGGATTCTGGGATGTTTGTGGTTTTTTGGTAATAACTCTGGAAGAAAACGTCGGAGACCCATCAAGGTGGTACTCGTACTGCTCACCTCGTCGAGAGGAATCCAAATATATGAATGCTTAAGCTATGGGATATGAAATGGACGAGCGACCAATAAAACAGCATGTATTATGGGGTTGAATGCTTTTTGCTATTCACAAAATAAAACAAAAGCAGTCTTGCAAATATCTGAATTTTCACAGCACAGCAAAATCAGTTGCACCATTCAATTCCGCTCTTCCAGACGGGGAGAATTCAATCACATTCATTCGATGCGACGTTTCTTATGGGATTTAATGAGCGACAACATTTTGACCCCAAACTGAGAGGATTCTGGGATGTTTTTGTTTTTTTGGTAATAACTCTGGAAGGAAACGTCGCAGACCCATCAAGGTGGTACTCGTACTGCTCGCCTCATCGAAAGGAATCCAAATATATGAATGGTTAAGCTATGGGATATGAAATGGACGAGCGACCAATAAAACAGCATGTATTATGGGGTTGAATGCTTTTTGCTATTCACAAAATAAAACAAAAGCAGTCATGCAAATATCTGAATTTTCACAGCACAGCAAAATCAGTTGCACCATTCAATTCCGCTCGTCCAGACGGGGAGAATTCAATCACATTCATTCGATGCGACGTTTCTTATGGGATTTAATGAGCGACAACATTTTGACCCCAAACCGAGAGGATTCTGGGATGTTTGTGGTTTTTTGGTAATAACTCTGGAAGGAAACGTCGGAGACCCATCAAGGTGGTACTCGTACTGCTCGCCTCGTCGAGAGGAATCCAAATATATGAATGCTTAAGCTATGGGATATGAAATGGACGAGCGACCAATAAAACAACATGTATTATGGGGTTGAATGCTTTTTGCTATTCACAAAATAAAACAAAAGCAGTCTTGCAAATATCTGAATTTTCACAGCACAGCAAAATCAGTTGCACCATTCAATTCCGCTCTTCCAGACGGGGAGAATTCAATCACATTCATTCGATGCGACGTTTCTTATGGGATTTAATGAGCGACAACATTTTGACCCCAAACCGAGAGGATTCTGGGATGTTTTTGTTTTTTTGGTAATAACTCTGGAAGGAAACGTCGCATACCCATCAAGGTGGTACTCGTACTGCTCGCCTCGTCGAAAGGAATCCAAATATATGAATGGTTAAGCTATGGGATATGAAATGGACGAGCGACCAATAAAACAGCATGTATTATGGGGTTGAATGCTTTTTGCTATTCACAAAATAAAACAAAAGCAGTCATGCAAATATCTGAATTTTCACAGCACAGCAAAATCAGTTGCACCATTCAATTCCGCTCGTCCAGACGGGGAGAATTCAATCACATTCATTCGATGCGACGTTTCTTATGGGATTTAATGAGCGACAACATTTTGACCCCAAACCGAGAGGATTCTGGGATGTTTGTGGTTTTTTGGTAATAACTCTGGAAGGAAACGTCGGAGACCCATCAAGGTGGTACTCGTACTGCTCGCCTCGTCGAGAGGAATCAAAATATATGAATGCTTAAGCTATGGGATATGAAATGGACGAGCGACCAATAAAACAACATGTATTATGGGGTTGAATGCTTTTTGCTATTCACAAAATAAAACAAAAGCAATCATGCAAATATCTGAATTTTCACACCACAGCAAAATCAGTTGCACCATTCAATTCCGCTCTTCCAGACGGGGAGAATTCAATCACATTCATTCGATGCGACGTTTCTTATGGGATTTAATGAGCGACAACATTTTGACCCCAAACCGAGAGGATTCTGGGATGTTTGTGGTTTTTTGGTAATAACTCTGGAAGAAAACATCGCAGACCCATCAAGGTGGTACTCGTACTGCTCGCCTTATCGAGAGGAATGCAAATATATGAGTTGTTAAGCTATGGGATATGAAATGGACGAGCGACCAATAAAACAACATGTATTATGGGGTTGAATGCTTTTTGCTATTCACAAAATAAAACAAAAGCAATCATGCAAATATCTGAATTTTCACAGCACAGAAAAATCAGTTGCACCATTCAATTCCGCTCTTCCAGACGGGGAGAATTCAATCACATTCATTCGATGCGACGTTTCTTATGGGATTTAATGAGCGACAACATTTTGACCCCAAACCGAGAGGATTCTGGGATGTTTTTGTTTTTTTGGTAATAACTCTGGAAGGAAACGTCGCAGACCCATCAAGGTGGTACTCGTACTGCTCACCTCGTCGAGAGGAATCCAAATATATGAATGGTTAAGCTATGTGATATGAAATGGACGAGCGACCAATAAAACAGCATGTATTATGGGGTTGAATGCTTTTTGCTATTCACAAAATAAAACAAAAGCAGTCATGCAAATATCTGAATTTTCACAGCACAGCAAAATCAGTTGCACCATTCAATTCCGCTCGTCCAGACGGGGAGAATTCAATCACATTCATTCGATGCGACGTTTCTTATGGGATTTAATGAGCGACAACAGTTTGACCCCAAACCGAGAGGATTCTGGGATGTTTGTGTTTTTTTGGTAATAACTCTGGAAGGAAACGTCGCAGACCCATCAAGGTGGTACTCGTACTGCTCGCCTTGTCGAGAGGAATCCAAATATATGAATGGTTAAGCTATGTGATATGAAATGGACGAGCGACCAATAAAACAGCATGTATTATGGGGTTGAATGCTTTTTGCTATTCACAAAATAAAACAAAAGCAGTCATGCAAATATCTGAATTTTCACAGCACAGCAAAATCAGTTGCACCATTCAATTCCTCTCGTCCAGAAGGGGAGAATTCAATCACATTCATTCGATGCGACGTTTCTTATGGGATTTAATGAGCGACAACATTTTGACCCCAAACCGAGAGGATTCTGGGATGTTTGTGGTTTTTTGGTAATAACTCTGGAAGGAAACGTTGCAGACCCGTCAAGGTGGTACTCGTACTGCACGCCTCGTCGAGAGGAATCCAAATATATGAATGCTTAAGCTATGGGATATGAAATGGACGAGCGACCAATAAAACAACATGTATTATGGGGTTGAATGCTTTTTGCTATTCACAAAATAAAACAAAAGCAGTCATGCAAATATCTGAATTTTCACAGCACAGCAAAATCAGTTGCACCATTCAATTCCGCTCTTCCAGACGGGGAGAATTCAATCACATTCATTCGATGCGACGTTTCTTATGGGATTTAATGAGCGACAACATTTTGACCCCAAACCGAGAGGATTCTGGGATGTTTTTGTTTTTTTGGTAATAACTCTGGAAGGAAACGTCGCAGACCCATCAAGGTGGTACTCGTACTGCTCACCTCGTCGAGAGGAATCCAAATATATGAATGGTTAAGCTATGTGATATGAAATGGACGAGCGACCAATAAAACAGCATGTATTATGGGGTTGAATGCTTTTTGCTATTCACAAAATAAAACAAAAGCAGTCATGCAAATATCTGAATTTTCACAGCACAGCAAAATCAGTTGCACCATTCAATTCCGCTCGTCCAGAAGGGGAGAATTCAATCACATTCATTCGATGCGACGTTTCTTATGGGATTTAATGAGCGACAACATTTTGACCCCAAACCGAGAGGATTCTGGGATGTTTGTGTTTTTTTGGTAATAACTCTGGAAGGAAACGTCGCATACCCATCAAGGTGGTACTCGTACTGCTCGCCTCGTCGAAAGGAATCCAAATATATGAATGGTTAAGCTATGGGATATGAAATGGACGAGCGACCAATAAAACAGCATGTATTATGGGGTTGAATGCTTTTTGCTATTCACAAAATAAAACAAAAGCAATCATGCAAATATCTGAATTTTCACAGCACAGCAAAATCAGTTGCACCATTCAATTCCGCTCTTCCAGACGGGGAGAATTCAATCACATTCATTCGATGCGACGTTTCTTATGGGATTTAATGAGCGACAACATTTTGACCCCAAACCGAGAGGATTCTGGGATGTTTTTGTTTTTTTGGTAATAACTCTGGAAGGAAACGTCGCAGACCCATCAAGGTGGTACTCGTACTGCTCACCTCGTCGAGAGGAATCCAAATATATGAATGGTTAAGCTATGTGATATGAAATGGACGAGCGACCAATAAAACAGCATGTATTATGGGGTTGAATGCTTTTTGCTATTCACAAAATAAAACAAAAGCAGTCATGCAAATATATGAATTTTCACAGCACAGCAAAATCAGTTGCACCATTCAATTCCGCTCGTCCAGACGGGGAGAATTCAATCACATTCATTCGATGCGACGTTTCTTATGGGATTTAATGAGCGACAACAGTTTGACCCCAAACCGAGAGGATTCTGGGATGTTTGTGTTTTTTTGGTAATAACTCTGGAAGGAAACGTCGCAGACCCATCAAGGTGGTACTCGTACTGCTCGCCTTGTCGAGAGGAATCCAAATATATGAATGGTTAAGCTATGTGATATGAAATGGACGAGCGACCAATAAAACAGCATGTATTATGGGGTTGAATGCTTTTTGCTATTCACAAAATAAAACAAAAGCAGTCATGCAAATATCTGAATTTTCACAGCACAGCAAAATCAGTTGCACCATTCAATTCCGCTCGTCCAGAAGGGGAGAATTCAATCACATTCATTCGATGCGACGTTTCTTATGGGATTTAATGAGCGACAACATTTTGACCCCAAACCGAGAGGATTCTGGGATGTTTGTGGTTTTTTGGTAATAACTCTGGAAGGAAACGTTGCAGACCCGTCAAGGTGGTACTCGTACTGCACGCCTCGTCGAGAGGAATCCAAATATATGAATGCTTAAGCTATGGGATATGAAATGGACGAGCGACCAATAAAACAACATGTATTATGGGGTTGAATGCTTTTTGCTATTCACAAAATAAAACAAAAGCAGTCATGCAAATATCTGAATTTTCACAGCACAGCAAAATCAGTTGCACCATTCAATTCCGCTCTTCCAGACGGGGAGAATTCAATCACATTCATTCGATGCGACGTTTCTTATGGGATTTAATGAGCGACAACATTTTGACCCCAAACCGAGAGGATTCTGGGATGTTTTTGTTTTTTTGGTAATAACTCTGGAAGGAAACGTCGCAGACCCATCAAGGTGGTACTCGTACTGCTCACCTCGTCGAGAGGAATCCAAATATATGAATGGTTAAGCTATGTGATATGAAATGGACGAGCGACCAATAAAACAGCATGTATTATGGGGTTGAATGCTTTTTGCTATTCACAAAATAAAACAAAAGCAGTCATGCAAATATCTGAATTTTCACAGCACAGCAAAATCAGTTGCACCATTCAATTCCGCTCGTCCAGAAGGGGAGAATTCAATCACATTCATTCGATGCGACGTTTCTTATGGGATTTAATGAGCGACAACATTTTGACCCCAAACCGAGAGGATTCTGGGATGTTTGTGTTTTTTTGGTAATAACTCTGGAAGGAAACGTCGCAGACCCATCAAGTTGGTACTCGTACTGCTCGCCTCGTCGAGAGGAATCGAAATATATGAATGGTTAAGCTATGGGATATGAAATGGACGAGCGAACAATAAAACAACATGTATTATGGGTTGAATGCTTTTTGCTATTCACAAAATAAAACAAAAGCAGTCATGCAAATATCTGAATTTTCACAGCACAGCAAAATCAGTTGCACCATTCAATTCCGCTCTTCCAGACGGGGAGAATTCAATCACATTCATTCGATGCGACGTTTCTTATGGGATTTAATGAGCGACAACATTTTGACCCCAAACCGAGAGGATTCTGGGATGTTTTTGTTTTTTTGGTAATAACTCTGGAAGGAAACGTCGCAGACCCATCAAGGTGGTACTCGTACTGCTCACCTCGTCGAGAGGAATCCAAATATATGAATGGTTAAGCTATGTGATATGAAATGGACGAGCGACCAATAAAACAGCATGTATTATGGGGTTGAATGCTTTTTGCTATTCACAAAATAAAACAAAAGCAGTCATGCAAATATCTGAATTTTCACAGCACAGCAAAATCAGTTGCACCATTCAATTCCGCTCGTCCAGAAGGGGAGAATTCAATCACATTCATTCGATGCGACGTTTCTTATGGGATTTAATGAGCGACAACATTTTGACCCAAACCGAGAGGATTCTGGGATGTTTGTGGTTTTTTGGTAATAACTCTGGAAGGAAACGTCGCAGACCCGTCAAGGTGGTACTCGTACTGCACGCCTCGTCGAGAGGAATCCAAATATATGAATGCTTAAGCTATGGGATATGAAATGGACGAGCGACCAATAAAACAACATGTATTATGGGGTTGAATGCTTTTTGCTATTCACAAAATAAAACAAAAGCAGTCATGCAAATATCTGAATTTTCACAGCACAGCAAAATCAGTTGCACCATTCAATTCCGCTCTTCCAGACGGGGAGAATTCAATCACATTCATTCGATGCGACGTTTCTTATGGGATTTAATGAGCGACAACATTTTGACCCCAAACCGAGAGGATTCTGGGATGTTTGTGTTTTTTTGGTAATAACTCTGGAAGGAAACGTTGCAGACCCATCAAGTTGGTACTCGTACTGCTCGCCTCGTCGAGAGGAATCGAAATATATGAATGGTTAAGCTATGGGATATGAAATGGACGAGCGAACAATAAAACAACATGTATTATGGGTTGAATGCTTTTTGCTATTCATAAAATAAAACAAAAGCAGTCATGCAAATATCTGAATTTTCACAGCACAGCAAAATCAGTTGCACCATTCAATTCCGCTCGTCCAGACGGGGAGAATTCAATCACATTCATTCGATGCGATGTTTCTTATGGGATTTAATGACCGACAACATTTTGAGCCCAAACCGAGAGGATTCTGGGATGTTTGTGTTTTTTTGGTAATAACTCTGGAAGGAAACGTCGCATACCCATCAAGGTGGTACTCGTACTGCTCGCCTCGTCGAAAGGAATCCAAATATATGAATGGTTAAGCTATGGGATATGAAATGGACGAGCGACAAATAAAACAGCATGTATTATGGGGTTGAATGCTTTTTGCTATTCACAAAATAAAACAAAAGCAGTCATGCAAATATCTGAATTTTCACAGCACAGCAAAATCAGTTGCACCATTCAATTCCGCTCGTCCAGACGGGGAGACTTCAATCACATTCATTCGATGCGACGTTTCTCATGGGATTTAATGAGCGACAACATTTTGACCCCAAACCGAGAGGATTCTGGGATGTTTGTGGTTTTTTGGTAATAACTCTGGAAGAAAACGTCGCAGACCCATCAAGGTGGTACTCGTACTGCTCGCCTTATCGAGAGGAATGCAAATATATGAGTTGTTAAGCTATGGGATATGAAATGGACGAGCGACCAATAAAACAACATGTATTATGGGGTTGAATGCTTTTTGCTATTCACAAAATAAAACAAAAGCAATCATGCAAATATCTGAATTTTCACAGCACAGCAAAATCAGTTGCACCATTCAATTCCGCTCTTCCAGACGGGGAGAATTTAATCACATTCATTCGATGCGACGTTTCTTATGGGATTTAATGAGCGACAACATTTTGACCCCAAACCGAGAGGGTTCTGGGATGTTTGTATTTTTTGGTAATAACTCTGGAAGGAAACGTCGCAGACCCATCAAGGTGGTACTCGTACTGCTCACCTCGTCGAGAGGAATCCAAATATATGAATGGTTAAGCTATGTGATATGAAATGGACGAGCGACCAATAAAACAGCATGTATTATGGGGTTGAATGCTTTTTGCTATTCACAAAATAAAACAAAAGCAGTCATGCAAATATCTGAATTTTCACAGCACAGCAAAATCAGTTGCACCATTCAATTCCGCTCGTCCAGACGGGGAGAATTCAATCACATTCATTCGATGCGACGTTTCTTATGGGATTTAATGAGCGACAACAGTTTGACCCCAAACCGAGAGGATTCTGGGATGTTTGTGTTTTTTTGGTAATAACTCTGGAAGGAAACGTCGCAGACCCATCAAGGTGGTACTCGTACTGCTCGCCTCGTCGAGAGGAATCCAAATATATGAATGGTTAAGCTATGGGATATGAAATGGACGAGCGACCAATAAAACAGCATGTATTATGGGGTTGAATGCTTTTTGCTATTCACAAAATAAAACAAAAGCAGTCATGCAAATATCTGAATTTTCACAGCACAGCAAAATCAGTTGCACCATTCAATTCCGCTCGTCCAGACGGGGAGAATTCAATCACATTCATTCGATGCGACGTTTCTTATGGGATTTAATGAGCGACAACATTTTGACCCCAAACCGAGAGGATTCTGGGATGTTTGTGGTTTTTTGGTAATAACTCTGGAAGGAAACGTCGCAGACCCGTCAAGGTGGTACTCGTACTGCACGCCTCGTCGAGAGGAATCCAAATATATGAATGCTTAAGCTATGGGATATGAAATGGACGAGCGACCAATAAAACAACATGTATTATGGGGTTGAATGCTTTTTGCTATTCACAAAATAAAACAAAAGCAGTCATGCAAATATCTGAATTTTCACAGCACAGCAAAATCAGTTGCACCATTCAATTCCGCTCGTCCAGACGGGGAGAATTCAATCACATTCATTCGATGCGATGTTTCTTATGGGATTTAATGACCGACAACATTTTGAGCCCAAACCGAGAGGATTCTGGGATGTTTGTGTTTTTTTGGTAATAACTCTGGAAGGAAACGTCGCATACCCATCAAGGTGGTACTCGTACTGCTCGCCTCGTCGAAAGGAATCCAAATATATGAATGGTTAAGCTATGGGATATGAAATGGACGAGCGACAAATAAAACAGCATGTATTATGGGGTTGAATGCTTTTTGCTATTCACAAAATAAAACAAAAGCAGTCATGCAAATATCTGAATTTTCACAGCACAGCAAAATCAGTTGCACCATTCAATTCCGCTCGTCCAGACGGGGAGACTTCAATCACATTCATTCGATGCGACGTTTCTCATGGGATTTAATGAGCGACAACATTTTGACCCCAAACCGAGAGGATTCTGGGATGTTTGTGGTTTTTTGGTAATAACTCTGGAAGAAAACGTCGCAGACCCATCAAGGTGGTACTCGTACTGCTCGCCTTATCGAGAGGAATGCAAATATATGAGTTGTTAAGCTATGGGATATGAAATGGACGAGCGACCAATAAAACAACATGTATTATGGGGTTGAATGCTTTTTGCTATTCACAAAATAAAACAAAAGCAATCATGCAAATATCTGAATTTTCACAGCACAGCAAAATCAGTTGCACCATTCAATTCCGCTCTTCCAGACGGGGAGAATTTAATCACATTCATTCGATGCGACGTTTCTTATGGGATTTAATGAGCGACAACATTTTGACCCCAAACCGAGAGGGTTCTGGGATGTTTGTATTTTTTGGTAATAACTCTGGAAGGAAACGTCGCAGACCCATCAAGGTGGTACTCGTACTGCTCACCTCGTCGAGAGGAATCCAAATATATGAATGGTTAAGCTATGTGATATGAAATGGACGAGCGACCAATAAAACAGCATGTATTATGGGGTTGAATGCTTTTTGCTATTCACAAAATAAAACAAAAGCAGTCATGCAAATATCTGAATTTTCACAGCACAGCAAAATCAGTTGCACCATTCAATTCCGCTCGTCCAGACGGGGAGAATTCAATCACATTCATTCGATGCGACGTTTCTTATGGGATTTAATGAGCGACAACAGTTTGACCCCAAACCGAGAGGATTCTGGGATGTTTGTGTTTTTTTGGTAATAACTCTGGAAGGAAACGTCGCAGACCCATCAAGGTGGTACTCGTACTGCTCGCCTCGTCGAGAGGAATCCAAATATATGAATGGTTAAGCTATGGGATATGAAATGGACGAGCGACCAATAAAACAGCATGTATTATGGGGTTGAATGCTTTTTGCTATTCACAAAATAAAACAAAAGCAGTCATGCAAATATCTGAATTTTCACAGCACAGCAAAATCAGTTGCACCATTCAATTCCGCTCGTCCAGACGGGGAGAATTCAATCACATTCATTCGATGCGACGTTTCTTATGGGATTTAATGAGCGACAACATTTTGACCCCAAACCGAGAGGATTCTGGGATGTTTGTGGTTTTTTGGTAATAACTCTGGAAGGAAACGTCGCAGACCCGTCAAGGTGGTACTCGTACTGCACGCCTCGTCGAGAGGAATCCAAATATATGAATGCTTAAGCTATGGGATATGAAATGGACGAGCGACCAATAAAACAACATGTATTATGGGGTTGAATGCTTTTTGCTATTCACAAAATAAAACAAAAGCAGTCATGCAAATATCTGAATTTTCACAGCACAGCAAAATCAGTTGCACCATTCAATTCCGCTCGTCCAGACGGGGAGAATTCAATCACATTCATTCGATGCGATGTTTCTTATGGGATTTAATGACCGACAACATTTTGAGCCCAAACCGAGAGGATTCTGGGATGTTTGTGTTTTTTTGGTAATAACTCTGGAAGGAAACGTCGCATACCCATCAAGGTGGTACTCGTACTGCTCGCCTCGTCGAAAGGAATCCAAATATATGAATGGTTAAGCTATGGGATATGAAATGGACGAGCGACAAATAAAACAGCATGTATTATGGGGTTGAATGCTTTTTGCTATTCACAAAATAAAACAAAAGCAGTCATGCAAATATCTGAATTTTCACAGCACAGCAAAATCAGTTGCACCATTCAATTCCGCTCGTCCAGACGGGGAGACTTCAATCACATTCATTCGATGCGACGTTTCTCATGGGATTTAATGAGCGACAACATTTTGACCCCAAACCGAGAGGATTCTGGGATGTTTGTGGTTTTTTGGTAATAACTCTGGAAGAAAACGTCGCAGACCCATCAAGGTGGTACTCGTACTGCTCGCCTTATCGAGAGGAATGCAAATATATGAGTTGTTAAGCTATGGGATATGAAATGGACGAGCGACCAATAAAACAACATGTATTATGGGGTTGAATGCTTTTTGCTATTCACAAAATAAAACAAAAGCAATCATGCAAATATCTGAATTTTCACAGCACAGCAAAATCAGTTGCACCATTCAATTCCGCTCTTCCAGACGGGGAGAATTTAATCACATTCATTCGATGCGACGTTTCTTATGGGATTTAATGAGCGACAACATTTTGACCCCAAACCGAGAGGGTTCTGGGATGTTTGTATTTTTTGGTAATAACTCTGGAAGGAAACGTCGCAGACCCATCAAGGTGGTACTCGTACTGCTCACCTCGTCGAGAGGAATCCAAATATATGAATGGTTAAGCTATGTGATATGAAATGGACGAGCGACCAATAAAACAGCATGTATTATGGGGTTGAATGCTTTTTGCTATTCACAAAATAAAACAAAAGCAGTCATGCAAATATCTGAATTTTCACAGCACAGCAAAATCAGTTGCACCATTCAATTCCGCTCGTCCAGACGGGGAGAATTCAATCACATTCATTCGATGCGACGTTTCTTATGGGATTTAATGAGCGACAACAGTTTGACCCCAAACCGAGAGGATTCTGGGATGTTTGTGTTTTTTTGGTAATAACTCTGGAAGGAAACGTCGCAGACCCATCAAGGTGGTACTCGTACTGCTCGCCTCGTCGAGAGGAATCCAAATATATGAATGGTTAAGCTATGGGATATGAAATGGACGAGCGACAAATAAAACAGCATGTATTATGGGGTTGAATGCTTTTTGCTATTCACAAAATAAAACAAAAGCAGTCATGCAAATATCTGAATTTTCACAGCACAGCAAAATCAGTTGCACCATTCAATTCCGCTCGTCCAGACGGGGAGAATTCAATCACATTCATTCGATGCGACGTTTCTTATGGGATTTAATGAGCGACAACATTTTGACCCCAAACCGAGAGGATTCTGGGATGTTTGTGGTTTTTTGGTAATAACTCTGGAAGGAAACGTCGCAGACCCGTCAAGGTGGTACTCGTACTGCACGCCTCGTCGAGAGGAATCCAAATATATGAATGCTTAAGCTATGGGATATGAAATGGACGAGCGACCAATAAAACAACATGTATTATGGGGTTGAATGCTTTTTGCTATTCACAAAATAAAACAAAAGCAGTCATGCAAATATCTGAATTTTCACAGCACAGCAAAATCAGTTGCACCATTCAATTCCGCTCTTCCAGACGGGGAGAATTCAATCACATTCATTCGATGCGACGTTTCTTATGGGATTTAATGAGCGACAACATTTTGACCCCAAACCGAGAGGATTCTGGGATGTTTGTGTTTTTTTGTCAATAACTCTGGAAGGAAACGTCGCAGACCCATCAAGTTGGTACTCGTACTGCTCGCCTCGTCGAGAGGAATCGAAATATATGAATGGTTAAGCTATGGGATATGAAATGGACGAGCGACCAATAAAACAACATGTATTATGGGTTGAATGCTTTTTGCTATTCATAAAATAAAACAAAAGCAGTCATGCAAATATCTGAATTTTCACAGCACAGCAAAATCAGTTGCACCATTCAATTCCGCTCGTCCAGACGGGGAGAATTCAATCACATTCATTCGATGCGATGTTTCTTATGGGATTTAATGACCGACAACATTTTGAGCCCAAACCGAGAGGATTCTGGGATGTTTGTGTTTTTTTGGTAATAACTCTGGAAGGAAACGTCGCATACCCATCAAGGTGGTACTCGTACTGCTCGCCTCGTCGAAAGGAATCCAAATATATGAGTTGTTAAGCTATGGGGTATGAAATGGACGAGCGACAAATAAAACAGCATGTATTATGGGGTTGAATGCTTTTTGCTATTCACAAAATAAAACAAAAGCAGTCATGCAAATATCTGAATTTTCACAGCACAGCAAAATCAGTTGCACCATTCAATTCCGCTCGTCCAGACGGGGAGAATTCAATCACATTCATTCGATGCGACGTTTCTCATGGGATTTAATGAGCGACAACATTTTGACCCCAAACCGAGAGGATTCTGGGATGTTTGTGGTTTTTTGGTAATAACTCTGGAAGAAAACGTCGCAGACCCATCAAGGTGGTACTCGTACTGCTCGCCTTATCGAGAGGAATGCAAATATATGAGTTGTTAAGCTATGGGATATGAAATGGACGAGCGACCAATAAAACAAAATGTATTATGGGGTTGAATGCTTTTTGCTATTCACAAAATAAAACAAAAGCAATCATGCAAATATCTGAATTTTCACAGCACAGCAAAATCAGTTGCACCATTCAATTCCGCTCTTCCAGACGGGGAGAATTCAATCACATTCATTCGATGCGACGTTTCTTATGGAATTTAATGAGCGACAACATTTTGACCCCAAACCGAGAGGATTCTGGGATGTTTGTATTTTTTGGTAATAACTCTGGAAGGAAACGTCGCAGACCCATCAAGGTGGTACTCGTACTGCTCACCTCGTCGAGAGGAATCCAAATATATGAATGGTTAAGCTATGTGATATGAAATGGACGAGCGACCAATAAAACAACATGTATTATGGGGTTGAATGCTTTTTGCTATTCACAAAATAAAACAAAAGCAGTCATGCAAATATCTGAATTTTCACAGCACAGCAAAATCAGTTGCACCATTCAATTCCGCTCGTCCAGACGGGGAGAATTCAATCACATTCATTCGATGCGACGTTTCTTATGGGATTTAATGAGCGACAACAGTTTGACCCCAAACCGAGAGGATTCTGGGATGTTTGTGTTTTTTTGGTAATAACTCTGGAAGGAAACGTCGCAGACCCATCAAGGTGGTACTCGTACTGCTCGCCTCGTCGAGAGGAATCCAAATATATGAATGTTTAAGCTATGGGATATGAAATGGACGAGCGACCAATAAAACAGCATGTATTATGGGGTTGAATGCTTTTTGCTATTCACAAAATAAAACAAAAGCAGTCATGCAAATATCTGAATTTTCACAGCACAGCAAAATCAGTTGCACCATTCAATTCCGCTCGTCCAGACGGGGAGAATTCAATCACATTCATTCGATGCGACGTTTCTTATGGGATTTAATGAGCGACAACATTTTGACCCCAAACCGAGAGGATTCTGGGATGTTTGTGGTTTTTTGGTAATAACTCTGGAAGGAAACGTCGCAGACCCGTCAAGGTGGTACTCGTACTGCACGCCTCGTCGAGAGGAATCCAAATATATGAATGCTTAAGCTATGGGATATGAAATGGACGAGCGACCAATAAAACAACATGTATTATGGGGTTGAATGCTTTTTGCTATTCACAAAATAAAACAAAAGCAGTCATGCAAATATCTGAATTTTCACAGCACAGCAAAATCAGTTGCACCATTCAATTCCGCTCTTCCAGACGGGGAGAATTCAATCACATTCATTCGATGCGACGTTTCTTATGGGATTTAATGAGCGACAACATTTTGACCCCAAACCGAGAGGATTCTGGGATGTTTGTGTTTTTTTGTCAATAACTCTGGAAGGAAACGTCGCAGACCCATCAAGTTGGTACTCGTACTGCTCGCCTCGTCGAGAGGAATCGAAATATATGAATGGTTAAGCTATGGGATATGAAATGGACGAGCGACCAATAAAACAACATGTATTATGGGTTGAATGCTTTTTGTTATTCATAAAATAAAACAAAAGCAGTCATGCAAATATCTGAATTTTCACAGCACAGCAAAATCAGTTGCACCATTCAATTCCGCTCGTCCAGACGGGGAGAATTCAATCACATTCATTCGATGCGACGTTTCTTATGGGATTTAATGAGCGACAACAGTTTGACCCCAAACCGAGAGGATTCTGGGATGTTTGTGTTTTTTTGGTAATAACTCTGGAAGGAAACGTCGCAGACCCATCAAGTTGGTACTCGTACTGCTCGCCTCGTCGAGAGGAATCCAAATATATGAATGGTTAAGCTATGGGATATGAAATGGACGAGCGACCAATAAAACAGCATGTATTATGGGGTTGAATGCTTTTTGCTATTCACAAAATAAAACAAAAGCAGTCATGCAAATATCTGAATTTTCACAGCACAGCAAAATCAGTTGCACCATTCAATTCCGCTCGTCCAGACGGGGAGAATTCAATCACATTCATTCGATGCGACGTTTCTTATGGGATTTAATGAGCGACAACATTTTGACCCCAAACCGAGAGGATTCTGGGATGTTTGTGGTTTTTTGGTAATAACTCTGGAAGGAAACGTCGCAGACCCGTCAAGGTGGTACTCGTACTGCACGCCTCGTCGAGAGGAATCCAAATATATGAATGCTTAAGCTATGGGATATGAAATGGACGAGCGACCAATAAAACAACATGTATTATGGGGTTGAATGCTTTTTGCTATTCACAAAATAAAACAAAAGCAGTCATGCAAATATCTGAATTTTCACAGCACAGCAAAATCAGTTGCACCATTCAATTCCGCTCTTCCAGACGGGGAGAATTCAATCACATTCATTCGATGCGACGTTTCTTATGGGATTTAATGAGCGACAACATTTTGACCCCAAACCGAGAGGATTCTTGGATGTTTGTGTTTTTTTGTCAATAACTCTGGAAGGAAACGTCGCAGACCCATCAAGTTGGTACTCGTACTGCTCGCCTCGTCGAGAGGAATCGAAATATATGAATGGTTAAGCTATGGGATATGAAATGGACGAGCGACCAATAAAACAACATGTATTATGGGTTGAATGCTTTTTGTTATTCATAAAATAAAACAAAAGCAGTCATGCAAATATCTGAATTTTCACAGCACAGCAAAATCAGTTGCACCATTCAATTCCGCTCGTCCAGACGGGGAGAATTCAATCACATTCATTCGATGCGACGTTTCTTATGGGATTTAATGAGCGACAACAGTTTGACCCCAAACCGAGAGGATTCTGGGATGTTTGTGTTTTTTTGGTAATAACTCTGGAAGGAAACGTCGCAGACCCATCAAGTTGGTACTCGTACTGCTCGCCTCGTCGAGAGGAATCCAAATATATGAATGGTTAAGCTATGTGATATGAAATGGACGAGCGACCAATAAAACAGCATGTATTATGGGGTTGAATGCTTTTTGCTATTCACAAAATAAAACAAAAGCAGTCATGCAAATATCTGAATTTTCACAGCACAGCAAAATCAGTTGCACCATTCAATTCCGCTCGTCCAGACGGGGAGAATTCAATCACATTCATTCGATGCGACGTTTCTTATGGGATTTAATGAGCGACAACAGTTTGACCCCAAACCGAGAGGATTCTGGGATGTTTGTGTTTTTTTGGTAATAACTCTGGAAGGAAACGTCGCAGACCCATCAAGGTGGTACTCGTACTGCTCGCCTCGTCGAGAGGAATCCAAATATATGAATGTTTAAGCTATGGGATATGAAATGGACGAGCGACCAATAAAACAGCATGTATTATGGGGTTGAATGCTTTTTGCTATTCACAAAATAAAACAAAAGCAGTCATGCAAATATCTGAATTTTCACAGCACAGCAAAATCAGTTGCACCATTCAATTCCGCTCGTCCAGACGGGGAGAATTCAATCACATTCATTCGATGCGACGTTTCTTATGGGATTTAATGAGCGACAACATTTTGACCCCAAACCGAGAGGATTCTGGGATGTTTGTGGTTTTTTGGTAATAACTCTGGAAGGAAACGTCGCAGACCCGTCAAGGTGGTACTCGTACTGCACGCCTCGTCGAGAGGAATCCAAATATATGAATGCTTAAGCTATGGGATATGAAATGGACGAGCGACCAATAAAACAACATGTATTATGGGGTTGAATGCTTTTTGCTATTCACAAAATAAAACAAAAGCAGTCATGCAAATATCTGAATTTTCACAGCACAGCAAAATCAGTTGCACCATTCAATTCCGCTCTTCCAGACGGGGAGAATTCAATCACATTCATTCGATGCGACGTTTCTTATGGGATTTAATGAGCGACAACATTTTGACCCCAAACCGAGAGGATTCTGGGATGTTTGTGTTTTTTTGTCAATAACTCTGGAAGGAAACGTCGCAGACCCATCAAGTTGGTACTCGTACTGCTCGCCTCGTCGAGAGGAATCGAAATATATGAATGGTTAAGCTATGGGATATGAAATGGACGAGCGACCAATAAAACAACATGTATTATGGGTTGAATGCTTTTTGTTATTCATAAAATAAAACAAAAGCAGTCATGCAAATATCTGAATTTTCACAGCACAGCAAAATCAGTTGCACCATTCAATTCCGCTCGTCCAGACGGGGAGAATTCAATCACATTCATTCGATGCGACGTTTCTTATGGGATTTAATGAGCGACAACAGTTTGACCCCAAACCGAGAGGATTCTGGGATGTTTGTGTTTTTTTGGTAATAACTCTGGAAGGAAACGTCGCAGACCCATCAAGTTGGTACTCGTACTGCTCGCCTCGTCGAGAGGAATCCAAATATATGAATGGTTAAGCTATGGGATATGAAATGGACGAGCGACCAATAAAACAGCATGTATTATGGGGTTGAATGCTTTTTGCTATTCACAAAATAAAACAAAAGCAGTCATGCAAATATCTGAATTTTCACAGCACAGCAAAATCAGTTGCACCATTCAATTCCGCTCGTCCAGACGGGGAGAATTCAATCACATTCATTCGATGCGACGTTTCTTATGGGATTTAATGAGCGACAACATTTTGACCCCAAACCGAGAGGATTCTGGGATGTTTGTGGTTTTTTGGTAATAACTCTGGAAGGAAACGTCGCAGACCCGTCAAGGTGGTACTCGTACTGCACGCCTCGTCGAGAGGAATCCAAATATATGAATGCTTAAGCTATGGGATATGAAATGGACGAGCGACCAATAAAACAACATGTATTATGGGGTTGAATGCTTTTTGCTATTCACAAAATAAAACAAAAGCAGTCATGCAAATATCTGAATTTTCACAGCACAGCAAAATCAGTTGCACCATTCAATTCCGCTCTTCCAGACGGGGAGAATTCAATCACATTCATTCGATGCGACGTTTCTTATGGGATTTAATGAGCGACAACATTTTGACCCCAAACCGAGAGGATTCTTGGATGTTTGTGTTTTTTTGTCAATAACTCTGGAAGGAAACGTCGCAGACCCATCAAGTTGGTACTCGTACTGCTCGCCTCGTCGAGAGGAATCGAAATATATGAATGGTTAAGCTATGGGATATGAAATGGACGAGCGACCAATAAAACAACATGTATTATGGGTTGAATGCTTTTTGTTATTCATAAAATAAAACAAAAGCAGTCATGCAAATATCTGAATTTTCACAGCACAGCAAAATCAGTTGCACCATTCAATTCCGCTCGTCCAGACGGGGAGAATTCAATCACATTCATTCGATGCGACGTTTCTTATGGGATTTAATGAGCGACAACAGTTTGACCCCAAACCGAGAGGATTCTGGGATGTTTGTGTTTTTTTGGTAATAACTCTGGAAGGAAACGTCGCAGACCCATCAAGTTGGTACTCGTACTGCTCGCCTCGTCGAGAGGAATCCAAATATATGAATGGTTAAGCTATGGGATATGAAATGGACGAGCGACCAATAAAACAGCATGTATTATGGGGTTGAATGCTTTTTGCTATTCACAAAATAAAACAAAAGCAGTCATGCAAATATCTGAATTTTCACAGCACAGCAAAATCAGTTGCACCATTCAATTCCGCTCGTCCAGACGGGGAGAATTCAATCACATTCATTCGATGCGACGTTTCTTATGGGATTTAATGAGCGACAACATTTTGACCCCAAACCGAGAGGATTCTGGGATGTTTGTGGTTTTTTGGTAATAACTCTGGAAGGAAACGTCGCAGACCCGTCAAGGTGGTACTCGTACTGCACGCCTCGTCGAGAGGAATCCAAATATATGAATGCTTAAGCTATGGGATATGAAATGGACGAGCGACCAATAAAACAACATGTATTATGGGGTTGAATGCTTTTTGCTATTCACAAAATAAAACAAAAGCAGTCATGCAAATATCTGAATTTTCACAGCACAGCAAAATCAGTTGCACCATTCAATTCCGCTCTTCCAGACGGGGAGAATTCAATCACATTCATTCGATGCGACGTTTCTTATGGGATTTAATGAGCGACAACATTTTGACCCCAAACCGAGAGGATTCTTGGATGTTTGTGTTTTTTTGTCAATAACTCTGGAAGGAAACGTCGCAGACCCATCAAGTTGGTACTCGTACTGCTCGCCTCGTCGAGAGGAATCGAAATATATGAATGGTTAAGCTATGGGATATGAAATGGACGAGCGACCAATAAAACAACATGTATTATGGGTTGAATGCTTTTTGTTATTCATAAAATAAAACAAAAGCAGTCATGCAAATATCTGAATTTTCACAGCACAGCAAAATCAGTTGCACCATTCAATTCCGCTCGTCCAGACGGGGAGAATTCAATCACATTCATTCGATGCGACGTTTCTTATGGGATTTAATGAGCGACAACAGTTTGACCCCAAACCGAGAGGATTCTGGGATGTTTGTGTTTTTTTGGTAATAACTCTGGAAGGAAACGTCGCAGACCCATCAAGTTGGTACTCGTACTGCTCGCCTCGTCGAGAGGAATCCAAATATATGAATGGTTAAGCTATGGGATATGAAATGGACGAGCGACCAATAAAACAGCATGTATTATGGGGTTGAATGCTTTTTGCTATTCACAAAATAAAACAAAAGCAGTCATGCAAATATCTGAATTTTCACAGCACAGCAAAATCAGTTGCACCATTCAATTCCGCTCGTCCAGACGGGGAGAATTCAATCACATTCATTCGATGCGACGTTTCTTATGGGATTTAATGAGCGACAACATTTTGACCCCAAACCGAGAGGATTCTGGGATGTTTGTGGTTTTTTGGTAATAACTCTGGAAGGAAACGTCGCAGACCCGTCAAGGTGGTACTCGTACTGCACGCCTCGTCGAGAGGAATCCAAATATATGAATGCTTAAGCTATGGGATATGAAATGGACGAGCGACCAATAAAACAACATGTATTATGGGGTTGAATGCTTTTTGCTATTCACAAAATAAAACAAAAGCAGTCATGCAAATATCTGAATTTTCACAGCACAGCAAAATCAGTTGCACCATTCAATTCCGCTCTTCCAGACGGGGAGAATTCAATCACATTCATTCGATGCGACGTTTCTTATGGGATTTAATGAGCGACAACATTTTGACCCCAAACCGAGAGGATTCTTGGATGTTTGTGTTTTTTTGTCAATAACTCTGGAAGGAAACGTCGCAGACCCATCAAGTTGGTACTCGTACTGCTCGCCTCGTCGAGAGGAATCGAAATATATGAATGGTTAAGCTATGGGATATGAAATGGACGAGCGACCAATAAAACAACATGTATTATGGGTTGAATGCTTTTTGTTATTCATAAAATAAAACAAAAGCAGTTATGCAAATATCTGAATTTTCACAGCACAGCAAAATCAGTTGCACCATTCAATTCCGCTCGTCCAGACGGGGAGAATTCAATCACATTCATTCGATGCGATGTTTCTTATGGGATTTAATGACCGACAACATTTTGAGCCCAAACCGAGAGGATTCTGGGATGTTTGTGTTTTTTTGGTAATAACTCTGGAAGGAAACGTCGCATACCCATCAAGGTGGTACTCGTACTGCTCGCCTCGTCGAAAGGAATCCAAATATATGAATGGTTAAGCTATGGGATATGAAATGGACGAGCGACCAATAAAACAGCATGTATTATGGGGTTGAATGCTTTTTGCTATTCACAAAATAAAACAAAAGCAGTCATGCAAATATCTGAATTTTCACAGCACTGCAAAATCAGTTGCACCATTCAATTCCGCTCGTCCAGACGGGGAGAATTCAATCACATTCATTCGATGCGACGTTTCTTATGGGATTTAATGAGCGACAACAGTTTGACCCCAAACCGAGAGGATTCTGGGATGTTTGTGTTTTTTTGGTAATAACTCTGGAAGGAAACGTCGCAGACCCATCAAGTTGGTACTCGTACTGCTCGCCTCGTCGAGAGGAATCCAAATATATGAATGGTTAAGCTATGGGATATGAAATGGACGAGCGACCAATAAAACAGCATGTATTATGGGGTTGAATGCTTTTTGCTATTCACAAAATAAAACAAAAGCAGTCATGCAAATATCTGAATTTTCACAGCACAGCAAAATCAGTTGCACCATTCAATTCCGCTCGTCCAGACGGGGAGAATTCAATCACATTCATTCGATGCGACGTTTCTTATGGGATTTAATGAGCGACAACATTTTGACCCCAAACCGAGAGGATTCTGGGATGTTTGTGGTTTTTTGGTAATAACTCTGGAAGGAAACGTCGCAGACCCGTCAAGGTGGTACTCGTACTGCACGCCTCGTCGAGAGGAATCCAAATATATGAATGCTTAAGCTATGGGATATGAAATGGACGAGCGACCAATAAAACAACATGTATTATGGGGTTGAATGCTTTTTGCTATTCACAAAATAAAACAAAAGCAGTCATGCAAATATCTGAATTTTCACAGCACAGCAAAATCAGTTGCACCATTCAATTCCGCTCTTCCAGACGGGGAGAATTCAATCACATTCATTCGATGCGACGTTTCTTATGGGATTTAATGAGCGACAACATTTTGACCCCAAACCGAGAGGATTCTTGGATGTTTGTGTTTTTTTGTCAATAACTCTGGAAGGAAACGTCGCAGACCCATCAAGTTGGTACTCGTACTGCTCGCCTCGTCGAGAGGAATCGAAATATATGAATGGTTAAGCTATGGGATATGAAATGGACGAGCGACCAATAAAACAGCATGTATTATGGGGTTGAATGCTTTTTGCTATTCACAAAATAAAACAAAAGCAGTCATGCAAATATCTGAATTTTCACAGCACAGCAAAATCAGTTGCACCATTCAATTCCGCTCGTCCAGACGGGGAGAATTCAATCACATTCATTCGATGCGACGTTTCTTATGGGATTTAATGAGCGACAACATTTTGACCCCAAACCGAGAGGATTCTGGGATGTTTGTGGTTTTTTGGTAATAACTCTGGAAGGAAACGTCGCAGACCCGTCAAGGTGGTACTCGTACTGCACGCCTCGTCGAGAGGAATCCAAATATATGAATGCTTAAGCTATGGGATATGAAATGGACGAGCGACCAATAAAACAACATGTATTATGGGGTTGAATGCTTTTTGCTATTCACAAAATAAAACAAAAGCAGTCATGCAAATATCTGAATTTTCACAGCACAGCAAAATCAGTTGCACCATTCAATTCCGCTCTTCCAGACGGGGAGAATTCAATCACATTCATTCGATGCGACGTTTCTTATGGGATTTAATGAGCGACAACATTTTGACCCCAAACCGAGAGGATTCTTGGATGTTTGTGTTTTTTTGTCAATAACTCTGGAAGGAAACGTCGCAGACCCATCAAGTTGGTACTCGTACTGCTCGCCTCGTCGAGAGGAATCGAAATATATGAATGGTTAAGCTATGGGATATGAAATGGACGAGCGACCAATAAAACAACATGTATTATGGGTTGAATGCTTTTTGTTATTCATAAAATAAAACAAAAGCAGTTATGCAAATATCTGAATTTTCACAGCACAGCAAAATCAGTTGCACCATTCAATTCCGCTCGTCCAGACGGGGAGAATTCAATCACATTCATTCGATGCGATGTTTCTTATGGGATTTAATGACCGACAACATTTTGAGCCCAAACCGAGAGGATTCTGGGATGTTTGTGTTTTTTTGGTAATAACTCTGGAAGGAAACGTCGCATACCCATCAAGGTGGTACTCGTACTGCTCGCCTCGTCGAAAGGAATCCAAATATATGAATGGTTAAGCTATGGGATATGAAATGGACGAGCGACCAATAAAACAGCATGTATTATGGGGTTGAATGCTTTTTGCTATTCACAAAATAAAACAAAAGCAGTCATGCAAATATCTGAATTTTCACAGCACAGCAAAATCAGTTGCACCATTCAATTCCGCTCGTCCAGACGGGGAGAATTCAATCACATTCATTCGATGCGACGTTTCTCATGGGATTTAATGAGCGACAACATTTTGACCCCAAACCGAGAGGATTCTGGGATGTTTGTGGTTTTTTGGTAATAACTCTGGAAGAAAACGTCGCAGACCCATCAAGGTGGTACTCGTACTGCTCGCCTTATCGAGAGGAATGCAAATATATGAGTTGTTAAGCTATGGGATATGAAATGGACGAGCGACCAATAAAACAACATGTATTATGGGGTTGAATGCTTTTTGCTATTCACAAAATAAAACAAAAGCAATCATGCAAATATCTGAATTTTCACAGCACAGCAAAATCAGTTGCACCATTCAATTCCGCTCTTCCAGACGGGGAGAATTCAATCACATTCATTCGATGCGACGTTTCTTATGGGATTTAATGAGCGACAACATTTTGACCCCAAACCGAGAGGATTCTGGGATGTTTGTGTTTTTTTGGTAATAACTCTGGAAGGAAACGTCGCAGACCCATCAAGGTGGTACTCGTACTGCTCACCTCGTCGAGAGGAATCCAAATATATGAATGGTTAAGCTATGTGATATGAAATGGACGAGCGACCAATAAAACAGCATGTATTATGGGGTTGAATGCTTTTTGCTATTCACAAAATAAAACAAAAGCAGTCATGCAAATATCTGAATTTTCACAGCACAGCAAAATCAGTTGCACCATTCAATTCCGCTCGTCCAGACGGGGAGAATTCAATCACATTCATTCGATGCGATGTTTTTTATGGGATTTAATGACCGACAACATTTTGACCCCAAACCGAGAGGATTCTGGGATGTTTGTGTTTTTTTGGTAATAACTCTGGAAGGAAACGTCGCATACCCATCAAGGTGGTACTCGTACTGCTCGCCTCGTCGAAAGGAATCCAAATATATGAATGGTTAAGCTATGGGATATGAAATGGACGAGCGACCAATAAAACAACATGTATTATGGGTTGAATGCTTTTTGTTATTCATAAAATAAAACAAAAGCAGTCATGCAAATATCTGAATTTTCACAGCACAGCAAAATCAGTTGCACCATTCAATTCCGCTCGTCCAGACGGGGAGAATTCAATCACATTCATTCGATGCGACGTTTCTTATGGGATTTAATGAGCGACAACAGTTTGACCCCAAACCGAGAGGATTCTGGGATGTTTGTGTTTTTTTGGTAATAACTCTGGAAGGAAACGTCGCAGACCCATCAAGTTGGTACTCGTACTGCTCGCCTCGTCGAGAGGAATCCAAATATATGAATGGTTAAGCTATGGGATATGAAATGGACGAGCGACCAATAAAACAGCATGTATTATGGGGTTGAATGCTTTTTGCTATTCACAAAATAAAACAAAAGCAGTCATGCAAATATCTGAATTTTCACAGCACAGCAAAATCAGTTGCACCATTCAATTCCGCTCGTCCAGACGGGGAGAATTCAATCACATTCATTCGATGCGACGTTTCTTATGGGATTTAATGAGCGACAACATTTTGACCCCAAACCGAGAGGATTCTGGGATGTTTGTGGTTTTTTGGTAATAACTCTGGAAGGAAACGTCGCAGACCCGTCAAGGTGGTACTCGTACTGCACGCCTCGTCGAGAGGAATCCAAATATATGAATGCTTAAGCTATGGGATATGAAATGGACGAGCGACCAATAAAACAACATGTATTATGGGGTTGAATGCTTTTTGCTATTCACAAAATAAAACAAAAGCAGTCATGCAAATATCTGAATTTTCACAGCACAGCAAAATCAGTTGCACCATTCAATTCCGCTCTTCCAGACGGGGAGAATTCAATCACATTCATTCGATGCGACGTTTCTTATGGGATTTAATGAGCGACAACATTTTGACCCCAAACCGAGAGGATTCTTGGATGTTTGTGTTTTTTTGTCAATAACTCTGGAAGGAAACGTCGCAGACCCTTCAAGTTGGTACTCGTACTGCTCGCCTCGTCGAGAGGAATCGAAATATATGAATGGTTAAGCTATGGGATATGAAATGGACGAGCGACCAATAAAACAACATGTATTATGGGTTGAATGCTTTTTGTTATTCATAAAATAAAACAAAAGCAGTTATGCAAATATCTGAATTTTCACAGCACAGCAAAATCAGTTGCACCATTCAATTCCGCTCGTCCAGACGGGGAGAATTCAATCACATTCATTCGATGCGATGTTTCTTATGGGATTTAATGACCGACAACATTTTGAGCCCAAACCGAGAGGATTCTGGGATGTTTGTGTTTTTTTGGTAATAACTCTGGAAGGAAACGTCGCATACCCATCAAGGTGGTACTCGTACTGCTCGCCTCGTCGAAAGGAATCCAAATATATGAATGGTTAAGCTATGGGATATGAAATGGACGAGCGACCAATAAAACAGCATGTATTATGGGGTTGAATGCTTTTTGCTATTCACAAAATAAAACAAAAGCAGTCATGCAAATATCTGAATTTTCACAGCACAGCAAAATCAGTTGCACCATTCAATTCCGCTCGTCCAGACGGGGAGAATTCAATCACATTCATTCGATGCGACGTTTCTCATGGGATTTAATGAGCGACAACATTTTGACCCCAAACCGAGAGGATTCTGGGATGTTTGTGGTTTTTTGGTAATAACTCTGGAAGAAAACGTCGCAGACCCATCAAGGTGGTACTCATACTGCTCGCCTTATCGAGAGGAATGCAAATATATGAGTTGTTAAGCTATGGGATATGAAATGGACGAGCGACCAATAAAACAACATGTATTATGGGGTTGAATGCTTTTTGCTATTCACAAAATAAAACAAAAGCAATCATGCAAATATCTGAATTTTCACAGCACAGCAAAATCAGTTGCACCATTCAATTCCGCTCTTCCAGACGGGGAGAATTCAATCACATTCATTCGATGCGACGTTTCTTATGGGATTTAATGAGCGACAACATTTTGACCCCAAACCGAGAGGATTCTGGGATGTTTGTGTTTTTTTGGTAATAACTCTGGAAGGAAACGTCGCAGACCCATCAAGGTGGTACTCGTACTGCTCACCTCGTCGAGAGGAATCCAAATATATG
The DNA here is from genome assembly GCF_048934315.1 of Petromyzon marinus. NCBI lineage: Eukaryota > Metazoa > Chordata > Hyperoartia > Petromyzontiformes > Petromyzontidae > Petromyzon > Petromyzon marinus. The sequence goes on along the minus strand of NW_027423688.1, from coordinate 2,944,438 downwards.
AATGGTTAAGCTATGTGATATGAAATGGACGAGCGACCAATAAAACAGCATGTATTATGGGGTTGAATGCTTTTTGCTATTCACAAAATAAAACAAAAGCAGTCATGCAAATATCTGAATTTTCACAGCACAGCAAAATCAGTTGCACCATTCAATTCCGCTCGTCCAGACGGGGAGAATTCAATCACATTCATTCGATGCGATGTTTTTTATGGGATTTAATGACCGACAACATTTTGACCCCAAACCGAGAGGATTCTGGGATGTTTGTGTTTTTTTGGTAATAACTCTGGAAGGAAACGTCGCATACCCATCAAGGTGGTACTCGTACTGCTCGCCTCGTCGAAAGGAATCCAAATATATGAATGGTTAAGCTATGGGATATGAAATGGACGAGCGACAAATAAAACAGCATGTATTATGGGGTTGAATGCTTTTTGCTATTCACAAAATAAAACAAAAGCAATCATGCAAATATCTGAATTTTCACAGCACAGCAAAATCAGTTGCACCATTCAATTGCGCTCTTCCAGACGGGGAGAATTCAATCACATTCATTCGATGCGACGTTTCTTATGGGATTTAATGAGCGACAACATTTTGACCCCAAACCGAGAGGATTCTGGGATGTTTGTGTTTTTTTGGTAATAACTCTGGAAGGAAACGTCGCAGATCCTTCAAGTTGGTACTCGTACTGCTCGCCTCGTCGAGAGGAATCGAAATATATGAATGGTTAAGCTATGGGATATGAAATGGACGAGCGACCAATAAAACAACATGTATTATGGGTTGAATGCTTTTTGTTATTCATAAAATAAAACAAAAGCAGTTATGCAAATATCTGAATTTTCACAGCACAGCAAAATCAGTTGCACCATTCAATTCCGCTCGTCCAGACGGGGAGAATTCAATCACATTCATTCGATGCGATGTTTCTTATGGGATTTAATGACCGACAACATTTTGAGCCCAAACCGAGAGGATTCTGGGATGTTTGTGTTTTTTTGGTAATAACTCTGGAAGGAAACGTCGCATACCCATCAAGGTGGTACTCGTACTGCTCGCCTCGTCGAAAGGAATCCAAATATATGAATGGTTAAGCTATGGGATATGAAATGGACGAGCGACCAATAAAACAGCATGTATTATGGGGTTGAATGCTTTTTGCTATTCACAAAATAAAACAAAAGCAGTCATGCAAATATCTGAATTTTCACAGCACAGCAAAATCAGTTGCACCATTCAATTCCGCTCGTCCAGACGGGGAGAATTCAATCACATTCATTCGATGCGACGTTTCTCATGGGATTTAATGAGCGACAAAATTTTGACCCCAAACCGAGAGGATTCTGGGATGTTTGTGGTTTTTTGGTAATAACTCTGGAAGAAAACGTCGCAGACCCATCAAGGTGGTACTCGTACTGCTCGCCTTATCGAGAGGAATGCAAATATATGAGTTGTTAAGCTATGGGATATGAAATGGACGAGCGACCAATAAAACAACATGTATTATGGGGTTGAATGCTTTTTGCTATTCACAAAATAAAACAAAAGCAATCATGCAAATATCTGAATTTTCACAGCACAGCAAAATCAGTTGCACCATTCAATTCCGCTCTTCCAGACGGGGAGAATTCAATCACATTCATTCGATGCGACGTTTCTTATGGGATTTAATGAGCGACAACATTTTGACCCCAAACCGAGAGGATTCTGGGATGTTTGTGTTTTTTTGGTAATAACTCTGGAAGGAAACGTCGCAGACCCATCAAGGTGGTACTCGTACTGCTCACCTCGTCGAGAGGAATCCAAATATATGAATGGTTAAGCTATGTGATATGAAATGGACGAGCGACCAATAAAACAGCATGTATTATGGGGTTGAATGCTTTTTGCTATTCACAAAATAAAACAAAAGCAGTCATGCAAATATCTGAATTTTCACAGCACAGCAAAATCAGTTGCACCATTCAATTCCGCTCGTCCAGACGGGGAGAATTCAATCACATTCATTCGATGCGATGTTTTTTATGGGATTTAATGACCGACAACATTTTGACCCCAAACCGAGAGGATTCTGGGATGTTTGTGTTTTTTTGGTAATAACTCTGGAAGGAAACGTCGCATACCCATCAAGGTGGTACTCGTACTGCTCGCCTCGTCGAAAGGAATCCAAATATATGAATGGTTAAGCTATGGGATATGAAATGGACGAGCGACAAATAAAACAGCATGTATTATGGGGTTGAATGCTTTTTGCTATTCACAAAATAAAACAAAAGCAATCATGCAAATATCTGAATTTTCACAGCACAGCAAAATCAGTTGCACCATTCAATTGCGCTCTTCCAGACGGGGAGAATTCAATCACATTCATTCGATGCGACGTTTCTTATGGGATTTAATGAGCGACAACATTTTGACCCCAAACCGAGAGGATTCTGGGATGTTTGTGTTTTTTTGGTAATAACTCTGGAAGGAAACGTCGCAGACCCATCAAGGTGGTACTCGTACTGCTCACCTCGTCGAGAGGAATCCAAATATATGAATGGTTAAGCTATGTGATATGAAATGGACGAGCGACCAATAAAACAGCATGTATTATGGGGTTGAATGCTTTTTGCTATTCACAAAATAAAACAAAAGCAGTCATGCAAATATCTGAATTTTCACAGCACAGCAAAATCAGTTGCACCATTCAATTCCGCTCGTCCAGACGGGGAGAATTCAATCACATTCATTCGATGCGATGTTTTTTATGGGATTTAATGACCGACAACATTTTGACCCCAAACCGAGAGGATTCTGGGATGTTTGTGTTTTTTGGTAATAACTCTGGAAGGAAACGTCGCATACCCATCAAGGTGGTACTCGTACTGCTCGCCTCGTCGAAAGGAATCCAAATATATGAATGGTTAAGCTATGGGATATGAAATGGACGAGCGACAAATAAAACAGCATGTATTATGGGGTTGAATGCTTTTTGCTATTCACAAAATAAAACAAAAGCAGTCATGCAAATATCTGAATTTTCACAGCACAGCAAAATCAGTTGCACCATTCAATTCCGCTCGTCCAGACGGGGAGAATTCAATCACATTCATTCGATGCGATGTTTCTTATGGGATTTAATGACCGACAACATTTTGACCCCAAACCGAGAGGATTCTGGGATGTTTGTGTTTTTTTGGTAATAACTCTGGAAGGAAACGTCGCATACCCATCAAGGTGGTACTCGTACTGCTCGCCTCGTCGAAAGGAATCCAAATATATGAATGGTTAAGCTATGGGATATGAAATGGACGAGCGACCAATAAAACAGCATGTATTATGGGGTTGAATGCTTTTTGCTATTCACAAAATAAAACAAAAGCAGTCATGCAAATATCTGAATTTTCACAGCACAGCAAAATCAGTTGCACCATTCAATTCCGCTCGTCCAGACGGGGAGAATTCAATCACATTCATTCGATGCGACGTTTCTTATGGGATTTAATGAGCGACAACATTTTGACCCCAAACCGACAGGATTCTGGGATGTTTGTGTTTTTTTGGTAATAACTCTGGAAGGAAACGTCGCAGACCCATCAAGGTGGTACTCGTAATGCTCGCCTCATCGAGAGGAATCCACATATATGAATGGTTAAGCTATGGGATATGAAATGGACGAGCGACCAATAAAACAACATGTATTATGGGGTTGAATACTTTTTGCTATTCACAAAATAAAACAAAAGCAGTCATGCAAATATCTGAATTTTCACAGCACAGCAAAATCAGTTGCAGCATTCAATTCTGCTCGTCCAGACGGGGAGAATTCAATCACATTCATTTGATGCGACGTTTCTTGTGGGATGTAATGAGCGACAACATTTTGACCCCAAACCGAGAGGATTCTGGGATGTTTGTGGTTTTTTGGTAATAACTCTGGAAAGAAACGTCGCAGACCTATCAAGGTGGTACTCGTACTGCTCGCCTCGTCGCGAGGAATCCAAATATATGAATGGTTAAGCTATGGGATATGAAATGGACGAGCGACCAATAAAACAACATGTATCATGGGGTTGAATGCTTTTTGCTATTCACAAAATAAAACAACAGGAGTCATGCAAATATCTGAATTTTCACAGCACAGCAAAATCAGTTGCACCATTCAATTCCGCTCGTCCAGACGGGGAGAATTCAATCACATTCATTCGATGCGACGTTTCTTATGGGATTTAATGAGCGACAACATTTTGACCCCAAACCGAGAGGATTCTGGGATGTTTGTGTTTTTTTGGTAATAACTCTGGAAGGAAACGTCGCAGACCCATCAAGGTGGTACTCGTACTGCTCGCCTCGTCGAGAGGAATCCACATATGTGAATGGTTAAGCTATGGGATATGAAATGGACGAGCGACCAATAAAACAACATGTATTATGGGGTTGAATGCTTTTTGCTATTCACAAAATAAAACAAAAGCAGTCATGCAAATATCTGAATTTTCACAGCACAGCAAAATCAGTTGCACCATTCAATTCCGCTCGTCCAGACGGGGAGAATTCAATCACATTCATTCGATGCGACGTTTCTTATGGGATTTAATGAGCGACAACATTTTGACCCCAAACCGAGAGGATTCTGGGATGTTTGTGGTTTTTTGGTAATAACTCTGGAAGGAAACGTCGCAGACCCATCAAGGTGGTACTCGTACTGCTCGCCTCATCGAGAGGAATCCACATATGTGAATGGTTAAGCTATGGGATATGAAATGGACGAGCGACCAATAAAACAACATGTATTATGGGGTTGAATGCTTTTTGCTATTCACAAAATAAAACAACAGCAGTCATGCAAATATCTGAATTTTCACAGCACAGCAAAATCAGTTGCACCATTCAATTTCGCTCGTCCAGACGGGGAGAATTCAATCACATTCATTCGATGCGACGTTTCTTATGGGATTTAATGAGCGACAACATTTTGACCCCAAACCGACAGGATTCTGGGATGTTTGTGTTTTTTTGGTAATAACTCTGGAAGGAAACGTCGCAGACCCATCAAGGTGGTACTCGTAATGCTCGCCTCATCGAGAGGAATCCACATATATGAATGGTTAAGCTATGGGATATGAAATGGACGAGCGACCAATAAAACAACATGTATTATAGGGTTGAATGCTTTTTGATATTCACAAAATAAAACAAAAGCAGTCATGCAAATATCTGAATTTTCACAGCACAGCAAAATCAGTTGCACCATTCAATTCCGCTCGTCCAGACGGGGAGAATTCAATCACATTCATTTGATGCGACGTTTCTTGTGGGATGTAATGAGCGACAACATTTTGACCCCAAACCGAGAGGATTCTGGGATGTTTGTGGTTTTTTGGTAATAACTCTGGAAAGAAACGTCGCAGACCTATCAAGGTGGTACTCGTACTGCTCGTCTCGTCGCGAGGAATCCAAATATATGAATGGTTAAGCTATGGGATATGAAATGGACGAGCGACCAATAAAACAACATGTATCATGGGGTTGAATGCTTTTTGCTATTCACAAAATAAAACAACAGGAGTCATGCAAATATCTGAATTTTCACAGCACAGCAAAATCAGTTGCACCATTCAATTCCGCTCGTCCAGACGGGGAGAATTCAATCACATTCATTCGATGCGACGTTTCTTATGGGATTTAATGAGCGACAACATTTTGACCCCAAACCGAGAGGATTCTGGGATGTTTGTGTTTTTTTGGTAATAACTCTGGAAGGAAACGTCGCAGACCCATCAAAGTGGTACTCGTACTGCTCGCCTCGTCGAGAGGAATCCACATATGTGAATGGTTAAGCTATGGGATATGAAATGGACGAGCGACCAATAAAACAACATGTATTATGGGGTTGAATGCTTTTTGCTATTCACAAAATAAAACAACAGCAGTCATGCAAATACATGAATTTTCACAGCACAGCGAAATCAGTTGCACCATTCAATTCCGCTCGTCCATACGGGGAGAATTCAATCACATTCATTCGATGCGACGTTTCTTATGGGATTTAATGAGCGACAACATTTTGACCCCAAACCGAGAGGATTCTGGGATGTTTGTGTTTTTTTGGTAATAACTCTGGAAGGAAACGTCGCAGACCCATCAAGGTGGTACTCGTACTGCTCGCCTCATCGAGAGGAATCCACATATGTGAATGCTTAAGCTAAGGGATATGAAATGGACGAGCGACCAATAAAACAACATGTATTATGGGGTTGAATGCTTTTTGCTATTCACAAAATAAAACAAAAGCAGTCATGCAAATATCTGATTTTTCACAGCACAGCAAAATCAGTTGCACCATTCAATTCCGCTCGTCCAGACGGGGAGAATTCAATCACATTCATTTGATGCGACGTTTCTTGTGGGATGTAATGAGCGACAACATTTTGACCCCAAACCGAGAGAATTCTGGGATGTTTGTGGTTTTTTGGTAATAACTCTGGAAGGAAACGTCGCAGACCTATCAAGGTGGTACTCGTACTGCTCGCCTCGTCGCGAGGAATCCAAATATATGAATGATTAAGCTATGGGATATGAAATGGACGAGCGACCAATAAAACAACATGTATTATGGGGTTGAATGCTTTTTGCTATTCACAAAATAAAACAACAGCAGTCATGCAAATATCTGAATTTTCACAGCACAGCAAAATCAGTTGCACCATTCAATTCCGCTCGTCCAGACGGGGAGAATTCAATCACATTCATTCGATGCGACGTTTCTTATGGGATTTAATGAGCGACAACATTTTGACCCCAAACCGAGAGGATTCTGGGATGTTTGTGTTTTTTTGGTAATAACTCTGGAAGGAAACGTCGCAGACCCATCAAGGTGGTGCTCGTACTGCTCGCCTCGTCGAGAGGAATCCACATATGTGAATGGTTAAGCTATGGGATATGAAATGGACGAGCGACCAATAAAACAACATGTATTATGGGGTTGAATGCTTTTTGCTATTCACAAAATAAAACAAAAGCAGTCATGCAAATATCTGAATTTTCACAGCACAGCAAAATCAGTTGCACCATTCAATTCCGCTCGTCCAGACGGGGAGAATTCAATCACATTCATTCGATGCGACGTTTCTTATGGGATTTAATGAGCGACAACATTTTGACCCCAAACCGAGAGGATTCTGGGATGTTTGTGGTTTTTTGGTAATAACTCTGGAAGGAAACGTCGCAGACCCATCAAGGTGGTACTCGTACTGCTCGCCTCATCGAGAGGAATCCACATATATGAATGGTTAAGCTATGGGATATGAAATGGACGAGCGACCAATAAAACAACATGTATTATGGGGTTGAATGCTTTTTGCTATTCACAAAATAAAACAACAGCAGTCATGCAAATATCTGAATTTTCACAGCACAGCAAAATCAGTTGCACCATTCAATTTCGCTCGTCCAGACGGGGAGAATTCAATCACATTCATTCGATGCGACGTTTCTTATGGGATTTAATGAGCGACAACATTTTGACCCCAAACCGACAGGATTCTGGGATGTTTGTGGTTTTTTGGTAATAACTCTGGAAGGAAACGTCGCAGACCCATCAAGGTGGTACTCGTAATGCTCGCCTCATCGAGAGGAATCCACATATATGAATGGTTAAGCTATGGGATATGAAATGGACGAGCGACCAATAAAACAACATGTATTATGGGGTTGAATGCTTTTTGCTATTCACAAAATAAAACAACAGCAGTCATGCAAATACATGAATTTTCACAGCACAGCGAAATCAGTTGCACCATTCAATTCCGCTCGTCCATACGGGGAGAATTCAATCACATTCATTCGATGCGACGTTTCTTGTGGGATTTAATGAGCGACAACATTTTGACCCCAAACCGAGAGGATTCTGGGACGTTTGTGGTTTTTTGGTAATAACTCTGGAAAGAAACGTCGCAGACCTATCAAGGTGGTACTCGTACTGCTCGCCTCGTCGCGAGGAATCCAAATATATGAGTGGTTAAGCTATGGGATATGAAATGGACGAGCGACCAATAAAACAACATGTATTATGGGGTTGAATGCTTTTTGCTATTCACAAAATAAAACAACAGCAGTCATGCAAATATCTGAATTTTCACAGCACAGCAAAATCAGTTGCACCATTCAATTCCGCTCGTCCAGACGGGGAGAATTCAATCACATTCATTCGATGCGACGTTTCTTATGGGATTTAATGAGCGACAACATTTTGACCCCAAACCGAGAGGATTCTGGGATGTTTGTGGTTTTTTGGTAATAACTCTGGAAGGAAACGTCGCAGACCCATCAAGGTGGTACTCGTACTGCTCGCCTCATCGAGAGGAATCCACATATGTGAATGGTTAAGCTATGGGATATGAAATGGACGAGCGACCAATAAAACAACATGTATTATGGGGTTGAATGCTTTTTGCTATTCACAAAATAAAACAACAGCAGTCATGCAAATATCTGAATTTTCACAGCACAGCAAAATCAGTTGCACCATTCAATTCCGCTCGTCCAGACGGGGAGAATTCAATCACATTCATTCGATGCGACGTTTCTTATGGGATTTAATGAGCGACAACATTTTGACCCCAAACCGACAGGATTCTGGGATGTTTGTGTTTTTTTGGTAATAACTCTGGAAGGAAACGTCGCAGACCTATCAAGGTGGTACTCGTACTGCTCGCCTCGTCGAGAGGAATCCACATACGTGAATGGTTAAGCTATGGGATATGAAATGGACGAGCGACCAATAAAACAACATGTATTATGGGGTTGAATGCTTTTTGCTATTCACAAAATAAAACAACAGCAGTCATGCAAATATCTGAATTTTCACAGCACAGCAAAATCAGTTGCACCATTCAATTCCGCTCGTCCATACGGGGAGAATTCAATCACATTCATTCGATGCGACGTTTCTTGTGGGATTTAATGAGCGACAACATTTTGACCCCAAACCGAGAGGATTCTGGGATGTTTGTGGTTTTTTGGTAATAACTCTGGAAAGAAACGTCGCAGACCTACCAAGGTGGTACTCGTACTGCTCGCCTCGTCGCGAGGAATCCAAATATATGAATGGTTAAGCTATGGGATATGAAATGGACGAGCGACAAATAAAACAACATGTATTATGGGGTTGAATGCTTTTTGCTATTCACAAAATAAAACAACAGCAGTCATGCAAATATCTGAATTTTCACAGCACAGCAAAATCAGTTGCACCATTCAATTCCGCTCGTCCAGACGGGGAGAATTCAATCACATTCATTCGATGCGACGTTTCTTATGGGATTTAATGAGCGACAACATTTTGACCCCAAACCGAGAGGATTCTGGGATGTTTGTGGTTTTTTGGTAATAACTCTGGAAGGAAACGTCGCAGACCCATCAAGGTGGTACTCGTACTGCTCGCCTCATCGAGAGGAATCCACATATGTGAATGGTTAAGCTATGGGATATGAAATGGACGAGCGACCAATAAAACAACATGTATTATGGGGTTGAATGCTTTTTGCTATTCACAAAATTAAACAACAGCAGTCATGCAAATATCTGAATTTTCACAGCACAGCAAAATCAGTTGCACCATTCAATTTCGCTCGTCCAGACGGGGAGAATTCAATCACATTCATTCGATGCGACGTTTCTTATGGGATTTAATGAGCGACAACATTTTGACCCCAAACCGACAGGATTCTGGGATGTTTTTTTTTTTTTGGTAATAACTCTGGAAGGAAACGTCGCAGACCCATCAAGGTGGTACTCGTAATGCTCGCCTCATCGAGAGGAATCCACATATATGAATGTTTAAGCTATGGGATATGAAATGGACGAGCGACCAATAAAACAACATGTATTATGGGGTTGAATGCTTTTTGCTATTCACAAAATAAAACAAAAGCAGTCATGCAAATATCTGAATTTTCACAGCACAGCAAAATCAGTTGCACCATTCAATTCCGCTCGTCCAGACGGGGAGAATTCAATCACATTCATTTGATGCGACGTTTCTTGTGGGATGTAATGAGCGACAACATTTTGACCCCAAACCGAGAGGATTCTGGGATGTTTGTGGTTTTTTGGTAATAACTCTGGAAAGAAACGTCGCAGACCTATCAAGGTGGTACTCGTACTGCTCGCCTCGTCGCGAAGAATCCAAATATATGAATGGTTAAGCTATGGGATATGAAATGGACGAGCGACCAATAAAACAACATGTATCATGGGGTTGAATGCATTTTGCTATTCACAAAATAAAACAACTGCAGTCATGCAAATATCTGAATTTTCACAGCACAGCAAAATCAGTTGCACCATTCAATTCCGCTCGTCCAGACGGGGAGAATTCAATCACATTCATTCGATGCGACGTTTTTTATGGGATTTAATGAGCGACAACATTTTGACCCCAAACCGAGAGGATTCTGGGATGTTTGTGGTTTTTTGGTAATAACTCTGGAAGGAAACGTCGCAGACCCATCAAGGTGGTACTCGTACTGCTCGCCTCATCGAGAGGAATCCACATATGTGAATGGTTAAGCTATGGGATATGAAATGGACGAGCGACCAATAAAACAACATGTATTATGGGGTTGAATGCTTTTTGCTATTCACAAAATAAAACAACAGCAGTCATGCAAATATCTGAATTTTCACAGCACAGCAAAATCAGTTGCACCATTCAATTCCGCTCGTCCAGACGGGGAGAATTCAATCACATTCATTCGATGCGACGTTTCTTATGGGATTTAATGAGCGACAACATTTTGACCCCAAACCGAGAGGATTCTGGGATGTTTGTGTTTTTTTGGTAATAACTCTGGAAGGAAACGTCGCAGACCCATCAAGGTGGTACTCGTACTGCTCGCCTCATCGAGAGGAATCCACATATGTGAATGGTTAAGCTATGGGATATGAAATGGACGAGCGACCAATAAAACAACATGTATTATGGGGTTGAATGCTTTTTGCTATTCACAAAATAAAACAACAGCAGTCATGCAAATATCTGAATTTTCACAGCACAGCAAAATCAGTTGCACCATTCAATTTCGCTCGTCCAGACGGGGAGAATTCAATCACATTCATTCGATGCGACGTTTCTTATGGGATTTAATGAGCGACAACATTTTGACCCCAAACCGACAGGATTCTGGGATGTTTGTGTTTTTTTGGTAATAACTCTGGAAGGAAACGTCGCAGACCCATCAAGGTGGTACTCGTACTGCTCGCCTCATCGAGAGGAATCCACATATATGAATGGTTAAGCTATGGGATATGAAATGGACGAGCGACCAATAAAACAACATGTATTATGGGGTTGAATGCTTTTTGCTATTCACAAAATAAAACAAAAGCAGTCATGCAAATATCTGAATTTTCACAGCACAGCAAAATCAGTTGCACCATTCAATTCCGCTCGTCCAGACGGGGAGAATTCAATCACATTCATTTGATGCGACGTTTCTTGTGGGATGTAATGAGCGACAACATTTTGACCCCAAACCGAGAGGATTCTGGGATGTTTGTGGTTTTTTGGTAATAACTCTGGAAAGAAACGTCGCAGACCTATCAAGGTGGTACTCGTACTGCTCGCCTCGTCGCGAGGAATCCAAGTATATGAATGGTTAAGCTATGGGATATGAAATGGACGAGCGACCAATAAAACAACATGTATCATGGGGTTGAATGCTTTTTGCTATTCACAAAATAAAACAACAGCAGTCATGCAAATATCTGAATTTTCACAGCACAGCAAAAACAGTTGCACCATTCAATTCCGCTCGTCCAGACGGGGAGAATTCAATCACATTCATTCGATGCGACGTTTCTTATGGGATTTAATGAGCGACAACATTTTGACCCCAAACCGAGAGGATTCTGGGATGTTTGTGTTTTTTTGGTAATAACTCTGGAAGGAAACGTCGCAGACCCATCAAGGTGGTACTCGTACTGCTCGCCTCGTCGAGAGGAATCCACATACGTGAATGGTTAAGCTATGTGATATGAAATGGACGAGCGACCAATAAAACAACATGTATTATGGGGTTGAATGCTTTTTGCTATTCACAAAATAAAACAACAGCAGTCATGCAAATATCTGAATTTTCACAGCACAGCAAAATCAGTTGCACCATTCAATTCCGCTCGTCCATACGGGGAGAATTCAATCACATTCATTCGATGCGACGTTTCTTGTGGGATTTAATGAGCGACAACATTTTGACCCCAAACCGAGAGGATTCTGGGATGTTTGTGGTTTTTTGGTAATAACTCTGGAAAGAAACGTCGCAGACCTACCAAGGTGGTACTCGTACTGCTCGCCTCGTCGCGAGGAATCCAAATATATGAATGGTTAAGCTATGGGATATGAAATGGACGAGCGACCAATAAAACAACATGTATTATGGGGTTGAATGCTTTTTGCTATTCACAAAATAAAACAACAGCAGTCATGCAAATATCTGAATTTTCACAGCACAGCAAAATCAGTTGCACCATTCAATTCCGCTCGTCCAGACGGGGAGAATTCAATCACATTCATTCGATGCGACGTTTCTTATGGGATTTAATGAGCGACAACATTTTGACCCCAAACCGAGAGGATTCTGGGATGTTTGTGGTTTTTTGGTAATAACTCTGGAAGGAAACGTCGCAGACCCATCAAGGTGGTACTCGTACTGCTCGCCTCATCGAGAGGAATCCACATATGTGAATGGTTAAGCTATGGGATATGAAATGGACGAGCGACCAATAAAACAACATGTATTATGGGGTTGAATGCTTTTTGCTATTCACAAAATAAAACAACAGCAGTCATGCAAATATCTGAATTTTCACAGCACAGCAAAATCAGTTGCACCATTCAATTCCGCTCGTCCAGACGGGGAGAATTCAATCACATTCATTCGATGCGACGTTTCTTATGGGATTTAATGAGCGACAACATTTTGACCCCAAACCGAGAGGATTCTGGGATGTTTGTGTTTTTTTGGTAATAACTCTGGAAGGAAACGTCGCAGACCCATCAAGGTGGTACTCGTACTGCTCGCCTCATCGAGAGGAATCCACATATGTGAATGGTTAAGCTATGGGATATGAAATGGACGAGCGACCAATAAAACAACATGTATTATGGGGTTGAATGCTTTTTGCTATTCACAAAATAAAACAAAAGCAGTTATGCAAATATCTGAATTTTCACAGCACAGCAAAATCAGTTGCACCATTCAATTCCGCTCGTCCAGACGGGGAGAATTCAATCACATTCATTTGATGCGACGTTTCTTGTGGGATGTAATGAGCGACAACATTTTGACCCCAAACCGAGAGGATTCTGGGATGTTTGTGGTTTTTTGGTAATAACTCTGGAAAGAAACATCGCAGACCTATCAAGGTGGTACTCGTACTGCTCGCCTCGTCGCGAGGAATCCAAATATATGAATGGTTAAGCTATGGGATATGAAATGGACGAGCGACCAATAAAACAACATGTATCATGGGGTTGAATGCTTTTTGCTATTCACAAAATAAAACAACAGCAGTCATGCAAATATCTGAATTTTCACAGCACAGCAAAAACAGTTGCACCATTCAATTCCGCTCGTCCAGACGGGGAGAATTCAATCACATTCATTCGATGCGACGTTTCTTATGAGATTTAATGAGCGACAACATTTTGACCCCAAACCGAGAGGATTCTGGGATGTTTGTGTTTTTTTGGTAATAACTCTGGAAGGAAACGTCGCAGACCCATCAAGGTGGTACTCGTACTGCTCGCCTCGTCGAGAGGAATCCACATACGTGAATGGTTAAGCTATGGGATATGAAATGGACGAGCGACCAATAAAACAACATGTATTATGGGGTTGAATGCTTTTTGCTATTCACAAAATAAAACAACAGCAGTCATGCAAATATCTGAATTTTCACAGCACAGCAAAATCAGTTGCACCATTCAATTCCGCTCGTCCATACGGGGAGAATTCAATCACATTCATTCGATGCGACGTTTCTTGTGGGATTTAATGAGCGACAACATTTTGACCCCAAACCGAGAGGATTCTGGGATGTTTGTGGTTTTTTGGTAATAACTCTGGAAAGAAACGTCGCAGACCTATCAAGGTGGTACTCGTACTGCTCGCCTCGTCGCGAGGAATCCAAATATATGAATGGTTAAGCTATGGGATATGAAATGGACGAGCGACCAATAAAACAACATGTATTATGGGGTTGAATGCTTTTTGCTATTCACAAAATAAAACAACAGCAGTCATGCAAATATCTGAATTTTCACAGCACAGCAAAATCAGTTGCACCATTCAATTCCGCTCGTCCAGACGGGGAGAATTCAATCACATTCATTCGATGCGACGTTTCTTATGGGATTTAATGAGCGACAACATTTTGACCCCAAACCGAGAGGATTCTGGGATGTTTGTGTTTTTTTGGTAATAACTCTGGAAGGAAACGTCGCAGACCCATCAAGGTGGTACTCGTACTGCTCGCCTCATCGAGAGGAATCCACATATGTGAATGGTTAAGCTATGGGATATGAAATGGACGAGCGACCAATAAAACAACATGTATTATGGGGTTGAATGCTTTTTGCTATTCACAAAATAAAACAACAGCAGTCATGCAAATATCTGAATTTTCACAGCACAGCAAAATCAGTTGCACCATTCAATTTCGCTCGTCCAGACGGGGAGAATTCAATCACATTCATTCGATGCGACGTTTCTTATGGGATTTAATGAGCGACAACATTTTGACCCCAAACCGACAGGATTCTGGGATGTTTGTGTTTTTTTGGTAATAACTCTGGAAGGAAACGTCGCAGACCCATCAAGGTGGTACTCGTACTGCTCGCCTCATCGAGAGGAATCCACATATATGAATGGTTAAGCTATGGGATATGAAATGGACGAGCGACCAATAAAACAACATGTATTATGGGGTTGAATGCTTTTTGCTATTCACAAAATAAAACAAAAGCAGTCATGCAAATATCTGAATTTTCACAGCACAGCAAAATCAGTTGCACCATTCAATTCCGCTCGTCCAGACGGGGAGAATTCAATCACATTCATTTGATGCGACGTTTCTTGTGGGATGTAATGAGCGACAACATTTTGACCCCAAACCGAGAGGATTCTGGGATGTTTGTGGTTTTTTGGTAATTAACTCTGGAAAGAAACGTCGCAGACCTATCAAGGTGGTACTCGTACTGCTCGCCTCGTCGCGAGGAATCCAAGTATATGAATGGTTAAGCTATGGGATATGAAATGGACGAGCGACCAATAAAACAACATGTATCATGGGGTTGAATGCTTTTTGCTATTCACAAAATAAAACAACAGCAGTCATGCAAATATCTGAATTTTCACAGCACAGCAAAAACAGTTGCACCATTCAATTCCGCTCGTCCAGACGGGGAGAATTCAATCACATTCATTCGATGCGACGTTTCTTATGGGATTTAATGAGCGACAACATTTTGACCCCAAACCGAGAGGATTCTGGGATGTTTGTGTTTTTTTGGTAATAACTCTGGAAGGAAACGTCGCAGACCCATCAAGGTGGTACTCGTACTGCTCGCCTCGTCGAGAGGAATCCACATACGTGAATGGTTAAGCTATGTGATATGAAATGGACGAGCGACCAATAAAACAACATGTATTATGGGGTTGAATGCTTTTTGCTATTCACAAAATAAAACAACAGCAGTCATGCAAATATCTGAATTTTCACAGCACAGCAAAATCAGTTGCACCATTCAATTCCGCTCGTCCATACGGGGAGAATTCAATCACATTCATTCGATGCGACGTTTCTTGTGGGATTTAATGAGCGACAACATTTTGACCCCAAACCGAGAGGATTCTGGGATGTGTGTGGTTTTTTGGTAATAACTCTGGAAAGAAACGTCGCAGACCTACCAAGGTGGTACTCGTACTGCTCGCCTCGTCGCGAGGAATCCAAATATATGAATGGTTAAGCTATGGGATATGAAATGGACGAGCGACCAATAAAACAACATGTATTATGGGGTTGAATGCTTTTTGCTATTCACAAAATAAAACAACAGCAGTCATGCAAATATCTGAATTTTCACAGCACAGCAAAATCAGTTGCACCATTCAATTCCGCTCGTCCAGACGGGGAGAATTCAATCACATTCATTCGATGCGACGTTTCTTATGGGATTTAATGAGCGACAACATTTTGACCCCAAACCGAGAGGATTCTGGGATGTTTGTGGTTTTTTGGTAATAACTCTGGAAGGAAACGTCGCAGACCCATCAAGGTGGTACTCGTACTGCTCGCCTCATCGAGAGGAATCCACATATGTGAATGGTTAAGCTATGGGATATGAAATGGACGAGCGACCAATAAAACAACATGTATTATGGGGTTGAATGCTTTTTGCTATTCACAAAATAAAACAACAGCAGTCATGCAAATATCTGAATTTTCACAGCACAGCAAAATCAGTTGCACCATTCAATTCCGCTCGTCCAGACGGGGAGAATTCAATCACATTCATTCGATGCGACGTTTCTTATGGGATTTAATGAGCGACAACATTTTGACCCCAAACCGAGAGGATTCTGGGATGTTTGTGTTTTTTTGGTAATAACTCTGGAAGGAAACGTCGCAGACCCATCAAGGTGGTACTCGTACTGCTCGCCTCATCGAGAGGAATCCACATATGTGAATGGTTAAGCTATGGGATATGAAATGGACGAGCGACCAATAAAACAACATGTATTATGGGGTTGAATGCTTTTTGCTATTCACAAAATAAAACAAAAGCAGTTATGCAAATATCTGAATTTTCACAGCACAGCAAAATCAGTTGCACCATTCAATTCCGCTCGTCCAGACGGGGAGAATTCAATCACATTCATTTGATGCGACGTTTCTTGTGGGATGTAATGAGCGACAACATTTTGACCCCAAACCGAGAGGATTCTGGGATGTTTGTGGTTTTTTGGTAATAACTCTGGAAAGAAACATCGCAGACCTATCAAGGTGGTACTCGTACTGCTCGCCTCGTCGCGAGGAATCCAAATATATGAATGGTTAAGCTATGGGATATGAAATGGACGAGCGACCAATAAAACAACATGTATCATGGGGTTGAATGCTTTTTGCTATTCACAAAATAAAACAACAGCAGTCATGCAAATATCTGAATTTTCACAGCACAGCAAAAACAGTTGCACCATTCAATTCCGCTCGTCCAGACGGGGAGAATTCAATCACATTCATTCGATGCGACGTTTCTTATGAGATTTAATGAGCGACAACATTTTGACCCCAAACCGAGAGGATTCTGGGATGTTTGTGTTTTTTTGGTAATAACTCTGGAAGGAAACGTCGCAGACCCATCAAGGTGGTACTCGTACTGCTCGCCTCGTCGAGAGGAATCCACATACGTGAATGGTTAAGCTATGGGATATGAAATGGACGAGCGACCAATAAAACAACATGTATTATGGGGTTGAATGCTTTTTGCTATTCACAAAATAAAACAACAGCAGTCATGCAAATATCTGAATTTTCACAGCACAGCAAAATCAGTTGCACCATTCAATTCCGCTCGTCCATACGGGGAGAATTCAATCACATTCATTCGATGCGACGTTTTTTGTGGGATTTAATGAGCGACAACATTTTGACCCCAAACCGAGAGGATTCTGGGATGTTTGTGGTTTTTTGGTAATAACTCTGGAAAGAAACGTCGCAGACCTATCAAGGTGGTACTCGTACTGCTCGCCTCGTCGCGAGGAATCCAAATATATGAATGGTTAAGCTATGGGATATGAAATGGACGAGCGACCAATAAAACAACATGTATTATGGGGTTGAATGCTTTTTGCTATTCACAAAATAAAACAACAGCAGTCATGCAAATATCTGAATTTTCACAGCACAGCAAAATCAGTTGCACCATTCAATTCCGCTCGTCCAGACGGGGAGAATTCAATCACATTCATTCGATGCGACGTTTCTTATGGGATTTAATGAGCGACAACATTTTGACCCCAAACCGAGAGGATTCTGGGATGTTTGTGTTTTTTTGGTAATAACTCTGGAAGGAAACGTCGCAGACCCATCAAGGTGGTACTCGTACTGCTCGCCTCATCGAGAGGAATCCACATATGTGAATGGTTAAGCTATGGGATATGAAATGGACGAGCGACCAATAAAACAACATGTATTATGGGGTTGAATGCTTTTTGCTATTCACAAAATAAAACAAAAGCAGTCATGCAAATATCTGAATTTTCACAGCACAGCAAAATCAGTTGCACCATTCAATTTCGCTCGTCCAGACGGGGAGAATTCAATCACATTCATTCGATGCGACGTTTCTTATGGGATTTAATGAGCGACAACATTTTGACCCCAAACCGAGAGAATTCTGGGATGTTTGTGGTTTTTTGGTAATAACTCTGGAAAGAAACGTCGCAGACCTATCAAGGTGGTACTCGTACTGCTCGCCTCGTCGCGAGGAATCCAAATATATGAATGGTTAAGCTATGGGATATGAAATGGACGAGCGACCAATAAAACAACATGTATTATGGGGTTGAATGCTTTTTGCTATTCACAAAATAAAACAACAGCAGTCATGCAAATATCTGAATTTTCACAGCACAGCAAAATCAGTTGCACCATTCAATTCCGCTCGTCCAGACGGGGAGAATTCAATCACATTCATTCGATGCGACGTTTCTTATGGGATTTAATGAGCGACAACATTTTGACCCCAAACCGAGAGAGGATTCTGGGATGTTTGTGGTTTTTTGGTAATAACTCTGGAAGGAAACTTCGCAGACCCATCAGGGTGGTACTCGTACTGCTCGCCTCATCGAGAGGAATCCACATATGTGAATGGTTAAGCTATGGGATATGAAATGGACGAGCGACCAATAAAACAACATGTATTATGGGGTTGAATGCTTTTTGCTATTCACAAAATAAAACAACAGCAGTCATGCAAATATCTGAATATTCACAGCACAGCAAAATCAGTTGCACCATTCAATTCCGCTCGTCCAGACGGGGAGAATTCAATCACATTCATTCGATGCGACGTTTCTTATGGGATTTAATGAGCGACAACATTTTGACCCCAAACCGAGAGGATTCTGGGATGTTTGTGTTTTTTTGGTAATAACTCTGGAAGGAAACGTCGCAGACCCATCAAGGTGGTACTCGTACTGCTCGCCTCATCGAGAGGAATCCACATATGTGAATGGTTAAGCTATGGGATATGAAATGGACGAGCGACCAATAAAACAACATGTATTATGGGGTTGAATGCTTTTTGCTATTCACAAAATAAAACAACAGCAGTCATGCAAATATCTGAATTTTCACAGCACAGCAAAATCAGTTGCACCATTCAATTTCGCTCGTCCAGACGGGGAGAATTCAATCACATTCATTCGATGCGACGTTTCTTATGGGATTTAATGAGCGACAACATTTTGACCCCAAACCGACAGGATTCTGGGATGTTTGTGTTTTTTTGGTAATAACTCTGGAAGGAAACGTCGCAGACCCATCAAGGTGGTACTCGTACTGCTCGCCTCATCGAGAGGAATCCACATATATGAATGTTAAGCTATGGGATATGAAATGGACGAGCGACCAATAAAACAACATGTATTATGGGGTTGAATGCTTTTTGCTATTCACAAAATAAAACAAAAGCAGTTATGCAAATATCTGAATTTTCACAGCACAGCAAAATCAGTTGCACCATTCAATTCCGCTCGTCCAGACGGGTAGAATTCAATCACATTCATTTGATGCGACGTTTCTTGTGGGATGTAATGAGCGACAACATTTTGACCCCAAACCGAGAGGATTCTGGGATGTTTGTGGTTTTTTGGTAATAACTCTGGAAAGAAACGTCGCAGACCTATCAAGGTGGTACTCGTACTGCTCGCCTCGTCGCGAGGAATCCAAATATATGAATGGTTAAGCTATGGGATATGAAATGGACGAGCGACCAATAAAACAACATGTATCATGGGGTTGAATGCTTTTTGCTATTCACAAAATAAAACAACAGCAGTCATGCAAATATCTGAATTTTCACAGCACAGCAAAAACAGTTGCACCATTCAATTCCGCTCGTCCAGACGGGGAGAATTCAATCACATTCATTCGATGCGACGTTTCTTATGAGATTTAATGAGCGACAACATTTTGACCCCAAACCGAGAGGATTCTGGGATGTTTGTGTTTTTTTGGTAATAACTCTGGAAGGAAACGTCGCAGCCCCATCAAGGTGGTACTCGTACTGCTCGCCTCGTCGAGAGGAATCCACATACGTGAATGGTTAAGCTATGGGATATGAAATGGACGAGCGACCAATAAAACAACATGTATTATGGGGTTGAATGCTTTTTGCTATTCACAAAATAAAACAACAGCAGTCATGCAAATATCTGAATTTTCACAGCACAGCAAAATCAGTTGCACCATTCAATTCCGCTCGTCCATACGGGGAGAATTCATTCACATTCATTCGATGCGACGTTTCTTGTGGGATTTAATGAGCGACAACATTTTGACCCCAAACCGAGAGGATTCTGGGATGTTTGTGGTTTTTTGGTAATAACTCTGGAAAGAAACGTCGCAGACCTATCAAAGTGGTACTCGTACTGCTCGCCTCGTCGCGAGGAATCCAAATATATGAATGGTTAAGCTATGGGATATGAAATGGACGAGCGACCAATAAAACAACATGTATTATGGGGTTGAATGCTTTTTGCTATTCACAAAATAAAACAACAGCAGTCATGCAAATATCTGAATTTTCACAGCACAGCAAAATCAGTTGCACCATTCAATTCCGCTCGTCCAGACGGGGAGAATTCAATCACATTCATTCGATGCGACGTTTCTTATGGGATTTAATGAGCGACAACATTTTGACCCCAAACCGAGAGGATTCTGGGATGTTTGTGGTTTTTTGGTAATAACTCTGGAAGGAAACGTCGCAGACCCATCAAGGTGGTACTCGTACTGCTCGCCTCATCGAGAGGAATCCACATATGTGAATGGTTAAGCTATGGGATATGAAATGGACGAGCGACCAATAAAACAACATGTATTATGGGGTTGAATGCTTTTTGCTATTCACAAAATAAAACAACAGCAGTCATGCAAATATCTGAATTTTCACAGCACAGCAAAATCAGTTGCACCATTCAATTCCGCTCGTCCAGACGGGGAGAATTCAATCACATTCATTCGATGCGACGTTTCTTATGGGATTTAATGAGCGACAACATTTTGACCCCAAACCGAGAGGATTCTGGGATGTTTGTGTTTTTTTGGTAATAACTCTGGAAGGAAACGTCGCAGACCCATCAAGGTGGTACTCGTACTGCTCGCCTCATCGAGAGGAATCCACATATGTGAATGGTTAAGCTATGGGATATGAAATGGACGAGCGACCAATAAAACAACATGTATTATGGGGTTGAATGCTTTTTGCTATTCACAAAATAAAACAACAGCAGTCATGCAAATATCTGAATTTTCACAGCACAGCAAAATCAGTTGCACCATTCAATTTCGCTCGTCCAGACGGGGAGAATTCAATCACATTCATTCGATGCGACGTTTCTTATGGGATTTAATGAGCGACAACATTTTGACCCCAAACCGACAGGATTCTGGGATGTTTGTGTTTTTTTGGTAATAACTCTGGAAGGAAACGTCGCAGACCCATCAAGGTGGTACTCGTACTGCTCGCCTCATCGAGAGGAATCCACATATATGAATGTTAAGCTATGGGATATGAAATGGACGAGCGACCAATAAAACAACATGTATTATGGGGTTGAATGCTTTTTGCTATTCACAAAATAAAACAACAGCAGTCATGCAAATATCTGAATTTTCACAGCACAGCAAAATCAGTTGCACCATTCAATTTCGCTCGTCCAGACGGGGAGAATTCAATCACATTCATTCGATGCGACGTTTCTTATGGGATTTAATGAGCGACAACATTTTGACCCCAAACCGACAGGATTCTGGGATGTTTGTGTTTTTTTGGTAATAACTCTGGAAGGAAACGTCGCAGACCCATCAAGGTGGTACTCGTACTGCTCGCCTCATCGAGAGGAATCCACATATATGAATGTTAAGCTATGGGATATGAAATGGACGAGCGACCAATAAAACAACATGTATTATGGGGTTGAATGCTTTTTGCTATTCACAAAATAAAACAAAAGCAGTTATGCAAATATCTGAATTTTCACAGCACAGCAAAATCAGTTGCACCATTCAATTCCGCTCGTCCAGACGGGGAGAATTCAATCACATTCATTTGATGCGACGTTTCTTGTGGGATGTAATGAGCGACAACATTTTGACCCCAAACCGAGAGGATTCTGGGATGTTTGTGGTTTTTTGGTAATAACTCTGGAAAGAAACGTCGCAGACCTATCAAGGTGGTACTCGTACTGCTCGCCTCGTCGCGAGGAATCCAAATATATGAATGGTTAAGCTATGGGATATGAAATGGACGAGCGACCAATAAAACAACATGTATCATGGGGTTGAATGCTTTTTGCTATTCACAAAATAAAACAACAGCAGTCATTCAAATATCTGAATTTTCACAGCACAGCAAAAACAGTTGCACCATTCAATTCCGCTCGTCCAGACGGGGAGAATTCAATCACATTCATTCGATGCGACGTTTCTTATGAGATTTAATGAGCGACAACATTTTGACCCCAAACCGAGAGGATTCTGGGATGTTTGTGTTTTTTTGGTAATAACTCTGGAAGGAAACGTCGCAGACCCATCAAGGTGGTACTCGTACTGCTCGCCTCGTCGAGAGGAATCCACATACGTGAATGGTTAAGCTATGGGATATGAAATGGACGAGCGACCAATAAAACAACATGTATTATGGGGTTGAATGCTTTTTGCTATTCACAAAATAAAACAACAGCAGTCATGCAAATATCTGAATTTTCACAGCACAGCAAAATCAGTTGCACCATTCAATTCCGCTCGTCCATACGGGGAGAATTCAATCACATTCATTCGATGCGACGTTTCTTGTGGGATTTAATGAGCGACAACATTTTGACCCCAAACCGAGAGGATTCTGGGATGTTTGTGGTTTTTTGGTAATAACTCTGGAAAGAAACGTCGCAGACCTATCAAGGTGGTACTCGTACTGCTCGCCTCGTCGCGAGGAATCCAAATATATGAATGGTTAAGCTATGGGATATGAAATGGACGAGCGACCAATAAAACAACATGTATTATGGGGTTGAATGCTTTTTGCTATTCACAAAATAAAACAACAGCAGTCATGCAAATATCTGAATTTTCACAGCACAGCAAAATCAGTTGCACCATTCAATTCCGCTCGTCCAGACGGGGAGAATTCAATCACATTCATTCGATGCGACGTTTCTTATGGGATTTAATGAGCGACAACATTTTGACCCCAAACCGAGAGGATTCTGGGATGTTTGTGGTTTTTTGGTAATAACTCTGGAAGGAAACGTCGCAGACCCATCAAGGTGGTACTCGTACTGCTCGCCTCATCGAGAGGAATCCACATATGTGAATGGTTAAGCTATGGGATATGAAATGGACGAGCGACCAATAAAACAACATGTATTATGGGGTTGAATGCTTTTTGCTATTCACAAAATAAAACAACAGCAGTCATGCAAATATCTGAATTTTCACAGCACAGCAAAATCAGTTGCACCATTCAATTCCGCTCGTCCAGACGGGGAGAATTCAATCACATTCATTCGATGCGACGTTTCTTATGGGATTTAATGACCGACAACATTTTGACCCCAAACCGAGAGGATTCTGGGATGTTTGTGTTTTTTTGGTAATAACTCTGGAAGGAAACGTCGAAGACCCATCAAGGTGGTACTCGTACTGCTCGCCTCATCGAGAGGAATCCACATATGTGAATGCTTAAGCTATGGGATATGAAATGGACGAGCGACCAATAAAACAACATGTATTATGGGGTTGAATGCTTTTTGCTATTCACAAAATAAAACAAAAGCAGTCATGCAAATATCTGAATTTTCACAGCACAGCAAAATCAGTTGCACCATTCAATTCCGCTCGTCCAGACGGGGAGAATTCAATCACATTCATTCGATGCGACGTTTCTTATGGGATTTAATGAGCGACAACATTTTGACCCCAAACCGAGAGAATTCTGGGATGTTTGTGTTTTTTTGGTAATAACTCTGGAAGGAAACGTCGCAGACCCATCAAGGTGGTACTCGTACTGCTCGCCTCATCGAGAGGAATCCACATATATGAATGGTTAAGCTATGGGATATGAAATGGACGAGCGACCAATAAAACAACATGTATTATGGGGTTGAATGCTTTTTGCTATTCACAAAATAAAACAAAAGCAGTCATGCAAATATCTGAATTTTCACAGCACAGCAAAATCAGTTGCACCATTCAATTCCGCTCGTCCAGACGGGGAGAATTCAATCACATTCATTTGATGCGACGTTTCTTGTGGGATGTAATGAAGCGACAACATTTTGACCCCAAACCGAGAGGATTCTGGGATGTTTGTGGTTTTTTGGTAATAACTCTGGAAAGAAACGTCGCAGACCTATCAAGGTGGTACTCGTACTGCTCGCCTCGTCGCGAGGAATCCAAATATATGAATGGTTAAGCTATGGGATATGAAATGGACGAGCGACCAATAAAACAACATGTATCATGGGGTTGAATGCTTTTTGCTATTCACAAAATAAAACAACAGCAGTCATGCAAATATCTGAATTTTCACAGCACAGCAAAAACAGTTGCACCATTCAATTCCGCTCGTCCAGACGGGGAGAATTCAATCACATTCATTCGATGCGACGTTTCTTATGGGATTTAATGAGCGACAACATTTTGACCCCAAACCGAGAGGATTCTGGGATGTTTGTGTTTTTTTGGTAATAACTCTGGAAGGAAACGTCGCAGACCCATCAAGGTGGTACTCGTACTGCTCGCCTCGTCGAGAGGAATCCACATACGTGAATGGTTAAGCTATGGGATATGAAATGGACGAGCGACCAATAAAACAACATGTATTATGGGGTTGAATGCTTTTTGCTATTCACAAAATAAAACAACAGCAGTCATGCAAATATCTGAATTTTCACAGCACAGCAAAATCAGTTGCACCATTCAATTCCGCTCGTCCAGACGGGGAGAATTCAATCACATTCATTCGATGCGACGTTTCTTATGGGATTTAATGAGCGACAACATTTTGACCCCAAACCGAGAGGATTCTGGGATGTTTGTGGTTTTTTGGTAATAAATCTGGAAAGAAACGTCGCAGACCTATCAAGGTGGTACTCGTACTGCTCGCCTCGTCGCGAGGAATCCAAACATATGAATGGTTAAGCTATGGGATATGAAATGGACGAGCGACCAATAAAACAACATGTATCATGGGGTTGAATGCTTTTTGCTATTCACAAAATAAAACAACTGCAGTCATGCAAATATCTGAATTTTCACAGCACAGCAAAATCAGTTGCACCATTCAATTCCGCTCGTCCAGACGGGGAGAATTCAATCACATTCATTCGATGCGACGTTTTTTATGGGATTTAATGAGCGACAACATTTTGACCCCAAACCGAGAGGATTCTGGGATGTTTGTGGTTTTTTGGTAATAACTCTGGAAGGAAACGTCGCAGACCCATCAAGGTGGTACTCGTACTGCTCGCCTCATCGAGAGGAATCCACATATGTGAATGGTTAAGCTATGGGATATGAAATGGACGAGCGACCAATAAAACAACATGTCTTATGGGGTTGAATGCTTTTTGCTATTCACAAAATAAAACAACAGCAGTCATGCAAATATCTGAATTTTCACAGCACAGCAAAATCAGTTGCACCATTCAATTCCGCTCGTCCAGACGGGGAGAATTCAATCACATTCATTCGATGCGACGTTTCTTATGGGATTTAATGAGCGACAACATTTTGACCCCAAACCGAGAGGATTCTGGGATGTTTGTGTTTTTTTGGTAATAACTCTGGAAGGAAACGTCGCAGACCCATCAAGGTGGTACTCGTACTGCTCGCCTCATCGAGAGGAATCCACATATGTGAATGGTTAAGCTATGGGATATGAAATGGACGAGCGACCAATAAAACAACATGTATTATGGGGTTGAATGCTTTTTGCTATTCACAAAATAAAACAAAAGCAGTCATGCAAATATCTGAATTTTCACAGCACAGCAAAATCAGTTGCACCATTCAATTCCGCTCGTCCAGACGGGGAGAATTCAATCACATTCATTTGATGCGACGTTTCTTGTGGGATGTAATGAGCGACAACATTTTGACCCCAAACCGAGAGGATTCTGGGATGTTTGTGGTTTTTTGGTAATAACTCTGGAAAGAAACGTCGCAGACCTATCAAGGTGGTACTCGTACTGCTCGCCTCGTCGCGAGGAATCCAAGTATATGAATGGCTAAGCTATGGGATATGAAATGGACGAGCGACCAATAAAACAACATGTATCATGGGGTTGAATGCTTTTTGCTATTCACAAAATAAAACAACTGCAGTCATGCAAATATCTGAATTTTCACAGCACAGCAAAATCAGTTGCACCATTCAATTCCGCTCGTCCAGACGGGGAGAATTCAATCACATTCATTCGATGCGACGTTTTTTATGGGATTTAATGAGCGACAACATTTTGACCCCAAACCGAGAGGATTCTGGGATGTTTGTGGTTTTTTGGTAATAACTCTGGAAGGAAACGTCGCAGACCCATCAAGGTGGTACTCGTACTGCTCGCCTCATCGAGAGGAATCCACATATGTGAATGGTTAAGCTATGGGATATGAAATGGACGAGCGACCAATAAAACAACATGTCTTATGGGGTTGAATGCTTTTTGCTATTCACAAAATAAAACAACAGCAGTCATGCAAATATCTGAATTTTCACAGCACAGCAAAATCAGTTGCACCATTCAATTCCGCTCGTCCAGACGGGGAGAATTCAATCACATTCATTCGATGCGACGTTTCTTATGGGATTTAATGAGCGACAACATTTTGACCCCAAACCGAGAGGATTCTGGGATGTTTGTGTTTTTTTGG
Source organism: Petromyzon marinus (assembly GCF_048934315.1). Classification (NCBI taxonomy): domain Eukaryota; kingdom Metazoa; phylum Chordata; class Hyperoartia; order Petromyzontiformes; family Petromyzontidae; genus Petromyzon; species Petromyzon marinus. The sequence continues at coordinate 2,917,222 of NW_027423688.1, read as the reverse complement.
TAATAACTCTGGAAGGAAACGTCGCAGACCCATCAAGGTGGTACTCGTACTGCTCGCCTCATCGAGAGGAATCCACATATGTGAATGGTTAAGCTATGGGATATGAAATGGACGAGCGACCAATAAAACAACATGTATTATGGGGTTGAATGCTTTTTGCTATTCACAAAATAAAACAAAAGCAGTCATGCAAATATCTGAATTTTCACAGCACAGCAAAATCAGTTGCACCATTCAATTCCGCTCGTCCAGACGGGGAGAATTCAATCACATTCATTTGATGCGACGTTTCTTGTGGGATGTAATGAGCGACAACATTTTGACCCCAAACCGAGAGGATTCTGGGATGTTTGTGGTTTTTTGGTAATAACTCTGGAAAGAAACGTCGCAGACCTATCAAGGTGGTACTCGTACTGCTCGCCTCGTCGCGAGGAATCCAAGTATATGAATGGCTAAGCTATGGGATATGAAATGGACGAGCGACCAATAAAACAACATGTATCATGGGGTTGAATGCTTTTTGCTATTCACAAAATAAAACAACTGCAGTCATGCAAATATCTGAATTTTCACAGCACAGCAAAATCAGTTGCACCATTCAATTCCGCTCGTCCAGACGGGGAGAATTCAATCACATTCATTCGATGCGACGTTTTTTATGGGATTTAATGAGCGACAACATTTTGACCCCAAACCGAGAGGATTCTGGGATGTTTGTGGTTTTTTGGTAATAACTCTGGAAGGAAACGTCGCAGACCCATCAAGGTGGTACTCGTACTGCTCGCCTCATCGAGAGGAATCCACATATGTGAATGGTTAAGCTATGGGATATGAAATGGACGAGCGACCAATAAAACAACATGTCTTATGGGGTTGAATGCTTTTTGCTATTCACAAAATAAAACAACAGCAGTCATGCAAATATCTGAATTTTCACAGCACAGCAAAATCAGTTGCACCATTCAATTCCGCTCGTCCAGACGGGGAGAATTCAATCACATTCATTCGATGCGACGTTTCTTATGGGATTTAATGAGCGACAACATTTTGACCCCAAACCGAGAGGATTCTGGGATGTTTGTGTTTTTTTGGTAATAACTCTGGAAGGAAACGTCGCAGACCCATCAAGGTGGTACTCGTACTGCTCGCCTCATCGAGAGGAATCCACATATGTGAATGGTTAAGCTATGGGATATGAAATGGACGAGCGACCAATAAAACAACATGTATTATGGGGTTGAATGCTTTTTGCTATTCACAAAATAAAACAAAAGCAGTCATGCAAATATCTGAATTTTCACAGCACAGCAAAATCAGTTGCACCATTCAATTCCGCTCGTCCAGACGGGGAGAATTCAATCACATTCATTTGATGCGACGTTTCTTGTGGGATGTAATGAGCGACAACATTTTGACCCCAAACCGAGAGGATTCTGGGATGTTTGTGGTTTTTTGGTAATAACTCTGGAAAGAAACGTCGCAGACCTATCAAGGTGGTACTCGTACTGCTCGCCTCGTCGCGAGGAATCCAAGTATATGAATGGCTAAGCTATGGGATATGAAATGGACGAGCGACCAATAAAACAACATGTATCATGGGGTTGAATGCTTTTTGCTATTCACAAAATAAAACAACAGCAGTCATGCAAATATCTGAATTTTCACAGCACAGCAAAAACAGTTGCACCATTCAATTCCGCTCGTCCAGACGGGGAGAATTCAATCACATTCATTCGATGCGACGTTTCTTATGGGATTTAATGAGCGACAACATTTTGACCCCAAACCGAGAGGATTCTGGGATGTTTGTGTTTTTTTGGTAATAACTCTGGAAGGAAACGTCGCAGACCCTTCAAGGTGGTACTCGTACTGCTCGCCTCGTCGAGAGGAATCCACATACGTGAATGGTTAAGCTATGGGATATGAAATGGACGAGCGACCAATAAAACAACATGTATTATGGGGTTGAATGCTTTTTGCTATTCACAAAATAAAACAACAGCAGTCATGCAAATATCTGAATTTTCACAGCACAGCAAAATCAGTTGCACCATTCAATTCCGCTCGTCCATACGGGGAGAATTCAATCACATTCATTCGATGCGACGTTTCTTGTGGGATTTAATGAGCGACAACATTTTGACCCCAAACCGAGAGGATTCTGGGATGTTTGTGGTTTTTTGGTAATAACTCTGGAAAGAAACGTCGCAGACCTACCAAGGTGGTACTCGTACTGCTCGCCTCGTCGAGAGGAATCCACATACGTGAATGGTTAAGCTATGGGATATGAAATGGACGAGCGACCAATAAAACAACATGTATTATGGGGTTGAATGCTTTTTGCTATTCACAAAATAAAACAACAGCAGTCATGCAAATATCTGAATTTTCACAGCACAGCAAAATCAGTTGCACCATTCAATTCCGCTCGTCCATACGGGGAGAATTCATTCACATTCATTCGATGCGACGTTTCTTGTGGGATTTAATGAGCGACAACATTTTGACCCCAAACCGAGAGGATTCTGGGATGTTTGTGGTTTTTTGGTAATAACTCTGGAAGGAAACGTCGCAGACCCATCAAGGTGGTACTCGTACTGCTCGCCTCATCGAGAGGAATCCACATATGTGAATGGTTAAGCTATGGGATATGAAATGGACGAGCGACCAATAAAACAACATGTATTATGGGGTTGAATGCTTTTTGCTATTCACAAAATAAAACAAAAGCAGTCATGCAAATATCTGAATTTTCACAGCACAGCAAAATCAGTTGCACCATTCAATTCCGCTCGTCCAGACGGGGAGAATTCAATCACATTCATTTGATGCGACGTTTCTTGTGGGATGTAATGAGCGACAACATTTTGACCCCAAACCGAGAGGATTCTGGGATGTTTGTGGTTTTTTGGTAATAACTCTGGAAAGAAACGTCGCAGACCTATCAAGGTGGTACTCGTACTGCTCGCCTCGTCGCGAGGAATCCAAGTATATGAATGGCTAAGCTATGGGATATGAAATGGACGAGCGACCAATAAAACAACATGTATCATGGGGTTGAATGCTTTTTGCTATTCACAAAATAAAACAACTGCAGTCATGCAAATATCTGAATTTTCACAGCACAGCAAAATCAGTTGCACCATTCAATTCCGCTCGTCCAGACGGGGAGAATTCAATCACATTCATTCGATGCGACGTTTTTTATGGGATTTAATGAGCGACAACATTTTGACCCCAAACCGAGAGGATTCTGGGATGTTTGTGGTTTTTTGGTAATAACTCTGGAAGGAAACGTCGCAGACCCATCAAGGTGGTACTCGTACTGCTCGCCTCATCGAGAGGAATCCACATATGTGAATGGTTAAGCTATGGGATATGAAATGGACGAGCGACCAATAAAACAACATGTCTTATGGGGTTGAATGCTTTTTGCTATTCACAAAATAAAACAACAGCAGTCATGCAAATATCTGAATTTTCACAGCACAGCAAAATCAGTTGCACCATTCAATTCCGCTCGTCCAGACGGGGAGAATTCAATCACATTCATTCGATGCGACGTTTCTTATGGGATTTAATGAGCGACAACATTTTGACCCCAAACCGAGAGGATTCTGGGATGTTTGTGTTTTTTTGGTAATAACTCTGGAAGGAAACGTCGCAGACCCATCAAGGTGGTACTCGTACTGCTCGCCTCATCGAGAGGAATCCACATATGTGAATGGTTAAGCTATGGGATATGAAATGGACGAGCGACCAATAAAACAACATGTATTATGGGGTTGAATGCTTTTTGCTATTCACAAAATAAAACAAAAGCAGTCATGCAAATATCTGAATTTTCACAGCACAGCAAAATCAGTTGCACCATTCAATTCCGCTCGTCCAGACGGGGAGAATTCAATCACATTCATTTGATGCGACGTTTCTTGTGGGATGTAATGAGCGACAACATTTTGACCCCAAACCGAGAGGATTCTGGGATGTTTGTGGTTTTTTGGTAATAACTCTGGAAAGAAACGTCGCAGACCTATCAAGGTGGTACTCGTACTGCTCGCCTCGTCGCGAGGAATCCAAGTATATGAATGGCTAAGCTATGGGATATGAAATGGACGAGCGACCAATAAAACAACATGTATCATGGGGTTGAATGCTTTTTGCTATTCACAAAATAAAACAACTGCAGTCATGCAAATATCTGAATTTTCACAGCACAGCAAAATCAGTTGCACCATTCAATTCCGCTCGTCCAGACGGGGAGAATTCAATCACATTCATTCGATGCGACGTTTTTTATGGGATTTAATGAGCGACAACATTTTGACCCCAAACCGAGAGGATTCTGGGATGTTTGTGGTTTTTTGGTAATAACTCTGGAAGGAAACGTCGCAGACCCATCAAGGTGGTACTCGTACTGCTCGCCTCATCGAGAGGAATCCACATATGTGAATGGTTAAGCTATGGGATATGAAATGGACGAGCGACCAATAAAACAACATGTCTTATGGGGTTGAATGCTTTTTGCTATTCACAAAATAAAACAACAGCAGTCATGCAAATATCTGAATTTTCACAGCACAGCAAAATCAGTTGCACCATTCAATTCCGCTCGTCCAGACGGGGAGAATTCAATCACATTCATTCGATGCGACGTTTCTTATGGGATTTAATGAGCGACAACATTTTGACCCCAAACCGAGAGGATTCTGGGATGTTTGTGTTTTTTTGGTAATAACTCTGGAAGGAAACGTCGCAGACCCATCAAGGTGGTACTCGTACTGCTCGCCTCATCGAGAGGAATCCACATATGTGAATGGTTAAGCTATGGGATATGAAATGGACGAGCGACCAATAAAACAACATGTATTATGGGGTTGAATGCTTTTTGCTATTCACAAAATAAAACAAAAGCAGTCATGCAAATATCTGAATTTTCACAGCACAGCAAAATCAGTTGCACCATTCAATTCCGCTCGTCCAGACGGGGAGAATTCAATCACATTCATTTGATGCGACGTTTCTTGTGGGATGTAATGAGCGACAACATTTTGACCCCAAACCGAGAGGATTCTGGGATGTTTGTGGTTTTTTGGTAATAACTCTGGAAAGAAACGTCGCAGACCTATCAAGGTGGTACTCGTACTGCTCGCCTCGTCGCGAGGAATCCAAGTATATGAATGGCTAAGCTATGGGATATGAAATGGACGAGCGACCAATAAAACAACATGTATCATGGGGTTGAATGCTTTTTGCTATTCACAAAATAAAACAACAGCAGTCATGCAAATATCTGAATTTTCACAGCACAGCAAAAACAGTTGCACCATTCAATTCCGCTCGTCCAGACGGGGAGAATTCAATCACATTCATTCGATGCGACGTTTCTTATGGGATTTAATGAGCGACAACATTTTGACCCCAAACCGAGAGGATTCTGGGATGTTTGTGTTTTTTTGGTAATAACTCTGGAAGGAAACGTCGCAGACCCTTCAAGGTGGTACTCGTACTGCTCGCCTCGTCGAGAGGAATCCACATACGTGAATGGTTAAGCTATGGGATATGAAATGGACGAGCGACCAATAAAACAACATGTATTATGGGGTTGAATGCTTTTTGCTATTCACAAAATAAAACAACAGCAGTCATGCAAATATCTGAATTTTCACAGCACAGCAAAATCAGTTGCACCATTCAATTCCGCTCGTCCATACGGGGAGAATTCAATCACATTCATTCGATGCGACGTTTCTTGTGGGATTTAATGAGCGACAACATTTTGACCCCAAACCGAGAGGATTCTGGGATGTTTGTGGTTTTTTGGTAATAACTCTGGAAAGAAACGTCGCAGACCTACCAAGGTGGTACTCGTACTGCTCGCCTCGTCGAGAGGAATCCACATACGTGAATGGTTAAGCTATGGGATATGAAATGGACGAGCGACCAATAAAACAACATGTATTATGGGGTTGAATGCTTTTTGCTATTCACAAAATAAAACAACAGCAGTCATGCAAATATCTGAATTTTCACAGCACAGCAAAATCAGTTGCACCATTCAATTCCGCTCGTCCATACGGGGAGAATTCATTCACATTCATTCGATGCGACGTTTCTTGTGGGATTTAATGAGCGACAACATTTTGACCCCAAACCGAGAGGATTCTGGGATGTTTGTGGTTTTTTGGTAATAACTCTGGAAAGAAACGTCGCAGACCTATCAAAGTGGTACTCGTACTGCTCGCCTCGTCGCGAGGAATCCAAATATATGAATGGTTAAGCTATGGGATATGAAATGGACGAGCGACCAATAAAACAACATGTATTATGGGGTTGAATGCTTTTTGCTATTCACAAAATAAAACAACAGCAGTCATGCAAATATCTGAATTTTCACAGCACAGCAAAATCAGTTGCACCATTCAATTCCGCTCGTCCAGACGGGGAGAATTCAATCACATTCATTCGATGCGACGTTTCTTATGGGATTTAATGAGCGACAACATTTTGACCCCAAACCGAGAGGATTCTGGGATGTTTGTGGTTTTTTGGTAATAACTCTGGAAGGAAACGTCGCAGACCCATCAAGGTGGTACTCGTACTGCTCGCCTCATCGAGAGGAATCCACATATGTGAATGGTTAAGCTATGGGATATGAAATGGACGAGCGACCAATAAAACAACATTTATTATGGGGTTGAATGCTTTTTGCTATTCACAAAATAAAACAACAGCAGTCATGCAAATATCTGAATTTTCACAGCACAGCAAAATCAGTTGCACCATTCAATTCCGCTCGTCCAGACGGGGAGAATTCAATCACATTCATTCGATGCGACGTTTCTTATGGGATTTAATGAGCGACAACATTTTGACCCCAAACCGAGAGGATTCTGGGATGTTTGTGTTTTTTTGGTAATAACTCTGGAAGGAAACGTCGCAGACCCATCAAGGTGGTACTCGTACTGCTCGCCTCATCGAGAGGAATCCACATATGTGAATGGTTAAGCTATGGGATATGAAATGGACGAGCGACCAATAAAACAACATGTATTATGGGGTTGAATGCTTTTTGCTATTCACAAAATAAAACAACAGCAGTCATGCAAATATCTGAATTTTCACAGCACAGCAAAATCAGTTGCACCATTCAATTTCGCTCGTCCAGACGGGGAGAATTCAATCACATTCATTCGATGCGACGTTTCTTATGGGATTTAATGAGCGACAACATTTTGACCCCAAACCGACAGGATTCTGGGATGTTTGTGTTTTTTTGGTAATAACTCTGGAAGGAAACGTCGCAGACCCATCAAGGTGGTACTCGTACTGCTCGCCTCATCGAGAGGAATCCACATATATGAATGTTAAGCTATGGGATATGAAATGGACGAGCGACCAATAAAACAACATGTATTATGGGGTTGAATGCTTTTTGCTATTCACAAAATAAAACAACAGCAGTCATGCAAATATCTGAATTTTCACAGCACAGCAAAATCAGTTGCACCATTCAATTTCGCTCGTCCAGACGGGGAGAATTCAATCACATTCATTCGATGCGACGTTTCTTATGGGATTTAATGAGCGACAACATTTTGACCCCAAACCGACAGGATTCTGGGATGTTTGTGTTTTTTTGGTAATAACTCTGGAAGGAAACGTCGCAGACCCATCAAGGTGGTACTCGTACTGCTCGCCTCATCGAGAGGAATCCACATATATGAATGTTAAGCTATGGGATATGAAATGGACGAGCGACCAATAAAACAACATGTATTATGGGGTTGAATGCTTTTTGCTATTCACAAAATAAAACAAAAGCAGTTATGCAAATATCTGAATTTTCACAGCACAGCAAAATCAGTTGCACCATTCAATTCCGCTCGTCCAGACGGGGAGAATTCAATCACATTCATTTGATGCGACGTTTCTTGTGGGATGTAATGAGCGACAACATTTTGACCCCAAACCGAGAGGATTCTGGGATGTTTGTGGTTTTTTGGTAATAACTCTGGAAAGAAACGTCGCAGACCTATCAAGGTGGTACTCGTACTGCTCGCCTCGTCGCGAGGAATCCAAATATATGAATGGTTAAGCTATGGGATATGAAATGGACGAGCGACCAATAAAACAACATGTATCATGGGGTTGAATGCTTTTTGCTATTCACAAAATAAAACAACAGCAGTCATGCAAATATCTGAATTTTCACAGCACAGCAAAAACAGTTGCACCATTCAATTCCGCTCGTCCAGACGGGGAGAATTCAATCACATTCATTCGATGCGACGTTTCTTATGAGATTTAATGAGCGACAACATTTTGACCCCAAACCGAGAGGATTCTGGGATGTTTGTGTTTTTTTGGTAATAACTCTGGAAGGAAACGTCGCAGACCCATCAAGGTGGTACTCGTACTGCTCGCCTCGTCGAGAGGAATCCACATACGTGAATGGTTAAGCTATGGGATATGAAATGGACGAGCGACCAATAAAACAACATGTATTATGGGGTTGAATGCTTTTTGCTATTCACAAAATAAAACAACAGCAGTCATGCAAATATCTGAATTTTCACAGCACAGCAAAATCAGTTGCACCATTCAATTCCGCTCGTCCATACGGGGAGAATTCAATCACATTCATTCGATGCGACGTTTCTTGTGGGATTTAATGAGCGACAACATTTTGACCCCAAACCGAGAGGATTCTGGGATGTTTGTGGTTTTTTGGTAATAACTCTGGAAAGAAACGTCGCAGACCTATCAAGGTGGTACTCGTACTGCTCGCCTCGTCGCGAGGAATCCAAATATATGAATGGTTAAGCTATGGGATATGAAATGGACGAGCGACCAATAAAACAACATGTATCATGGGGTTGAATGCTTTTTGCTATTCACAAAATAAAACAACAGCAGTCATGCAAATATCTGAATTTTCACAGCACAGCAAAAACAGTTGCACCATTCAATTCCGCTCGTCCAGACGGGGAGAATTCAATCACATTCATTCGATGCGACGTTTCTTATGGGATTTAATGAGCGACAACATTTTGACCCCAAACCGAGAGGATTCTGGGATGTTTGTGTTTTTTTGGTAATAACTCTGGAAGGAAACGTCGCAGACCCATCAAGGTGGTACTCGTACTGCTCGCCTCGTCGAGAGGAATCCACATACGTGAATGGTTAAGCTATGGGATATGAAATGGACGAGCGACCAATAAAACAACATGTATTATGGGGTTGAATGCTTTTTGCTATTCACAAAATAAAACAACAGCAGTCATGCAAATATCTGAATTTTCACAGCACAGCAAAATCAGTTGCACCATTCAATTCCGCTCGTCCAGACGGGGAGAATTCAATCACATTCATTCGATGCGACGTTTCTTATGGGATTTAATGAGCGACAACATTTTGACCCCAAACCGAGAGGATTCTGGGATGTTTGTGGTTTTTTGGTAATAAATCTGGAAAGAAACGTCGCAGACCTATCAAGGTGGTACTCGTACTGCTCGCCTCGTCGCGAGGAATCCAAACATATGAATGGTTAAGCTATGGGATATGAAATGGACGAGCGACCAATAAAACAACATGTATCATGGGGTTGAATGCTTTTTGCTATTCACAAAATAAAACAACTGCAGTCATGCAAATATCTGAATTTTCACAGCACAGCAAAATCAGTTGCACCATTCAATTCCGCTCGTCCAGACGGGGAGAATTCAATCACATTCATTCGATGCGACGTTTTTTATGGGATTTAATGAGCGACAACATTTTGACCCCAAACCGAGAGGATTCTGGGATGTTTGTGGTTTTTTGGTAATAACTCTGGAAGGAAACGTCGCAGACCCATCAAGGTGGTACTCGTACTGCTCGCCTCATCGAGAGGAATCCACATATGTGAATGGTTAAGCTATGGGATATGAAATGGACGAGCGACCAATAAAACAACATGTCTTATGGGGTTGAATGCTTTTTGCTATTCACAAAATAAAACAACAGCAGTCATGCAAATATCTGAATTTTCACAGCACAGCAAAATCAGTTGCACCATTCAATTCCGCTCGTCCAGACGGGGAGAATTCAATCACATTCATTCGATGCGACGTTTCTTATGGGATTTAATGAGCGACAACATTTTGACCCCAAACCGAGAGGATTCTGGGATGTTTGTGTTTTTTTGGTAATAACTCTGGAAGGAAACGTCGCAGACCCATCAAGGTGGTACTCGTACTGCTCGCCTCATCGAGAGGAATCCACATATGTGAATGGTTAAGCTATGGGATATGAAATGGACGAGCGACCAATAAAACAACATGTATTATGGGGTTGAATGCTTTTTGCTATTCACAAAATAAAACAAAAGCAGTCATGCAAATATCTGAATTTTCACAGCACAGCAAAATCAGTTGCACCATTCAATTCCGCTCGTCCAGACGGGGAGAATTCAATCACATTCATTTGATGCGACGTTTCTTGTGGGATGTAATGAGCGACAACATTTTGACCCCAAACCGAGAGGATTCTGGGATGTTTGTGGTTTTTTGGTAATAACTCTGGAAAGAAACGTCGCAGACCTATCAAGGTGGTACTCGTACTGCTCGCCTCGTCGCGAGGAATCCAAGTATATGAATGGCTAAGCTATGGGATATGAAATGGACGAGCGACCAATAAAACAACATGTATCATGGGGTTGAATGCTTTTTGCTATTCACAAAATAAAACAACTGCAGTCATGCAAATATCTGAATTTTCACAGCACAGCAAAATCAGTTGCACCATTCAATTCCGCTCGTCCAGACGGGGAGAATTCAATCACATTCATTCGATGCGACGTTTTTTATGGGATTTAATGAGCGACAACATTTTGACCCCAAACCGAGAGGATTCTGGGATGTTTGTGGTTTTTTGGTAATAACTCTGGAAGGAAACGTCGCAGACCCATCAAGGTGGTACTCGTACTGCTCGCCTCATCGAGAGGAATCCACATATGTGAATGGTTAAGCTATGGGATATGAAATGGACGAGCGACCAATAAAACAACATGTCTTATGGGGTTGAATGCTTTTTGCTATTCACAAAATAAAACAACAGCAGTCATGCAAATATCTGAATTTTCACAGCACAGCAAAATCAGTTGCACCATTCAATTCCGCTCGTCCAGACGGGGAGAATTCAATCACATTCATTCGATGCGACGTTTCTTATGGGATTTAATGAGCGACAACATTTTGACCCCAAACCGAGAGGATTCTGGGATGTTTGTGTTTTTTTGGTAATAACTCTGGAAGGAAACGTCGCAGACCCATCAAGGTGGTACTCGTACTGCTCGCCTCATCGAGAGGAATCCACATATGTGAATGGTTAAGCTATGGGATATGAAATGGACGAGCGACCAATAAAACAACATGTATTATGGGGTTGAATGCTTTTTGCTATTCACAAAATAAAACAAAAGCAGTCATGCAAATATCTGAATTTTCACAGCACAGCAAAATCAGTTGCACCATTCAATTCCGCTCGTCCAGACGGGGAGAATTCAATCACATTCATTTGATGCGACGTTTCTTGTGGGATTTAATGAGCGACAACATTTTGACCCCAAACCGAGAGGATTCTGGGATGTTTGTGTTTTTTTGGTAATAACTCTGGAAGGAAACGTCGCAGACCCATCAAGGTGGTACTCGTACTGCTCGCCTCATCGAGAGGAATCCACATATGTGAATGGTTAAGCTATGGGATATGAAATGGACGAGCGACCAATAAAACAACATGTATTATGGGGTTGAATGCTTTTTGCTATTCACAAAATAAAACAAAAGCAGTCATGCAAATATCTGAATTTTCACAGCACAGCAAAATCAGTTGCACCATTCAATTCCGCTCGTCCAGACGGGGAGAATTCAATCACATTCATTTGATGCGACGTTTCTTGTGGGATGTAATGAGCGACAACATTTTGACCCCAAACCGAGAGGATTCTGGGATGTTTGTGGTTTTTTGGTAATAACTCTGGAAAGAAACGTCGCAGACCTATCAAGGTGGTACTCGTACTGCTCGCCTCGTCGCGAGGAATCCAAGTATATGAATGGCTAAGCTATGGGATATGAAATGGACGAGCGACCAATAAAACAACATGTATCATGGGGTTGAATGCTTTTTGCTATTCACAAAATAAAACAACTGCAGTCATGCAAATATCTGAATTTTCACAGCACAGCAAAATCAGTTGCACCATTCAATTCCGCTCGTCCAGACGGGGAGAATTCAATCACATTCATTCGATGCGACGTTTTTTATGGGATTTAATGAGCGACAACATTTTGACCCCAAACCGAGAGGATTCTGGGATGTTTGTGGTTTTTTGGTAATAACTCTGGAAGGAAACGTCGCAGACCCATCAAGGTGGTACTCGTACTGCTCGCCTCATCGAGAGGAATCCACATATGTGAATGGTTAAGCTATGGGATATGAAATGGACGAGCGACCAATAAAACAACATGTCTTATGGGGTTGAATGCTTTTTGCTATTCACAAAATAAAACAACAGCAGTCATGCAAATATCTGAATTTTCACAGCACAGCAAAATCAGTTGCACCATTCAATTCCGCTCGTCCAGACGGGGAGAATTCAATCACATTCATTCGATGCGACGTTTCTTATGGGATTTAATGAGCGACAACATTTTGACCCCAAACCGAGAGGATTCTGGGATGTTTGTGTTTTTTTGGTAATAACTCTGGAAGGAAACGTCGCAGACCCATCAAGGTGGTACTCGTACTGCTCGCCTCATCGAGAGGAATCCACATATGTGAATGGTTAAGCTATGGGATATGAAATGGACGAGCGACCAATAAAACAACATGTATTATGGGGTTGAATGCTTTTTGCTATTCACAAAATAAAACAAAAGCAGTCATGCAAATATCTGAATTTTCACAGCACAGCAAAATCAGTTGCACCATTCAATTCCGCTCGTCCAGACGGGGAGAATTCAATCACATTCATTTGATGCGACGTTTCTTGTGGGATGTAATGAGCGACAACATTTTGACCCCAAACCGAGAGGATTCTGGGATGTTTGTGGTTTTTTGGTAATAACTCTGGAAAGAAACGTCGCAGACCTATCAAGGTGGTACTCGTACTGCTCGCCTCGTCGCGAGGAATCCAAGTATATGAATGGCTAAGCTATGGGATATGAAATGGACGAGCGACCAATAAAACAACATGTATCATGGGGTTGAATGCTTTTTGCTATTCACAAAATAAAACAACAGCAGTCATGCAAATATCTGAATTTTCACAGCACAGCAAAAACAGTTGCACCATTCAATTCCGCTCGTCCAGACGGGGAGAATTCAATCACATTCATTCGATGCGACGTTTCTTATGGGATTTAATGAGCGACAACATTTTGACCCCAAACCGAGAGGATTCTGGGATGTTTGTGTTTTTTTGGTAATAACTCTGGAAGGAAACGTCGCAGACCCTTCAAGGTGGTACTCGTACTGCTCGCCTCGTCGAGAGGAATCCACATACGTGAATGGTTAAGCTATGGGATATGAAATGGACGAGCGACCAATAAAACAACATGTATTATGGGGTTGAATGCTTTTTGCTATTCACAAAATAAAACAACAGCAGTCATGCAAATATCTGAATTTTCACAGCACAGCAAAATCAGTTGCACCATTCAATTCCGCTCGTCCATACGGGGAGAATTCAATCACATTCATTCGATGCGACGTTTCTTGTGGGATTTAATGAGCGACAACATTTTGACCCCAAACCGAGAGGATTCTGGGATGTTTGTGGTTTTTTGGTAATAACTCTGGAAAGAAACGTCGCAGACCTACCAAGGTGGTACTCGTACTGCTCGCCTCGTCGCGAGGAATCCAAATATATGAATGGTTAAGCTATGGGATATGAAATGGACGAGCGACCAATAAAACAACATGTATTATGGGGTTGAATGCTTTTTGCTATTCACAAAATAAAACAACAGCAGTCATGCAAATATCTGAATTTTCACAGCACAGCAAAATCAGTTGCACCATTCAATTCCGCTCGTCCAGACGGGGAGAATTCAATCACATTCATTCGATGCGACGTTTCTTATGGGATTTAATGAGCGACAACATTTTGACCCCAAACCGAGAGGATTCTGGGATGTTTGTGGTTTTTTGGTAATAACTCTGGAAGGAAACGTCGCAGACCCATCAAGGTGGTACTCGTACTGCTCGCCTCATCGAGAGGAATCCACATATGTGAATGGTTAAGCTATGGGATATGAAATGGACGAGCGACCAATAAAACAACATGTATTATGGGGTTGAATGCTTTTTGCTATTCACAAAATAAAACAACAGCAGTCATGCAAATATCTGAATTTTCACAGCACAGCAAAATCAGTTGCACCATTCAATTCCGCTCGTCCAGACGGGGAGAATTCAATCACATTCATTCGATGCGACGTTTCTTATGGGATTTAATGAGCGACAACATTTTGACCCCAAACCGAGAGGATTCTGGGATGTTTGTGTTTTTTTGGTAATAACTCTGGAAGGAAACGTCGCAGACCCATCAAGGTGGTACTCGTACTGCTCGCCTCATCGAGAGGAATCCACATATGTGAATGCTTAAGCTATGGGATATGAAATGGACGAGCGACCAATAAAACAACATGTATTATGGGGTTGAATGCTTTTTGCTATTCACAAAATAAAACAAAAGCAGTCATGCAAATATCTGAATTTTCACAGCACAGCAAAATCAGTTGCACCATTCAATTCCGCTCGTCCAGACGGGGAGAATTCAATCACATTAATTTGATGCGACGTTTCTTATGGGATTTAATGAGCGACAACATTTTGACCCCAAACCGAGAGAATTCTGGGATGTTTGTGGTTTTTTGGTAATAACTCTGGAAAGAAACGTCGCAGACCTATCAAGGTGGTACTCGTACTGCTCGCCTCGTCGCGAGGAATCCAAATATATGAATGGTTAAGCTATGGGATATGAAATGGACGAGCGACCAATAAAACAACATGTATTATGGGGTTGAATGCTTTTTGCTATTCACAAAATAAAACAACAGCAGTCATGCAAATATCTGAATTTTCACAGCACAGCAAAATCAGTTGCACCATTCAATTCCGCTCGTCCAGACGGGGAGAATTCAATCACATTCATTCGATGCGACGTTTCTTATGGGATTTAATGAGCGACAACATTTTGACCCCAAACCGAGAGGATTCTGGGATGTTTGTGGTTTTTTGGTAATAACTCTGGAAGGAAACGTCGCAGACCCATCAAGGTGGTACTCGTACTGCTCGCCTCATCGAGAGGAATCCACATATGTGAATGGTTAAGCTATGGGATATGAAATGGACGAGCGACCAATAAAACAACATGTATTATGGGGTTGAATGCTTTTTGCTATTCACAAAATAAAACAACAGCAGTCATGCAAATATCTGAATTTTCACAGCACAGCAAAATCAGTTGCACCATTCAATTCCGCTCGTCCAGACGGGGAGAATTCAATCACATTCATTCGATGCGACGTTTCTTATGGGATTTAATGAGCGACAACATTTTGACCCCAAACCGAGAGGATTCTGGGATGTTTGTGTTTTTTTGGTAATAACTCTGGAAGGAAACGTCGCAGACCCATCAAGGTGGTACTCGTACTGCTCGCCTCATCGAGAGGAATCCACATATGTGAATGGTTAAGCTATGGGATATGAAATGGACGAGCGACCAATAAAACAACATGTATTATGGGGTTGAATGCTTTTTGCTATTCACAAAATAAAACAACAGCAGTCATCCAAATATCTGAATTTTCACAGCACAGCAAAATCAGTTGCACCATTCAATTTCGCTCGTCCAGACGGGGAGAATTCAATCACATTCATTCGATGCGACGTTTCTTATGGGATTTAATGAGCGACAACATTTTGACCCCAAACCGACAGGATTCTGGGATGTTTGTGTTTTTTTGGTAATAACTCTGGAAGGAAACGTCGCAGACCCATCAAGGTGGTACTCGTACTGCTCGCCTCGTCGCGAGGAATCCAAATATATGAATGGTTAAGCTATGGGATATGAAATGGACGAGCGACCAATAAAACAACATGTATCATGGGGTTGAATGCTTTTTGCTATTCACAAAATAAAACAACAGCAGTCATGCAAATATCTGAATTTTCACAGCACAGCAAAAACAGTTGCACCATTCAATTCCGCTCGTCCAGACGGGGAGAATTCAATCACATTCATTCGATGCGACGTTTCTTATGAGATTTAATGAGCGACAACATTTTGACCCCAAACCGAGAGGATTCTGGGATGTTTGTGTTTTTTTGGTAATAACTCTGGAAGGAAACGTCGCAGACCCATCAAGGTGGTACTCGTACTGCTCGCCTCGTCGAGAGGAATCCACATACGTGAATGGTTAAGCTATGGGATATGAAATGGACGAGCGACCAATAAAACAACATGTATTATGGGGTTGAATGCTTTTTGCTATTCACAAAATAAAACAACAGCAGTCATGCAAATATCTGAATTTTCACAGCACAGCAAAATCAGTTGCACCATTCAATTCCGCTCGTCCATACGGGGAGAATTCAATCACATTCATTCGATGCGACGTTTCTTGTGGGATTTAATGAGCGACAACATTTTGACCCCAAACCGAGAGGATTCTGGGATGTTTGTGGTTTTTTGGTAATAACTCTGGAAAGAAACGTCGCAGACCTATCAAGGTGGTACTCGTACTGCTCGCCTCGTCGCGAGGAATCCAAATATATGAATGTTTAAGCTATGGGATATGAAATGGACGAGCGACCAATAAAACAACATGTATTATGGGGTTGAATGCTTTTTGCTATTCACAAAATAAAACAACAGCAGTCATGCAAATATCTGAATTTTCACAGCACAGCAAAATCAGTTGCACCATTCAATTCCGCTCGTCCAGACGGGGAGAATTCAATCACATTCATTCGTAGCGACGTTTCTTATGGGATTTAATGAGCGACAACATTTTGACCCCAAACCGAGAGGATTCTGGGATGTTTGTGGTTTTTTGGTAATAACTCTGGAAGGAAACGTCGCAGACCCATCAAGGTGGTACTCGTACTGCTCGCCTCATCGAGAGGAATCCACATATGTGAATGGTTAAGCTATGGGATATGAAATGGACGAGCGACCAATAAAACAACATGTATTATGGGGTTGAATGCTTTTTGCTATTCACAAAATAAAACAACAGCAGTCATGCAAATATCTGAATTTTCACAGCACAGCAAAATCAGTTGCACCATTCAATTCCGCTCGTCCAGACGGGGAGAATTCAATCACATTCATTCGATGCGACGTTTCTTATGGGATTTAATGAGCGACAACATTTTGACCCCAAACCGAGAGGATTCTGGGATGTTTGTGTTTTTTTGGTAATAACTCTGGAAGGAAACGTCGCAGACCTATCAAGGTGGTACTCGTACTGCTCGCCTCGTCGCGAGGAATCCAAATATATGAATGCTTAAGCTATGGGATATGAAATGGACGAGCGACCAATAAAACAACATGTATTATGGGGTTGAATGCTTTTTGCTATTCACAAAATAAAACAACAGCAGTCATGCAAATATCTGAATTTTCACAGCACAGCAAAATCAGTTGCACCATTCAATTCCGCTCGTCCAGACGGGGAGAATTCAATCACATTCATTCGATGCGACGTTTCTTATGGGATTTAATGAGCGACAACATTTTGACCCCAAACCGAGAGGATTCTGGGATGTTTGTGTTTTTTTGGTAATAACTCTGGAAGGAAACGTCGCAGACCCATCAAGGTGGTACTCGTACTGCTCGCCTCATCGAGAGGAATCCACATATGTGAATGGTTAAGCTATGGGATATGAAATGGACGAGCGACCAATAAAACAACATGTATTATGGGGTTGAATGCTTTTTCCTATTCACAAAATAAAACAAAAGCAGTCATGCAAATATCTGAATTTTCACAGCACAGCAAAATCAGTTGCACCATTCAATTCCGCTCGTCCAGACGGGGAGAATTCAATCACATTCATTCGATGCGACGTTTCTTATGGGATTTAATGAGCGACAACATTTTGACCCCAAACCGAGAGAATTCTGGGATGTTTGTGGTTTTTTGGTAATAACTCTGGAAGGAAACGTCCCAGACCTATCAAGGTGGTACTCGTAATGCTCGCCTCGTCGCGAGGAATCCAAATATATGAATGGTTAAGCTATGGGATATGAAATGGACGAGCGACCAATAAAACAACATGTATTATGGGGTTGAATGCTTTTTGCTATTCACAAAATAAAACAACAGCAGTCATGCAAATATCTGAATTTTCACAGCACAGCAAAATCAGTTGCACCATTCAATTCCGCTCGTCCAGACGGGGAGAATTCAATCACATTCATTCGATGCGACGTTTCTTATGGGATTTAATGAGCGACAACATTTTGACCCCAAACCGAGAGGATTCTGGGATGTTTGTGTTTTTTTGGTAATAACTCTGGAAGGAAACGTCGCAGACCCATCAAGGTGGTACTCGTACTGCTCGCCTCATCGAGAGGAATCCACATATGTGAATGGTTAAGCTATGGGATATGAAATGGACGAGCGACCAATAAAACAACATGTATTATGGGGTTGAATGCTTTTTGCTATTCACAAAATAAAACAAAAGCAGTCATCCAAATATCTGAATTTTCACAGCACAGCAAAATCAGTTGCACCATTCAATTTCGCTCGTCCAGACGGGGAGAATTCAATCACATTCATTCGATGCGACGTTTCTTATGGGATTTAATGAGCGACAACATTTTGACCCCAAACCGACAGGATTCTGGGATGTTTGTGTTTTTTTGGTAATAACTCTGGAAGGAAACGTCGCAGACCCATCAAGGTGGTACTCGTACTGCTCGCCTCATCGAGAGGAATCCACATATATGAATGTTAAGCTATGGGATATGAAATGGACGAGCGACCAATAAAACAACATGTATTATGGGGTTGAATGCTTTTTGCTATTCACAAAATAAAACAAAAGCAGTTATGCAAATATCTGAATTTTCACAGCACAGCCTAAATCAGTTGCACCATTCAATTCCGCTCGTCCAGACGGGGAGAATTCAATCACATTCATTTGATGCGACGTTTCTTGTGGGATGTAATGAGCGACAACATTTTGACCCCAAACCGAGAGGATTCTGGGATGTTTGTGGTTTTTTGGTAATAACTCTGGAAAGAAACGTCGCAGACCTATCAAGGTGGTACTCGTACTGCTCGCCTCGTCGCGAGGAATCCAAATATATGAATGGTTAAGCTATGGGATATGAAATGGACGAGCGACCAATAAAACAACATGTATCATGGGGTTGAATGCTTTTTGCTATTCACAAAATAAAACAACAGCAGTCATGCAAATATCTGAATTTTCACAGCACAGCAAAAACAGTTGCACCATTCAATTCCGCTCGTCCAGACGGGGAGAATTCAATCACATTCATTCGATGCGACGTTTCTTATGAGATTTAATGAGCGACAACATTTTGACCCCAAACCGAGAGGATTCTGGGATGTTTGTGTTTTTTTGGTAATAACTCTGGAAGGAAACGTCGCAGACCCATCAAGGTGGTACTCGTACTGCTCGCCTCGTCGAGAGGAATCCACATACGTGAATGGTTAAGCTATGGGATATGAAATGGACGAGCGACCAATAAAACAACATGTATTATGGGGTTGAATGCTTTTTGCTATTCACAAAATAAAACAACAGCAGTCATGCAAATATCTGAATTTTCACAGCACAGCAAAATCAGTTGCACCATTCAATTCCGCTCGTCCATACGGGGAGAATTCAATCACATTCATTCGATGCGACGTTTCTTGTGGGATTTAATGAGCGACAACATTTTGACCCCAAACCGAGAGGATTCTGGGATGTTTGTGGTTTTTTGGTAATAACTCTGGAAAGAAACGTCGCAGACCTATCAAGGTGGTACTCGTACTGCTCGCCTCGTCGCGAGGAATCCAAATATATGAATGGTTAAGCTATGGGATATGAAATGGACGAGCGACCAATAAAACAACATGTATTATGGGGTTGAATGCTTTTTGCTATTCACAAAATAAAACAACAGCAGTCATGCAAATATCTGAATTTTCACAGCACAGCAAAATCAGTTGCACCATTCAATTCCGCTCGTCCAGACGGGGAGAATTCAATCACATTCATTCGATGCGACGTTTCTTATGGGATTTAATGAGCGACAACATTTTGACCCCAAACCCAGAGGATTCTGGGATGTTTGTGTTTTTTTGGTAATAACTCTGGAAGGAAACGTCGCAGACCCATCAAGGTGGTACTCGTACTGCTCGCCTCATCGAGAGGAATCCACATATGTGAATGGTTAAGCTATGGGATATGAAATGGACGAGCGACCAATAAAACAACATGTATTATGGGGTTGAATGCTTTTTGCTATTCACAAAATAAAACAACAGCAGTCATGCAAATATCTGAATTTTCACAGCACAGCAAAATCAGTTGCACCATTCAATTCCGCTCGTCCAGACGGGGAGAATTCAATCACATTCATTCGATGCGACGTTTCTTATGGGATTTAATGAGCGACAACATTTTGACCCCAAACCGAGAGGATTCTGGGATGTTTGTGTTTTTTTGGTAATAACTCTGGAAGGAAACGTCGCAGACCCATCAAGGTGGTACTCGTACTGCTCGACTCATCGAGAGGAATCCACATATGTGAATGCTTAAGCTATGGGATATGAAATGGACGAGCGACCAATAAAACAACATGTATTATGGGGTTGAATGCTTTTTGCTATTCACAAAATAAAACAAAAGCAGTCATGCAAATATCTGAATTTTCACAGCACAGCAAAATCAGTTGCACCATTCAATTCCGCTCGTCCAGACGGGGAGAATTCAATCACATTCATTTGATGCGACGTTTCTTGTGGGATGTAATGAGCGACAACATTTTGACCCCAAACCGAGAGAATTCTGGGATGTTTGTGGTTTTTTGGTAATAACTCTGGAAGGAAACGTCGCAGACCTATCAAGGTGGTACTCGTACTGCTCGCCTCGTCGCGAGGAATCCAAATATATGAATGGTTAAGCTATGGGATATGAAATGGACGAGCGACCAATAAAACAACATGTATTATGGGGTTGAATGCTTTTTGCTATTCACAAAATAAAACAACAGCAGTCATGCAAATATCTGAATTTTCACAGCACAGCAAAATCAGTTGCACCATTCAATTCCGCTCGTCCAGACGGGGAGAATTCAATCACATTCATTCGATGCGACGTTTCTTATGGGATTTAATGAGCGACAACATTTTGACCCCAAACCGAGAGGATTCTGGGATGTTTGTGTTTTTTTGGTAATAACTCTGGAAGGAAACGTCGCAGACCCATCAAGGTGGTACTCGTACTGCTCGCCTCATCGAGAGGAATCCACATATGTGAATGGTTAAGCTATGGGATATGAAATGGACGAGCGACCAATAAAACAACATGTATTATGGGGTTGAATGCTTTTTGCTATTCACAAAATAAAACAAAAGCAGTCATCCAAATATCTGAATTTTCACAGCACAGCAAAATCAGTTGCACCATTCAATTTCGCTCGTCCAGACGGGGAGAATTCAATCACATTCATTCGATGCGACGTTTCTTATGGGATTTAATGAGCGACAACATTTTGACCCCAAACCGACAGGATTCTGGGATGTTTGTGTTTTTTTGGTAATAACTCTGGAAGGAAACGTCGCAGACCCATCAAGGTGGTACTCGTACTGCTCGCCTCATCGAGAGGAATCCACATATATGAATGTTAAGCTATGGGATATGAAATGGACGAGCGACCAATAAAACAACATGTATTATGGGGTTGAATGCTTTTTGCTATTCACAAAATAAAACAAAAGCAGTTATGCAAATATCTGAATTTTCACAGCACAGCCTAAATCAGTTGCACCATTCAATTCCGCTCGTCCAGACGGGGAGAATTCAATCACATTCATTTGATGCGACGTTTCTTGTGGGATGTAATGAGCGACAACATTTTGACCCCAAACCGAGAGGATTCTGGGATGTTTGTGGTTTTTTGGTAATAACTCTGGAAAGAAACGTCGCAGACCTATCAAGGTGGTACTCGTACTGCTCGCCTCGTCGCGAGGAATCCAAATATATGAATGGTTAAGCTATGGGATATGAAATGGACGAGCGACCAATAAAACAACATGTATCATGGGGTTGAATGCTTTTTGCTATTCACAAAATAAAACAACAGCAGTCATGCAAATATCTGAATTTTCACAGCACAGCAAAAACAGTTGCACCATTCAATTCCGCTCGTCCAGACGGGGAGAATTCAATCACATTCATTCGATGCGACGTTTCTTATGAGATTTAATGAGCGACAACATTTTGACCCCAAACCGAGAGGATTCTGGGATGTTTGTGTTTTTTTGGTAATAACTCTGGAAGGAAACGTCGCAGACCCATCAAGGTGGTACTCGTACTGCTCGCCTCGTCGAGAGGAATCCACATACGTGAATGGTTAAGCTATGGGATATGAAATGGACGAGCGACCAATAAAACAACATGTATTATGGGGTTGAATGCTTTTTGCTATTCACAAAATAAAACAACAGCAGTCATGCAAATATCTGAATTTTCACAGCACAGCAAAATCAGTTGCACCATTCAATTCCGCTCGTCCATACGGGGAGAATTCAATCACATTCATTCGATGCGACGTTTCTTGTGGGATTTAATGAGCGACAACATTTTGACCCCAAACCGAGAGGATTCTGGGATGTTTGTGGTTTTTTGGTAATAACTCTGGAAAGAAACGTCGCAGACCTATCAAGGTGGTACTCGTACTGCTCGCCTCGTCGCGAGGAATCCAAATATATGAATGGTTAAGCTATGGGATATGAAATGGACGAGCGACCAATAAAACAACATGTATTATGGGGTTGAATGCTTTTTGCTATTCACAAAATAAAACAACAGCAGTCATGCAAATATCTGAATTTTCACAGCACAGCAAAATCAGTTGCACCATTCAATTCCGCTCGTCCAGACGGGGAGAATTCAATCACATTCATTCGATGCGACGTTTCTTATGGGATTTAATGAGCGACAACATTTTGACCCCAAACCGAGAGGATTCTGGGATGTTTGTGTTTTTTTGGTAATAACTCTGGAAGGAAACGTCGCAGACCCATCAAGGTGGTACTCGTACTGCTCGCCTCATCGAGAGGAATCCACATATGTGAATGGTTAAGCTATGGGATATGAAATGGACGAGCGACCAATAAAACAACATGTATTATGGGGTTGAATGCTTTTTGCTATTCACAAAATAAAACAACAGCAGTCATGCAAATATCTGAATTTTCACAGCACAGCAAAATCAGTTGCACCATTCAATTCCGCTCGTCCAGACGGGGAGAATTCAATCACATTCATTCGATGCGACGTTTCTTATGGGATTTAATGAGCGACAACATTTTGACCCCAAACCGAGAGGATTCTGGGATGTTTGTGTTTTTTTGGTAATAACTCTGGAAGGAAACGTCGCAGACCCATCAAGGTGGTACTCGTACTGCTCGACTCATCGAGAGGAATCCACATATGTGAATGCTTAAGCTATGGGATATGAAATGGACGAGCGACCAATAAAACAACATGTATTATGGGGTTGAATGCTTTTTGCTATTCACAAAATAAAACAAAAGCAGTCATGCAAATATCTGAATTTTCACAGCACAGCAAAATCAGTTGCACCATTCAATTCCGCTCGTCCAGACGGGGAGAATTCAATCACATTCGTTTGATGCGACGTTTCTTGTGGGATGTAATGAGCGACAACATTTTGACCCCAAACCGAGAGAATTCTGGGATGTTTGTGGTTTTTTGGTAATAACTCTGGAAGGAAACGTCGCAGACCTATCAAGGTGGTACTCGTACTGCTCGCCTCGTCGCGAGGAATCCAAATATATGAATGGTTAAGCTATGGGATATGAAATGGACGAGCGACCAATAAAACAACATGTATTATGGGGTTGAATGCTTTTTGCTATTCACAAAATAAAACAACAGCAGTCATGCAAATATCTGAATTTTCACAGCACAGCAAAATCAGTTGCACCATTCAATTCCGCTCGTCCAGACGGGGAGAATTCAATCACATTCATTCGATGCGACGTTTCTTATGGGATTTAATGAGCGACAACATTTTGACCCCAAACCGAGAGGATTCTGGGATGTTTGTGTTTTTTTGGTAATAACTCTGGAAGGAAACGTCGCAGACCCATCAAGGTGGTACTCGTACTGCTCGCCTCATCGAGAGGAATCCACATATGTGAATGGTTAAGCTATGGGATATGAAATGGACGAGCGACCAATAAAACAACATGTATTATGGGGTTGAATGCTTTTTCCTATTCACAAAATAAAACAAAAGCAGTCATGCAAATATCTGAATTTTCACAGCACAGCAAAATCAGTTGCACCATTCAATTCCGCCCGTCCAGACGGGGAGAATTCAATCACATTCATTCGATGCGACGTTTCTTATGGGATTTAATGAGCGACAACATTTTGACCCCAAACCGAGAGAATTCTGGGATGTTTGTGGTTTTTTGGTAATAACTCTGGAAGGAAACGTCGCAGACCTATCAAGGTGGTACTCGTACTGCTCGCCTCGTCGCGAGGAATCCAAATATATGAATGGTTAAGCTATGGGATATGAAATGGACGAGCGACCAATAAAACAACATGTATTATGGGGTTGAATGCTTTTTGCTATTCACAAAATAAAACAACAGCAGTCATGCAAATATCTGAATTTTCACAGCACAGCAAAATCAGTTGCACCATTCAATTCCGCTCGTCCAGACGGGGAGAATTCAATCACATTCAGTCGATGCGACGTTTCTTATGGGATTTAATGAGCGACAACATTTTGACCCCAAACCGAGAGGATTCTGGGATGTTTGTGTTTTTTTGGTAATAACTCTGGAAGGAAACGTCGCAGACCCATCAAGGTGGTACTCGTACTGCTCGCCTCATCGAGAGGAATCCACATATGTGAATGGTTAAGCTATGGGATATGAAATGGACGAGCGACCAATAAAACAACATGTATTATGGGGTTGAATGCTTTTTGCTATTCACAAAATAAAACAAAAGCAGTCATGCAAATATCTGAATTTTCACAGCACAGCAAAATCAGTTGCACCATTCAATTCCGCTCGTCCAGACGGGGAGAATTCAATCACATTCATTCGATGCGACGTTTCTTGTGGGATTTAATGAGCGACAACATTTTGACACAAACCGAGAGAATTCTGGGATGTTTGTGGTTTTTTGGTAATAACTCTGGAAAGAAACTTCGCAGACCTATCAAGGTGGTACTCGTACTGCTCGCCTCGTCGCGAGGAATCCAAATATATGAATGGTTAAGCTATTGGATATGAAATGGACGAGCGACCAATAAAACAACATGTATTATGGGGTTGAATGCTTTTTGCTATTCACAAAATAAAACAACAGCAGTCATGCAAATATCTGAATTTTCACAGCACAGCAAAATCAGTTGCACCATTCAATTCCGCTCGTCCAGACGGGGAGAATTCAATCACATTCATTCGATGCGACGTTTCTTGTGGGATTTAATGAGCGACAACATTTTGACACAAACCGAGAGAATTCTGGGATGTTTGTGGTTTTTTGGTAATAACTCTGGAAAGAAACTTCGCAGACCTATCAAGGTGGTACTCGTACTGCTCGCCTCGTCGCGAGGAATCCAAATATATGAATGGTTAAGCTATGGGATATGAAATGGACGAGCGACCAATAAAACAACATGTATTATGGGGTTGAATGCTTTTTGCTATTCACAAAATAAAACAACAGCAGTCATGCAAATATCTGAATTTTCACAGCACAGCAAAATCAGTTGCACCATTCAATTCCGCTCGTCCAGACGGGGAGAATTCAATCACATTCATTCGATGCGACGTTTCTTGTGGGATTTAATGAGCGACAACATTTTGACACAAACCGAGAGAATTCTGGGATGTTTGTGGTTTTTTGGTAATAACTCTGGAAAGAAACTTCGCAGACCTATCAAGGTGGTACTCGTACTGCTCGCCTCATCGAGAGGAATCCACATATATGAATGGTTAAGCTATGGGATATGAAATGGACGAGCGACCAATAAAACAACATGTATTATGGGGTTGAATGCTTTTTGCTATTCACAAAATAAAACAAAAGCAGTCATGCAAATATCTTAATTTTCACAGCACAGCAAAATCAGTTGCACCATTCAATTCCGCTCGTCCAGACGGGGAGAATTCAATCACATTCATTTGATGCGACGTTTCTTGTGGGATTTAATGAGCGACAACATTTTGACCCCAAACCGAGAGGATTCTGGGATGTTTGTGGTTTTTTGGTAATAACTCTGGAAAGAAACGTCGCAGACCTATCAAGGTGGTGCTCGTACTGCTCGCCTCGTCGCGAGGAATCCAAATATATGAATGGTTAAGCTATGGGATATGAAATGGACGAGCGACCAATAAAACAACATGTATTATGGGGTTGAATGCTTTTTGCTATTCACAAAATAAAACAACAGCAGTCATGCAAATATCTGAATTTTCACAGCACAGCAAAATCAGTTGCACCATTCAATTCCGCTCGTCCAGACGGGGAGAATTCAATCACATTCATTCGATGCGACGTTTCTTATGGGATTTAATGAGCGACAACATTTTGACCCCAAACCGAGAGGATTCTGGGATGTTTGTGTTTTTTTGGTAATAACTCTGGAAGGAAACGTCGCAGACCCATCAAGGTGGTACTCGTACTGCTCGCCTCATCGAGAGGAATCCACATATGTGAATGGTTATGCTATGGGATATGAAATGGACGAGCGACCAATAAAACAACATGTATTATGGGGTTGAATGCTTTTTGCTATTCACAAAATAAAACAAAAGCAGTCATGCAAATATCTGAATTTTCACAGCACAGCAAAATCAGTTGCACCATTCAATTCCGCTCGTCCAGACGGGGAGAATTCAATCACATTCATTCGATGCGACGTTTCTTGTGGGATTTAATGAGCGACAACATTTTGACACAAACCGAGAGAATTCTGGGATGTTTGTGGTTTTTTGGTAATAACTCTGGAAAGAAACTTCGCAGACCTATCAAGGTGGTACTCGTACTGCTCGCCTCGTCGCGAGGAATCCAAATATATGAATGGTTAAGCTATGGGATATGAAATGGACGAGCGACCAATAAAACAACATGTATTATGGGGTTGAATGCTTTTTGCTATTCACAAAATAAAACAACAGCAGTCATGCAAATATCTGAATTTTCACAGCACAGCAAAATCAGTTGCACCATTCAATTCCGCTCGTCCAGACGGGGAGAATTCAATCACATTCATTCGATGCGACGTTTCTTGTGGGATTTAATGAGCGACAACATTTTGACACAAACCGAGAGAATTCTGGGATGTTTGTGGTTTTTTGGTAATAACTCTGGAAAGAAACTTCGCAGACCTATCAAGGTGGTACTCGTACTGCTCGCCTCATCGAGAGGAATCCACATATATGAATGGTTAAGCTATGGGATATGAAATGGACGAGCGACCAATAAAACAACATGTATTATGGGGTTGAATGCTTTTTGCTATTCACAAAATAAAACAAAAGCAGTCATGCAAATATCTTAATTTTCACAGCACAGCAAAATCAGTTGCACCATTCAATTCCGCTCGTCCAGACGGGGAGAATTCAATCACATTCATTTGATGCGACGTTTCTTGTGGGATTTAATGAGCGACAACATTTTGACCCCAAACCGAGAGGATTCTGGGATGTTTGTGGTTTTTTGGTAATAACTCTGGAAAGAAACGTCGCAGACCTATCAAGGTGGTACTCGTACTGCTCGCCTCGTCGCGAGGAATCCAAATATATGAATGGTTAAGCTATGGGATATGAAATGGACGAGCGACCAATAAAACAACATGTATCATGGGGTTGAATGCTTTTTGCTTTTCACAAAATAAAACAAAAGCAGTCATGCAAATATCTGAATTTTCACAGCACAGCAAAATGAGTTGCACCATTCAATTCCGCTCGTCCAGACGGGGAGAATTCAATCACATTCATTCGATGCGACGTTTCTTGTGGGATTTAATGAGCGACAACATTTTGACCCCAAACCAAGAGAATTCTGGGATGTTTGTGGTTTTTTGGTAATAACTCTGGAAAGAAACGTCGCAGACCTATCAAGGTGGTACTCGTACTGCTCGCCTCGTCGCGAGGAATCCAAATATATGAATGGTTAAGCTATGGGATATGAAATGGACGAGCGACCAATAAAACAACATGTATTATGGGGTTGAATGCTTTTTGCTATTCACAAAATAAAACAACAGCAGTCATGCAAATATCTGAATTTTCACAGCACAGCAAAATCATTTGCACCATTCAATTCCGCTCGTCCAGACGGGGAGAATTCAATCACATTCATTTGATGCGACGTTTCTTGTGGGATTTAATGAGCGACAACATTTTGACCCCAAACCGAGAGGATTCTGGGATGTTTGTGGTTTTTTGGTAATAACTCTGGAAGGAAACGTAGCAGACCTATCAAGGTGGTACTCGTACTGCTCGCCTCATCGAGAGGAATCCACATATGTGAATGGTTAAGCTATGGGATATGAAATGGACGAGCGACCAATAAAACAACATGTATTATGGGGTTGAATGCTTTTTGCTATTCACAAAATAAAACAACAGCAGTCATGCAAATATCTGAATTTTCACAGCACAGCAAAATCAGTTGCACCATTCAATTCCGCTCGTCCAGACGGGGAGAATTCAATCACATTCATTCGATGCGACGTTTCTTATGGGATTTAATGAGCGACAACATTTTGACCCCAAACCGAGAGGATTCTGGGATGTTTGTGTTTTTTTGGTAATAACTCTGGAAGGAAACGTCGCAGACCCATCAAGGTGGTACTCGTACTGCTCGCCTCATCGAGAAGAATCCACATATGTGAATGGTTAAGCTATGGGATATGAAATGGACGAGCGACTGATAAAACAACATGTATTATGGGGTTGAATGCTTTTTGCTATTCACAAAATAAAACAAAAGCAGTCATGCAAATATCTGAATTTTCACAGCACAGCAAAATCATTTGCACCATTCAATTCCGCTCGTCCAGACGGGGAGAATTCAATCACATTCATTTGATGCGACGTTTCCTGTGGGATTTAATGAGCGACAACATTTTGACCCCAAACCGAGAGGATTCTGGGATGTTTGTGGTTTTTTGGTAATAACTCTGGAAGGAAACGTAGCAGACCTATCAAGGTGGTACTCGTACTGCTCGCCTCATCGAGAGGAATCCACATATGTGAATGGTTAAGCTATGGGATATGAAATGGACGAGCGACCAATAAAACAACATGTATTATGGGGTTGAATGCTTTTTGCTATTCACAAAATAAAACAAAAGCAGTCATGCAAATATCTGAATTTTCACAGCACAGCAAAATCAGTTGCACCATTCAATTCCGCTCGTCCAGACGGGGAGAATTCAATCACATTCATTTGATGCGACGTTTCTTGTGGGATGTAATGAGCGACAACATTTTGACCCCAAACCGAGAGAATTCTGGGATGTTTGTGGTTTTTTGGTAATAACTCTGGAAGGAAACGTCGCAGACCCATCAAGCTGGTACTCGTACTGCTCGCCTCGTCGAGAAGAATCCAAATATATGAGTTGTTAAGCTATGGGATATGAAATGGACGAGCGACCAATAAAACAACATGTATCATGGGGTTGAATGCTTTTTGCTATTCACAAAATAAAAAAAAAGCAGTCATGCAAATATCTGAATTTTCACAGCACAGCAAAATCAGTTGCACCATTCAATTCCGCTCGTCCAGACGGGGAGAATTCAATCACATTCATTCGATGCGACGTTTCTTGTGGGATTTAATGAGCGACAACATTTTGACCCCAAACCGAGAGAATTCTGGGATGTTTGTGGTTTTTTGGTAATAACTCTGGAAAGAAACGTCGCAGACCTATCAAGGTGGTACTCGTACTGCTCGCCTCGTCGCGAGGAATCCAAATATATGAATGGTTAAGCTATGGGATATGAAATGGACGAGCGACCAATAAAACAACATGTATTATGGGGTTGAATGCTTTTTGCTATTCACAAAATAAAACAACAGCAGTCATGCAAATATCTGAATTTTCACAGCACAGCAAAATCAGTTGCACCATTCAATTCCGCTCGTCCAGACGGGGAGAATTCAATCACATTCATTCGATGCGACGTTTCTTATGGGATTTAATGAGCGACAACATTTTGACCCCAAACCGAGAGGATTCTGGGATATTTGTGTTTTTTTGGTAATAACTCTGGAAGGAAACGTCGCAGACCCATCAAGGTGGTACTCGTACTGCTCGCCTCATCGAGAAGAATCCACATATGTGAATGGTTAAGCTATGGGATATGAAATGGACGAGCGACTGATAAAACAACATGTATTATGGGGTTGAATGCTTTTTGCTATTCACAAAATAAAACAAAAGCAGTCATGCAAATATCTGAATTTTCACAGCACAGCAAAATCATTTGCACCATTCAATTCCGCTCGTCCAGACGGGGAGAATTCAATCACATTCATTTGATGCGACGTTTCCTGTGGGATTTAATGAGCGACAACATTTTGACCCCAAACCGAGAGGATTCTGGGATGTTTGTGGTTTTTTGGTAATAACTCTGGAAGGAAACGTAGCAGACCTATCAAGGTGGTACTCGTACTGCTCGCCTCATCGAGAGGAATCCACATATGTGAATGGTTAAGCTATGGGATATGAAATGGACGAGCGACCAATAAAACAACATGTATTATGGGGTTGAATGCTTTTTGCTATTCACAAAATAACACAAAAGCAGTCATGCAAATATCTGAATTTTCACAGCACAGCAAATTCAGTTGCACCATTCAATTCCGCTCGTCCAGACGGGGAGAATTCAATCACATTCATTTGATGCGACGTTTCTTGTGGGATGTAATGAGCGACAACATTTTGACCCCAAACCGAGAGAATTCTGGGATGTTTGTGGTTTTTTGGTAATAACTCTGGAAGGAAACGTCGCAGACCCATCAAGCTGGTACTCGTACTGCTCGCCTCGTCGAGAAGAATCCAAATATATGAGTTGTTAAGCTATGGGATATGAAATGGACGAGCGACCAATAAAACAACATGTATCATGGGGTTGAATGCTTTTTGCTATTCACAAAATAAAAAAAAAGCAGTCATGCAAATATCTGAATTTTCACAGCACAGCAAAATCAGTTGCACCATTCAATTCCGCTCGTCCAGACGGGGAGAATTCAATCACATTCATTCGATGCGACGTTTCTTGTGGGATTTAATGAGCGACAACATTTTGACCCCAAACCGAGAGAATTCTGGGATGTTTGTGGTTTTTTGGTAATAACTCTGGAAAGAAACGTCGCAGACCTATCAAGGTGGTACTCGTACTGCTCGCCTCGTCGCGAGGAATCCAAATATATGAATGGTTAAGCTATGGGATATGAAATGGACGAGCGACCAATAAAACAACATGTATTATGGGGTTGATTGCTTTTTGCTATTCACAAAATAAAACAACAGCAGTCATGCAAATATCTGAATTTTCACAGCACAGCAAAATCAGTTGCACCATTCAATTCCGCTCGTCCAGACGGGGAGAATTCAATCACATTCATTTGATGCGACGTTTCTTATGGGATTTAATGAGCGACAACATTTTGACCCCAAACCGAGAGGATTCTGGGATGTTTGTGTTTTTTTGGTAATAACTCTGGAAAGAAACGTCGCAGACCTATCAAGGTGGTACTCGTACTGCTCGCCTCGTCGCGAGGAATCCAAATATATGAATGGTTAAGCTATGGGATATGAAATGGACGAGCGACCAATAAAACAACATGTATCATGGGGTTGAATGCTTTTTGCTATTCACAAAATAAAACAAAAGCAGTCATGCAAATATCTGAATTTTCACAGCACAGCAAAATCAGTTGCACCATTCAATTCCGCTCGTCCAGACGGGGAGAATTCAATCACATTCATTCGATGCGACGTTTCTTGTGGGATTTAATGAGCGACAACATTTTGACCCCAAACCGAGAGAATTCTGGGATGTTTGTGGTTTTTTGGTAATAACTCTGGAAAGAAACGTCGCAGACCTATCAAGGTGGTACTCGTACTGCTCGCCTCGTCGCGAGGAATCCAAATATATGAATGGTTAAGCTATGGGATATGAAATGGACGAGCGACCAATAAAACAACATGTATTATGGGGTTGAATGCTTTTTGCTATTCACAAAATAAAACAACAGCAGTCATGCAAATATCTGAATTTTCACAGCACAGCAAAATCAGTTGCACCATTCAATTCCGCTCGTCCAGACGGGGAGAATTCAATCACATTCATTCGATGCGACGTTTCTTATGGGATTTAATGAGCGACAACATTTTGACCCCAAACCGAGAGGATTCTGGGATGTTTGTGTTTTTTTGGTAATAACTCTGGAAGGAAACGTCGCAGACCCATCAAGGTGGTACTCGTACTGCTCGCCTCATCGAGAGGAATCCACATATGTGAATGGTTAAGCTATGGGATATGAAATGGACGAGCGACTGATAAAACAACATGTATTATGGGGTTGAATGCTTTTTGCTATTCACAAAATAAAACAAAAGCAGTCATGCAAATATCTGAATTTTCACAGCACAGCAAAATCAGTTGCACCATTCAATTCCGCTCGTCCGGACGGGGAGAATTCAATCACATTCATTTGATGCGACGTTTCTTGTGGGATTTAATGAGCGACAACATTTTGACCCCAAACCGAGAGGATTCTGGGATGTTTGTGGTTTTTTGGTAATAACTCTGGAAAGAAACGTCGCAGACCTATCAAGGTGGTACTCGTACTGCTCGCCTCGTCGCGAGGAATCCAAATATATGAATGGTTAAGCTATGGGATATGAAATGGACGAGCGACCAATAAAACAACATGTATCATGGGGTTGAATGCTTTTTGCTATTCACAAAATAAAAAAAGCAGTCATGCAAATATCTGAATTTTCACAGCACAGCAAAATCAGTTGCACCATTCAATTCCGCTCGTCCAGACGGGGAGAATTCAATCACATTCATTCGATGCGACGTTTCTTGTGGGATGTAATGAGCGACAACATTTTGACCCCAAACCGAGAGAATTCTGGGATGTTTGTGGTTTTTTGGTAATAACTCTGGAAGGAAACGTCGCAGACCTATCAAGGTGGTACTCGTACTGCTCGCCTCGTCGCGAGGAATCCAAATATATGAATGGTTAAGCTATGGGATATGAAATGGACGAGCGACCAATAAAACAACATGTATTATGGGGTTGAATGCTTTTTGCTATTCACAAAATAAAACAACAGCAGTCATGCAAATATCTGAATTTTCACAGCACAGCAAAATCAGTTGCACCATTCAATTCCGCTCGTCCAGACGGGGAGAATTCAATCACATTCATTCGATGCGACGTTTCTTATGGGATTTAATGAGCGACAACATTTTGACCCCAAACCGAGAGGATTCTGGGATGTTTGTGTTTTTTTGGTAATAACTCTGGAAGGAAACGTCGCAGACCCATCAAGGTGGTACTCGTACTGCTCGCCTCATCGAGAGGAATCCACATATGTGAATGGTTAAGCTATGGGATATGAAATGGACGAGCGACTGATAAAACAACATGTATTATGGGGTTGAATGCTTTTTGCTATTCACAAAATAAAACAAAAGCAGTCATGCAAATATCTGAATTTTCACAGCACAGCAAAATCAGTTGCACCATTCAATTCCGCTCGTCCGGACGGGGAGAATTCAATCACATTCATTTGATGCGACGTTTCTTGTGGGAT
The DNA here is from genome assembly GCF_048934315.1 of Petromyzon marinus. Lineage (NCBI taxonomy): Eukaryota > Metazoa > Chordata > Hyperoartia > Petromyzontiformes > Petromyzontidae > Petromyzon > Petromyzon marinus. The sequence goes on along the minus strand of NW_027423688.1, from coordinate 2,883,078 downwards.
TTAATGAGCGACAACATTTTGACCCCAAACCGAGAGGATTCTGGGATGTTTGTGGTTTTTTGGTAATAACTCTGGAAAGAAACGTCGCAGACCTATCAAGGTGGTACTCGTACTGCTCGCCTCGTCGCGAGGAATCCAAATATATGAATGGTTAAGCTATGGGATATGAAATGGACGAGCGACCAATAAAACAACATGTATCATGGGGTTGAATGCTTTTTGCTATTCACAAAATAAAAAAAGCAGTCATGCAAATATCTGAATTTTCACAGCACAGCAAAATCAGTTGCACCATTCAATTCCGCTCGTCCAGACGGGGAGAATTCAATCACATTCATTCGATGCGACGTTTCTTGTGGGATGTAATGAGCGACAACATTTTGACCCCAAACCGAGAGAATTCTGGGATGTTTGTGGTTTTTTGGTAATAACTCTGGAAGGAAACGTCGCAGACCTATCAAGGTGGTACTCGTACTGCTCGCCTCGTCGCGAGGAATCCAAATATATGAATGGTTAAGCTATGGGATATGAAATGGACGAGCGACCAATAAAACAACATGTATCATGGGGTTGAATGCTTTTTGCTATTCACAAAATAAAACAACAGCAGTCATGCAAATATCTGAATTTTCACAGCACAGCAAAATCAGTTGCACCATTAAATTCCGCTCGTCCAGACGGGGAGAATTCAATCACATTCATTCGATGCGACGTTTCTTATGGGATTTAATGAGCGACAACATTTTGACCCCAAACCGAGAGGATTCTGGGATGTTTGTGTCTTTTTTGGTAATAACTCTGGAAGGAAACGTCGCAGACCCATCAAGGTGGTATTCGTACTGCTCGCCTCGTCGAGAGGAATCCACATATGTGAATGGTTAAGCTATGGGATATGAAATGGACGAGCGACCAATAAAACAACATGTATTATGGGGTTGAATGCTTTTTGCTATTCACAAAATAAAACAACAGCAGTCATGCAAATATCTGAATTTTCACAGCACAGCAAAATCAGTTGCACCATTCAATTCCGCTCGTCCAGACGGGGAGAATTCAATCACATTCATTTGATGCGACGTTTCTTATGGGATTTAATGAGCGACAACATTTTGACCCCAAACCGAGAGAATTCTGGGATGTTTGTGGTTTTTTGGTAATAACTCTGGAAAGAAACGTCGCAGACCTATCAAGGTGGTACTCGTACTGCTCGCCTCGTCGCGAGGAATCCAAATATATGAATGGTTAAGCTATGGGATATGAAATGGACGAGCGACCAATAAAACAACATGTATTATGGGGTTGAATGCTTTTTGCTATTCACAAAATAAAACAACAGCAGTCATGCAAATATCTGAATTTTCACAGCACAGCAAAATCAGTTGCACCATTCAATTCCGCTCGTCCAGACGGGGAGAATTCAATCACATTCATTTGATGCGACGTTTCTTATGGGATTTAATGAGCGACAACATTTTGACCCCAAGCCGAGAGGATTCTGGGATGTTTGTGTTTTTTTGGTAATAACTCTGGAAGGAAACGTCGCAGACCTATCAAGGTGGTACTCGTACTGCTCGCCTCATCGAGAGGAATCCACATATGTGAATGGTTAAGCTATGGGATATGAAATGGACGAGCGACCAATAAAACAACATGTATCATGGGGTTGAATGCTTTTTGCTATTCACAAAATAAAACAAAAGCAGTCATGCAAATATCTGAATTTTCACAGCACAGCAAAATCAGTTGCACCATTCAATTCCGCTCGTCCAGACGGGGAGAATTCAATCACATTCATTCGATGCGACGTTTCTTGTGGGATTTAATGAGCGACAACATTTTGACCCCAAACCGAGAGAATTCTGGGATGTTTGTGGTTTTTTGGTAATAACTCTGGAAAGAAACGTCGCAGACCTATCAAGGTGGTACTCGTACTGCTCGCCTCGTCGCGAGGAATCCAAATATATGAATGGTTAAGCTATGGGATATGAAATGGACGAGCGACCAATAAAACAACATGTATTATGGGGTTGAATGCTTTTTGCTATTCACAAAATAAAACAACAGCAGTCATGCAAATATCTGAATTTTCACAGCACAGCAAAATCAGTTGCACCATTCAATTCCGCTCGTCCAGACGGGGAGAATTCAATCACATTCATTCGATGCGACGTTTCTTATGGGATTTAATGAGCGACAACATTTTGACCCCAAACCGAGAGGATTCTGGGATATTTGTGTTTTTTTGGTAATAACTCTGGAAGGAAACGTCGCAGACCCATCAAGGTGGTACTCGTACTGCTCGCCTCATCGAGAGGAATCCACATATGTGAATGGTTAAGCTATGGGATATGAAATGGACGAGCGACTGATAAAAAAACATGTATTATGGGGTTGAATGCTTTTTGCTATTCACAAAATAAAACAAAAGCAGTCATGCAAATATCTGAATTTTCACAGCACAGCAAAATCAGTTGCACCATTCAATTCCGCTCGTCCGGACGGGGAGAATTCAATCACATTCATTTGATGCGACGTTTCTTGTGGGATTTAATGAGCGACAACATTTTGACCCCAAACCGAGAGGATTCTGGGATGTTTGTGGTTTTTGGTAATAACTCTGGAAAGAAACGTCGCAGACCTATCAAGGTGGTACTCGTACTGCTCGCCTCGTCGCGAGGAATCCAAATATATGAATGGTTAAGCTATGGGATATGAAATGGACGAGCGACCAATAAAACAACATGTATCATGGGGTTGAATGCTTTTTGCTATTCACAAAATAAAAAAAGCAGTCATGCAAATATCTGAATTTTCACAGCACAGCAAAATCAGTTGCACCATTCAATTCCGCTCGTCCAGACGGGGAGAATTCAATCACATTCATTCGATGCGACGTTTCTTGTGGGATGTAATGAGCGACAACATTTTGACCCCAAACCGAGAGAATTCTGGGATGTTTGTGGTTTTTTGGTAATAACTCTGGAAGGAAACGTCGCAGACCTATCAAGGTGGTACTCGTACTGCTCGCCTCGTCGCGAGGAATCCAAATATATGAATGGTTAAGCTATGGGATATGAAATGGACGAGCGACCAATAAAACAACATGTATCATGGGGTTGAATGCTTTTTGCTATTCACAAAATAAAACAACAGCAGTCATGCAAATATCTGAATTTTCACAGCACAGCAAAATCAGTTGCACCATTCAATTCTGCTCGTCCAGACGGGGAGAATTCAATCACATTCATTCGATGCGACGTTTCTTATGGGATTTAATGAGCGACAACATTTTGACCCCAAACCGAGAGGATTCTGGGATGTTTGTGTCTTTTTTGGTAATAACTCTGGAAGGAAACGTCGCAGACCCATCAAGGTGGTACTCGTACTGCTCGCCTCGTCGAGAGGAATCCACATATGTGAATGGTTAAGCTATGGGATATGAAATGGACGAGCGACCAATAAAACAACATGTATTATGGGGTTGAATGCTTTTTGCTATTCACAAAATAAAACAAAAGCAGTCATGCAAATATCTGAATTTTCACAGCACAGCAAAATCAGTTGCACCATTCAATTCTGCTCGTCCAGACGGGGAGAATTCAATCACATTCATTCGATGCGACGTTTCTTGTGGGATTTAATGAGCGACAACATTTTGACCCCAATCCGAGAGGATTCTGGGATGTTTGTGGATTTTTGGTAATAACTCTGGAAAGAAACGTCGCAGACCTATCAAGGTGGTACTCGTACTGCTCGCCTCGTCGCGAGGAATCCAAATATATGAATGGTTAAGCTATGGGATATGAAATGGACGAGCGACCAATAAAACAACATGTATCATGGGGTTGAATGCTTTTTGCTATTCACAAAATAAAACAAAAGCAGTCATGCAAATATCTGAATTTTCACAGCACAGCAAAATCAGTTGCACCATTCAATTCCGCTCGTCCAGACGGGGAGAATTCAATCACATTCATTCGATGCGACGTTTCTTGTGGGATTTAATGAGCGACAACATTTTGACCCCAAACCGAGAGAATTCTGGGATGTTTGTGGTTTTTTGGTAATAACTCTGGAAAGAAACGTCGCAGACCTATCAAGGTGGTACTCGTACTGCTCGCCTCGTCGCGAGGAATCCAAATATATGAATGGTTAAGCTATGGGATATGAAATGGACGAGCGACCAATAAAACAACATGTATTATGGGGTTGAATGCTTTTTGCTATTCACAAAATAAAACAACAGCAGTCATGCAAATATCTGAATTTTCACAGCACAGCAAAATCAGTTGCACCATTCAATTCCGCTCGTCCGGACAGGGAGAATTCAATCACATTCATTTGATGCGACGTTTCTTGTGGGATTTAATGAGCGACAACATTTTGACCCCAAACTGAGAGGATTCTGGGAAGTTTGTGGTTTTTTGGTAATAACTCTGGAAAGAAACGTCGCAGACCTATCAAGGTGGTACTCGTACTGCTCGCCTCGTCGCGAGGAATCCAAATATATGAATGGTTAAGCTATGGGATATGAAATGGACGAGCGACCAATAAAACAACATGTATCATGGGGTTGAATGCTTTTTGCTATTCACAAAATAAAAAAAAGCAGTCATGCAAATATCTGAATTTTCACAGCACAGCAAAATCAGTTGCACCATTAAATTCCGCTCGTCCAGACGGGGAGAATTCAATCACATTCATTCGATGCGACGTTTCTTATGGGATTTAATGAGCGACAACATTTTGACCCCAAACCGAGAGGATTCTGGGATGTTTGTGTCTTTTTTAGTAATAACTCTGGAAGGAAACGTCGCAGACCCATCAAGGTGGTACTCGTACTGCTCGCCTCGTCGAGAGGAATCCACATATGTGAATGGTTAAGCTATGGGATATGAAATGGACGAGCGACCAATAAAACAACATGTATTATGGGGTTGAATGCTTTTTGCTATTCACAAAATAAAACAAACGCAGTCATGCAAATATCTGAATTTTCACAGCACAGCAAAATCAGTTGCACCATTCAATTCCGCTCGTCCAGACGGGGAGAATTCAATCACATTCATTCGATGCGACGTTTCTTGTGGGATTTAATGAGCGACAACATTTTGACCCCAATCCGAGAGGATTCTGGGATGTTTGTGGATTTTTGGTAATAACTCTGGAAAGAAACGTCGCAGACCTATCAAGGTGGTACTCGTACTGCTCGCCTCGTCGCGAGGAATCCAAATATATGAATGGTTAAGCTATGGGATATGAAATGGACGAGCGACCAATAAAACAACATGTATCATGGGGTTGAATGCTTTTTGCTATTCACAAAATAAAACAAAAGCAGTCATGCAAATATCTGAATTTTCACAGCACAGCAAAATCAGTTGCACCATTCAATTCCGCTCGTCCAGACGGGGAGAATTCAATCACATTCATTCGATGCGACGTTTCTTGTGGGATTTAATGAGCGACAACATTTTGACCCCAAACCGAGAGAATTCTGGGATGTTTGTGGTTTTTTGGTAATAACTCTGGAAAGAAACGTCGCAGACCTATCAAGGTGGTACTCGTACTGCTCGCCTCGTCGCGAGGAATCCAAATATATGAATGTTTAAGCTATGGGTTATGAAATGGACGAGCGACCAATAAAACAACATGTATTATGGGTTTGAATGCTTTTTGCTATTCACAAAATAAAACAACAGCAGTCATGCAAATATCTGAATTTTCACAGCACAGCAAAATCAGTTGCACCATTCAATTCCGCTCGTCCAGACGGGGAGAATTCAATCACATTCATTTGATGCGACGTTTCTTATGGGATTTAATGAGCGACAACATTTTGACCCCAAACCGAGAGGATTCTGGAATGTTTGTGTTTTTTGGTAATAACTCTGGAAAGAAACGTCGCAGACCTATCAAGGTGGTACTCGTACTGCTCGCCTCGTCGCGAGGAATCCAAATATATGAATGGTTAAGCTATGGGATATGAAATGGACGAGCGACCAATAAAACAACATGTATCATGGGGTTGAATGCTTTTTGCTATTCACAAAATAAAACAAAAGCAGTCATGCAAATATCTGAATTTTCACAGCACAGCAAAATCAGTTGCACCATTCAATTCCGCTCGTCCAGACGGGGAGAATTCAATCACATTCATTCGATGCGACGTTTCTTGTGGGATTTAATGAGCGACAACATTTTGACCCCAAACCGAGAGAATTCTGGGATGCTTGTGTTTTTTTGGTAATAACTCTGGAAAGAAACGTCGCAGACCTATCAAGGTGGTACTCGTACTGCTCGCCTCGTCGCGAGGAATCCAAATATATGAATGGTTAAGCTATGGGATATGAAATGGACGAGCGACCAATAAAACAACATGTATTATGGGGTTGAATGCTTTTTGCTATTCACAAAATAAAACAACAGCAGTCATGCAAATATCTGAATTTTCACAGCACAGCAAAATCAGTTGCACCATTAAATTCCGCTCGTCCAGACGGGGAGGATTCAATCACATTCATTCGATGCGACGTTTCTTGTGGGATTTAATGAGCGACAACATTTTGACCCCAAACCGAGAGGATTCTGGGATGTTTGTGTTTTTTTGGTAATAACTCTGCAAGGAAACGTCGCAGACCCATCAAGGTGGTACTCGTACTGCTCGCCTCGTCGCGAGGAATCCAAATATATGAATGGTTAAGCTATGGGATATGAAATGGACGAGCGACCAATAAAACAACATGTATCATGGGGTTGAATGCTTTTTGCTATTCACAAAATAAAAAAAGCAATCATGCAAATATCTGAATTTTCACAGCACAGCAAAATCAGTTGCACCATTCAATTCCGCTCGTCCAGACGGGGAGAATTCAATCACATTCATTCGATGCGACGTTTCTTGTGGGATTTAATGAGCGACAACATTTTGACCCCAAACCGAGAGAATTCTGGGATGTTTGTGGTTTTTTGGTAATAACTCTGGAAAGAAACGTCGCAGACCTATCAAGGTGGTACTCGTACTGCTCGCCTCGTCGCGAGGAATCCAAATATATGAATGGTTAAGCTATGGGATATGAAATGGACGAGCGACCAATAAAACAACATGTATTATGGGGTTGAATGCTTTTTGCTATTCACAAAATAAAACAACAGCAGTCATGCAAATATCTGAATTTTCACAGCACAGCAAAATCAGTTGCACCATTAAATTCCGCTCGTCCAGACGGGGAGAATTCAATCACATTCATTCGATGCGACGTTTCTTATGGGATTTAATGAGCGACAACATTTTGACCCCAAACCGAGAGGATTCTGGGATGTTTGTGTCTTTTTTGGTAATAACTCTGGAAGGAAACGTCGCAGACCCATCAAGGTGGTACTCGTACTGCTCGCCTCGTCGAGAGGAATCCACATATGTGAATGGTTAAGCTATGGGATATGAAATGGACGAGCGACCAATAAAACAACATGTATTATGGGGTTGAATGCTTTTTGCTATTCACAAAATAAAACAAAAGCAGTCATGCAAATATCTGAATTTTCACAGCACAGCAAAATCAGTTGCACCATTAAATTCCGCTCGTCCAGACGGGGAGAATTCAATCACATTCATTCGATGCGACGTTTCTTATGGGATTTAATGAGCGACAACATTTTGACCCCAAACCGAGAGGATTCTGGGATGTTTGTGTCTTTTTTGGTAATAACTCTGGAAGGAAACGTCGCAGACCCATCAAGGTGGTACTCGTACTGCTCGCCTCGTCGAGAGGAATCCACATATGTGAATGGTTAAGCTATGGGATATGAAATGGACGAGCGACCAATAAAACAACATGTATTATGGGGTTGAATGCTTTTTGCTATTCACAAAATAAAACAAAAGCAGTCATGCAAATATCTGAATTTTCACAGCACAGCAAAATCAGTTGCACCATTCAATTCCGCTCGTCCAGACGGGTAGAATTCAATCAAATTCTTTCGATGCGACGTTTCTTGTGGGATTTAATGAGCGACAACATTTTGACCCCAAACCGAGAGGATTCTGGGATGTTTGTGGTTTTTTGGTAATAACTCTGGAAAGAAACGTCGCAGACCTATCAAGGTGGTACTCGTACTGCTCGCCTCGTCGCGAGGAATCCAAATATATGAATGGTTAAGCTATGGGATATGAAATGGACGAGCGACCAATAAAACAACATGTATTATGGGGTTGAATGCTTTTTGCTATTCACAAAATAAAACAACAGCAGTCATGCAAATATCTGAATTTTCACAGCACAGCAAAATCAGTTGCACCATTAAATTCCGCTCGTCCAGACGGGGAGGATTCAATCACATTCATTCGATGCGACGTTTCTTGTGGGATTTAATGAGCGACAACATTTTGACCCCAAACCGAGAGGATTCTGGGATGTTTGTGTTTTTTTGGTAATAACTCTGCAAGGAAACGTCGCAGACCCATCAAGGTGGTACTCGTACTGCTCGCCTCGTCGCGAGGAATCCAAATATATGAATGGTTAAGCTATGGGATATGAAATGGACGAGCGACCAATAAAACAACATGTATCATGGGGTTGAATGCTTTTTGCTATTCACAAAATAAAAAAAGCAATCATGCAAATATCTGAATTTTCACAGCACAGCAAAATCAGTTGCACCATTCAATTCCGCTCGTCCAGACGGGGAGAATTCAATCACATTCATTCGATGCGACGTTTCTTGTGGGATTTAATGAGCGACAACATTTTGACCCCAAACCGAGAGAATTCTGGGATGTTTGTGGTTTTTTGGTAATAACTCTGGAAAGAAACGTCGCAGACCTATCAAGGTGGTACTCGTACTGCTCGCCTCGTCGCGAGGAATCCAAATATATGAATGGTTAAGCTATGGGATATGAAATGGACGAGCGACCAATAAAACAACATGTATTATGGGGTTGAATGCTTTTTGCTATTCACAAAATAAAACAACAGCAGTCATGCAAATATCTGAATTTTCACAGCACAGCAAAATCAGTTGCACCATTAAATTCCGCTCGTCCAGACGGGGAGAATTCAATCACATTCATTCGATGCGACGTTTCTTATGGGATTTAATGAGCGACAACATTTTGACCCCAAACCGAGAGGATTCTGGGATGTTTGTGTCTTTTTTGGTAATAACTCTGGAAGGAAACGTCGCAGACCCATCAAGGTGGTACTCGTACTGCTCGCCTCGTCGAGAGGAATCCACATATGTGAATGGTTAAGCTATGGGATATGAAATGGACGAGCGACCAATAAAACAACATGTATTATGGGGTTGAATGCTTTTTGCTATTCACAAAATAAAACAAAAGCAGTCATGCAAATATCTGAATTTTCACAGCACAGCAAAATCAGTTGCACCATTCAATTCCGCTCGTCCAGACGGGTAGAATTCAATCAAATTCTTTCGATGCGACGTTTCTTGTGGGATTTAATGAGCGACAACATTTTGACCCCAAACCGAGAGGATTCTGGGATGTTTGTGGTTTTTTGGTAATAACTCTGGAAAGAAACGTCGCAGACCTATCAAGGTGGTACTCGTACTGCTCGCCTCGTCGCGAGGAATCCAAATATATGAATGGTTAAGCTATGGGATATGAAATGGACGAGCGACCAATAAAACAACATGTATCATGGGGTTGAATGCTTTTTGCTATTCACAAAATAAAACAAAAGCAGTCATGCAAATATCTGAATTTTCACAGCACAGCAAAATCAGTTGCACCATTCAATTCCGCTCGTCCAGACGGGGAGAATTCAATCACATTCATTCGATGCGACGTTTCTTGTGGGATTTAATGAGCGACAACATTTTGACCCCAAACCGAGAGAATTCTGGGATGTTTGTGGTTTTTTGGTAATAACTCTGGAAAGAAACGTCGCAGACCTATCAAGGTGGTACTCGTACTGCTCGCCTCGTCGCGAGGAATCCAAATATATGAATGGTTAAGCTATGGGTTATGAAATGGACGAGCGACCAATAAAACAACATGTATTATGGGTTTGAATGCTTTTTGCTATTCACAAAATAAAACAACAGCAGTCATGCAAATATCTAAATTTTCACAGCACAGCAAAATCAGTTGCACCATTCAATTCCGCTCGTCCAGACGGGGAGAATTCAATCACATTCATTCGATGCGACGTTTCTTATGGGATTTAATGAGCGACAACATTTTGACCCCAAACCGAGAGGATTCTGGAATGTTTGTGTTTTTTGGTAATAACTCTGGAAAGAAACGTCGCAGACCTATCAAGGTGGTACTCGTACTGCTCGCCTCGTCGCGAGGAATCCAAATATATGAATGGTTAAGCTATGGGATATGAAATGGACGAGCGACCAATAAAACAACATGTATCATGGGGTTGAATGCTTTTTGCTATTCACAAAATAAAACAAAAGCAGTCATGCAAATATCTGAATTTTCACAGCACAGCAAAATCAGTTGCACCATTCAATTCCGCTCGTCCAGACGGGGAGAATTCAATCACATTCATTCGATGCGACGTTTCTTGTGGGATTTAATGAGCGACAACATTTTGACCCCAAACCGAGAGAATTCTGGGATGTTTGTGGTTTTTTGGTAATAACTCTGGAAAGAAACGTCGCAGATCTATCAAGGTGGTACTCGTACTGCTCGCCTCGTCGCGAGGAATCCAAATATATGAATGGTTAAGCTATGGGATATGAAATGGACGAGCGACCAATAAAACAACATGTATTATGGGGTTGAATGCTTTTTGCTATTCACAAAATAAAACAACAGCAGTCATGCAAATATCTGAATTTTCACAGCACAGCAAAATCAGTTGCACCATTAAATTCCGCTCGTCCAGACGGGGAGAATTCAATCACATTCATTCGATGCGACGTTTCTTATGGGATTTAATGAGCGACAACATTTTGACCCCAAACCGAGAGGATTCTGGGATGTTTGTGTCTTTTTTGGTAATAACTCTGGAAGGAAACGTCGCAGACCCATCAAGGTGGTACTCGTACTGCTCGCCTCATCGAGAGGAATCCACATATGTGAATGGTTAAGCTATGGGATATGAAATGGACGAGCGACTGATAAAACAACATGTATTATGGGGTTGAATGCTTTTTGCTATTCACAAAATAAAACAAAAGCAGTCATGCAAATATCTGAATTTTCACAGCACAGCAAAATCAGTTGCACCATTCAATTCCGCTCGTCCGGACGGGGAGAATTCAATCACATTCATTTGATGCGACGTTTCTTGTGGGATTTAATGAGCGACAACATTTTGACCCCAAACCGAGAGGATTCTGGGATGTTTGTGGTTTTTTGGTAATAACTCTGGAAAGAAACGTCGCAGACCTATCAAGGTGGTACTCGTACTGCTCGCCTCGTCGCGAGGAATCCAAATATATGAATGGTTAAGCTATGGGATATGAAATGGACGAGCGACCAATAAAACAACATGTATCATGGGGTTGAATGCTTTTTGCTATTCACAAAATAAAAAAAGCAGTCATGCAAATATCTGAATTTTCACAGCACAGCAAAATCAGTTGCACCATTCAATTCCGCTCGTCCAGACGGGGAGAATTCAATCACATTCATTCGATGCGACGTTTCTTGTGGGATTTAATGAGCGACAACATTTTGACCCCAAACCGAGAGAATTCTGGGATGTTTGTGGTTTTTTGGTAATAACTCTTGAAAGAAACGTCGCAGACCTATCAAGGTGGTACTCGTACTGCTCGCCTCGTCGCGAGGAATCCAAATATATGAATGGTTAAGCTATGGGATATGAAATGGACGAGCGACCAATAAAACAACATGTATTATGGGGTTGAATGCTTTTTGCTATTCACAAAATAAAACAAAAGCAGTCATGCAAATATCTGAATTTTCACAGCACAGCAAAATCAGTTGCACCATTCAATTCCGCTCGTCCGGACGGGGAGAATTCAATCACATTCATTTGATGCGACGTTTCTTGTGGGATTTAATGAGCGACAACATTTTGACCCCAAACCGAGAGGATTCTGGGATGTTTGTGGTTTTTTGGTAATAACTCTGGAAAGAAACGTCGCAGACCTATCAAGGTGGTACTCGTACTGCTCGCCTCGTCGCGAGGAATCCAAATATATGAATGGTTAAGCTATGGGATATGAAATGGACGAGCGACCAATAAAACAACATGTATCATGGGGTTGAATGCTTTTTGCTATTCACAAAATAAAAAAAGCAGTCATGCAAATATCTGAATTTTCACAGCACAGCAAAATCAGTTGCACCATTCAATTCCGCTCGTCCAGACGGGGAGAATTCAATCACATTCATTCGATGCGACGTTTCTTGTGGGATTTAATGAGCGACAACATTTTGACCCCAAACCGAGAGAATTCTGGGATGTTTGTGGTTTTTTGGTAATAACTCTTGAAAGAAACGTCGCAGACCTATCAAGGTGGTACTCGTACTGCTCGCCTCGTCGCGAGGAATCCAAATATATGAATGGTTAAGCTATGGGATATGAAATGGACGAGCGACCAATAAAACAACATGTATTATGGGGTTGAATGCTTTTTGCTATTCACAAAATAAAACAACAGCAGTCATGCAAATATCTGAATTTTCACAGCACAGCAAAATCAGTTGCACCATTAAATTCCGCTCGTCCAGACGGGGAGAATTCAATCACATTCATTCGATGCGACGTTTCTTATGGGATTTAATGAGCGACAACATTTTGACCCCAAACCGAGAGGATTCTGGGATGTTTGTGTCTTTTTTGGTAATAACTCTGGAAGGAAACGTCGCAGACCCATCAAGGTGGTACTCGTACTGCTCGCCTCGTCGAGAGGAATCCACATATGTGAATGGTTAAGCTATGGGATATGAAATGGACGAGCGACCAATAAAACAACATGTATTATGGGGTTGAATGCTTTTTGCTATTCACAAAATAAAACAAAAGCAGTCATGCAAATATCTGAATTTTCACAGCACAGCAAAATCAGTTGCACCATTCAATTCCGCTCGTCCAGACGGGGAGAATTCAATCACATTCATTCGATGCGACGTTTCTTGTGGGATTTAATGAGCGACAACATTTTGACCCCAAACCGAGAGGATTCTGGGATGTTTGTGTCTTTTTTGGTAATAACTCTGGAAGGAAACGTCGCAGACCCATCAAAGTGGTACTCGTACTGCTCGCCTCGTCGAGAGGAATCCACATATGTGAATGGTTAAGCTATGGGATATGAAATGGACGAGCGACCAATAAAACAACATGTATTATGGGGTTGAATGCTTTTTGCTATTCACAAAATAAAACAAAAGCAGTCATGCAAATATCTGAATTTTCACAGCACAGCAAAATCAGTTGCACCATTCAATTCCGCTCGTCCAGACGGGGAGAATTCAATCACATTCATTCGATGCGACGTTTCTTGTGGGATTTAATGAGCGACAACATTTTGAACCCAAACCGAGAGGATTCTGGGATGTTTGTGGTTTTTTGGTAATAACTCTGGAAAGAAACGTCGCAGACCTATCAAGGTGGTACTCGTACTGCTCGCCTCGTCGCGAGGAATCCAAATATATGAATGGTTAAGCTATGGGATATGAAATGGACGAGCGACCAATAAAACAACATGTATCATGGGGTTGAATGCTTTTTGCTATTCACAAAATAAAACAAAAGCAGTCATGCAAATATCTGAATTTTCACAGCACAGCAAAATCAGTGGCACCATTCAATTCCGCTCGTCCAGACGGGGAGAATTCAATCACATTCATTCGATGCGACGTTTCTTGTGGGATTTAATGAGCGACAACATTTTGACCCCAAACCGAGAGAATTCTGGGATGTTTGTGTTTTTTTGGTAATAACTCTTGAAAGAAACGTCGCAGACCTATCAAGGTGGTACTCGTACTGCTCGCCTCGTCGCGAGGAATCCAAATATATGAATGGTTAAGCTATGGGATATGAAATGGACGAGCGACCAATAAAACAACATGTATTATGGGGTTGAATGCTTTTTGCTATTCACAAAATAAAACAACAGCAGTCATGCAAATATCTGAATTTTCACAGCACAGCAAAATCAGTTGCACCATTCAATTCCGCTCGTCCAGACGGGGAGAATTCAATCACATTCCTTCGATGCGACGTTTCTTATGGGATTTAATGAGCGACAACATTTTGACCCCAAACCGAGAGGATTCTGGGATGTTTGTGTTTTTTTGGTAATAACTCTGGAAGGAAACGTCGCAGACCCATCAAGGTGGTACTCGTACTGCTCGCCTCATCGAGAGGAATCCACATATGTGAATGGTTAAGCTATGGGATATGAAATGGACGAGCGACTGATAAAACAACATGTATTATGGGGTTGAATGCTTTTTGCTATTCACAAAATAAAACAAAAGCAGTCATGCAAATATCTTAATTTTCACAGCACAGCAAAATCAGTTGCACCATTCAATTCCGCTCGTCCGGACGGGGAGAATTCAATCACATTCATTTGATGCGACGTTTCTTGTGGGATTTAATGAGCGACAACATTTTGACCCCAAACCGAGAGGATTCTGGGATGTTTGTGGTTTTTTGGTAATAACTCTGGAAAGAAACGTCGCAGACCTATCAAGGTGGTACTCGTACTGCTCGCCTCGTCGCGAGGAATCCAAATATATGAATGGTTAAGCTATTGGATATGAAATGGACGAGCGACCAATAAAACAACATGTATTATGGGGTTGAATGCTTTTTGCTATTCACAAAATAAAACAACAGCAGTCATGCAAATATCTGAATTTTCACAGCACAGCAAAATCAGTTGCACCATTAAATTCCGCTCGTCCAAACGGGGAGAATTCAATCACATTCATTCGATGCGACGTTTCTTATGGGATTTAATGAGCGACAACATTTTGACCCCAAACCGAGAGGATTCTGGGATGTTTGTGTCTTTTTTGGTAATAACTCTGGAAGGAAACGTCGCAGACCCATCAAGGTGGTACTCGTACTGCTCGCCTCGTCGAGAGGAATCCACATATGTGAATGGTTAAGCTATGGGATATGAAATGGACGAGCGACCAATAAAACAACATGTATTATGGGGTTGAATGCTTTTTGCTATTCACAAAATAAAACAAAAGCAGTCATGCAAATATCTGAATTTTCACAGCACAGCAAAATCAGTTGCACCATTCAATTCCGCTCGTCCAGACGGGGAGAATTCAATCACATTCATTCGATGCGACGTTTCTTGTGGGATTTAATGAGCGACCACATTTTGACCCCAAACCGAGAGGATTCTGGGATGTTTGTGGTTTTTTGGTAATAACTCTGGAAAGAAACGTCGCAGACCTATCAAGGTGGTACTCGTACTGCTCGCCTCGTCGCGAGGAATCCAAATATATGAATGGTTAAGCTATGAGTTATGAAATGGACGAGCGACCAATAAAACAACATGTATTATGGGTTTGAATGCTTTTTGCTATTCACACAATAAAACAACAGCAGTCATGCAAATATCTAAATTTTCACAGCACAGCAAAATCAGTTGCACCATTCAATTCCGCTCGTCCAGACGGGAAGAATTCAATCACATTCATTCGATGCGACGTTTCTTATGGGATTTAATGAGCGACAACATTTTGACCCCAAACCGAGAGGATTCTGGAATGTTTGTGTTTTTTGGTAATAACTCTGGAAGAAAACATCGCAGACCCATCAAGGTGGTACTCGTACTGCTCGCCTCGTCGAGAGGAATCCACATATGTGAATGGTTAAGCTATGGGATATGAAATGGACGAGCGACCAATAAAACAACATGTATTATGGGGTTGAATGCTTTTTGCTATTCACAAAATAAAACAAAAGCAGTCATGCAAATATCTGAATTTTCACAGCACAGCAAAATCAGTTGCACCATTCAATTCCGCTCGTCCAGACGGGGAGAATTCAATCACATTCATTCGATGCGACGTTTCTTGTGGGATTTAATGAGCGACAACATTTTGACCCCAAACCGAGAGGATTCTGGGATGTTTGTGGATTTTTGGTAATAACTCTGGAAAGAAACGTCGCAGACCTATCAAGGTGGTACTCGTACTGCTCGCCTCGTCGCGAGGAATCCAAATATATGAATGGTTAAGCTATGGGATATGAAATGGACGAGCGACCAATAAAACAACATGTATCATGGGGTTGAATGCTTTTTGCTATTCACAAAATAAAACAAAAGCAGTCATGCAAATATCTGAATTTTCACAGCACAGCAAAATCAGTTGCACCATTCAATTCCGCTCGTCCAGACGGGGAGAATTCAATCACATTCATTCGATGCGACGTTTCTTGTGGGATTTAATGAGCGAGAACATTTTGACCCCAAACCGAGAGAATTCTGGAATGTTTGTGGTTTTTTGGTAATAACTCTGGAAAGAAACGTCGCAGACCTATCAAGGTGGTACTCGTACTGCTCGCCTCGTCGCGAGGAATCCAAATATATGAATGGTTAAGCTATGGGTTATGAAATGGACGAGCGACCAATAAAACAACATGTATTATGGGGTTGAATGCTTTTTGCTATTCACAAAATAAAACAAAAGCAGTCATGCAAATATCTGAATTTTCACAGCAAAGCAAAATCAGTTGCACCATTCAATTCCGCTCGTCCAGACGGGGAGAATTCAATCACATTCATTCGATGCGACGTTTCTTGTGGGATTTAATGAGCGACAACATTTTGACCCCAAACCGAGAGGATTCTGGGATGTTTGTGGTTTTTTGGTAATAACTCTGGAAAGAAACGTCGCAGACCTATCAAGGTGGTACTCGTACTGCTCGCCTCGTCGCGAGGAATCCAAATATATGAATGGTTAAGCTACGGGATATGAAATGGACGAGCGACCAATAAAACAACATGTATTATGGGGTTGAATGCTTTTTGCTATTCACAAAATAAAACAAAAGCAGTCATGCAAATATCTGAATTTTCACAGCACAGCAAAATCAGTTGCACCATTCAATTCCGCTCGTCCAGACGGGGAGAATTCAATCACATTCATTCGATGCGACGTTTCTTGTGGGATTTAATGAGCGACAACATTTTGACCCCAAACCGAGAGGATTCTGGGATGTTTGTGGTTTTTTGGTAATAACTCTGGAAAGAAACGTCGCAGACCTATCAAGGTGGTACTCGTACTGCTCGCCTCGTCGCGAGGAATCCAAATATATGAATGGTTAAGCTACGGGATATGAAATGGACGAGCGACCAATAAAACAACATGTATTATGGGGTTGAATGCTTTTTGCTATTCACAAAATAAAGCAACAGCAGTCATGCAAATATCTGAATTTTCACAGCACAGCAAAATCAGTTGCACCATTCAATTCCGCTCGTCCAGACGGGGAGAATTCAATCATATTCATTCGATGCGACGTTTCTTATGGGATTTAATGAGCGACAACATTTTGACCCCAAACCGAGAGGATTCTGGAATGTTTGTGTTTTTTTGGTAATAACTCTGGAAGGAAACATCGCAGACCCATCAAGGTGGTACTTGTACTGCTCGCCTCGTCGAGAGGAATCCACATATGTGAATGGTTAAGCTATGGGATATGAAATGGACGAGCGACCAATAAAACAACATGTATTATGGGGTTGAATGCTTTTTGCTATTCACAAAATAAAACAACAGCAGTCATGCAAATATCTGAATTTTCACAGCACAGCAAAATCAGTTGCACCATTCAATTCCGCTCGTCCAGACGGGGAGAATTCAATCACATTCATTCGATGCGACGTTTCTTGTAGGATTTAATGAGCGAGAACATTTTGACCCCAAACCGAGAGAATTCTGGAATGTTTGTGGTTTTTTGGTAATAACTCTGGAAAGAAACGTCGCAGACCTATCAAGGTGGTACTCGTACTGCTCGCCTCGTCGCGAGGAATCCAAATATATGAATGGTTAAGCTACGGGATATGAAATGGACGAGCGACCAATAAAACAACATGTATTATGGGGTTGAATGCTTTTTGCTATTCACAAAATAAAGCAACAGCAGTCATGCAAATATCTGAATTTTCACAACACAGCAAAATCAGTTGCACCATTCAATTCCGCTCGTCCAGACGGGGAGAATTCAATCATATTCATTCGATGCGACGTTTCTTATGGGATTTAATGAGCGACAACATTTTGACCCCAAACCGAGAGGATTCTGGAATGTTTGTGTTTTTTTGGTAATAACTCTGGAAGGAAACATCGCAGACCCATCAAGGTGGTACTTGTACTGCTCGCCTCGTCGAGAGGAATCCACATATGTGAATGGTTAAGCTATGGGATATGAAATGGACGAGCGACCAATAAAACAACATGTATTATGGGGTTGAATGCTTTTTGCTATTCACAAAATAAAACAACAGCAGTCATGCAAATATCTGAATTTTCACAGCACAGCAAAATCAGTTGCACCATTCAATTCCGCTCGTCCAGACGGGGAGAATTCAATCACATTCATTCGATGCGACGTTTCTTGTGGGATTTAATGAGCGACAACATTTTGACCCCAAACCGAGAGGATTCTGGGATGTTTGTGGATTTTTGGTAATAACTCTGGAAAGAAACGTCGCAGACCTATCAAGGTGGTACTCGTACTGCTCGCCTCGTCGCGAGGAATCCAAATATATGAATGGTTAAGCTATGGGATATGAAATGGACGAGCGACCAATAAAACAACATGTATCATGGGGTTGAATGCTTTTTGCTATTCACAAAATAAAACAAAAGCAGTCATGCAAATATCTGAATTTTCACAGCACAGCAAAATCAGTTGCACCATTCAATTCCGCTCGTCCAGACGGGGAGAATTCAATCACATTCATTCGATGCGACGTTTCTTGTGGGATTTAATGAGCGACAACATTTTGACCCCAAACCGAGAGAATTCTGGAATGTTTGTGGTTTTTTGGTAATAACTCTGGAAAGAAACGTCGCAGACCTATCAAGGTGGTACTCGTACTGCTCGCCTCGTCGCGAGGAATCCAAATATATGAATGGTTAAGCTACGGGATATGAAATGGACGAGCGACCAATAAAACAACATGTATTATGGGGTTGAATGCTTTTTGCTATTCACAAAATAAAGCAACAGCAGTCATGCAAATATCTGAATTTTCACAGCACAGCAAAATCAGTTGCACCATTCAATTCCGCTCGTCCAGACGGGGAGAATTCAATCACATTCATTCGATGCGACGTTTCTTGTGGGATTTAATGAGCGACAACATTTTGACCCCAAACCGAGAGGATTCTGGGATGTTTGTGGTTTTTTGGTAATAACTCTGGAAAGAAACGTCGCAGACCTATCAAGGTGGTACTCGTACTGCTCGCCTCGTCGCGAGGAATCCAAATATATGAATGGTTAAGCTACGGGATATGAAATGGACGAGCGACCAATAAAACAACATGTATTATGGGGTTGAATGCTTTTTGCTATTCACAAAATAAAACAAAAGCAGTCATGCAAATATCTGAATTTTCACAGCACAGCAAAATCAGTTGCACCATTCAATTCCGCTCGTCCAGACGGGGAGAATTCAATCACATTCATTCGATGCGACGTTTCTTGTGGGATTTAATGAGCGACAACATTTTGACCCCAAACCGAGAGGATTCTGGGATGTTTGTGGTTTTTTGGTAATAACTCTGGAAAGAAACGTCGCAGACCTATCAAGGTGGTACTCGTACTGCTCGCCTCGTCGCGGGAATCCAAATATATGAATGGTTAAGCTACGGGATATGAAATGGACGAGCGACCAATAAAACAACATGTATTATGGGGTTGAATGCTTTTTGCTATTCACAAAATAAAGCAACAGCAGTCATGCAAATATCTGAATTTTCACAGCACAGCAAAATCAGTTGCACCA
This sequence comes from Petromyzon marinus, assembly GCF_048934315.1. Taxonomy (NCBI): domain Eukaryota; kingdom Metazoa; phylum Chordata; class Hyperoartia; order Petromyzontiformes; family Petromyzontidae; genus Petromyzon; species Petromyzon marinus. Next base: position 2,863,134 of record NW_027423688.1, on the reverse strand, counting down.
TTCAATTCCGCTCGTCCAGACGGGGAGAATTCAATCATATTCATTCGATGCGACGTTTCTTATGGGATTTAATGAGCGACAACATTTTGACCCCAAACCGAGAGGATTCTGGAATGTTTGTGTTTTTTTGGTAATAACTCTGGAAGGAAACATCGCAGACCCATCAAGGTGGTACTTGTACTGCTCGCCTCGTCGAGAGGAATCCACATATGTGAATGGTTAAGCTATGGGATATGAAATGGACGAGCGACCAATAAAACAACAAGTATTATGGGGTTGAATGCTTTTTGCTATTCACAAAATAAAACAACAGCAGTCATGCAAATATCTGAATTTTCACAGCACAGCAAAATCAGTTGCACCATTCAATTCCGCTCGTCCAGACGGGGAGAATTCAATCACATTCATTCGATGCGACGTTTCTTGTAGGATTTAATGAGCGAGAACATTTTGACCCCAAACCGAGAGAATTCTGGAATGTTTGTGGTTTTTTGGTAATAACTCTGGAAAGAAACGTCGCAGACCTATCAAGGTGGTACTCGTACTGCTCGCCTCGTCGCGAGGAATCCAAATATATGAATGGTTAAGCTACGGGATATGAAATGGACGAGCGACCAATAAAACAACATGTATTATGGGGTTGAATGCTTTTTGCTATTCACAAAATAAAGCAACAGCAGTCATGCAAATATCTGAATTTTCACAACACAGCAAAATCAGTTGCACCATTCAATTCCGCTCGTCCAGACGGGGAGAATTCAATCATATTCATTCGATGCGACGTTTCTTATGGGATTTAATGAGCGACAACATTTTGACCCCAAACCGAGAGGATTCTGGAATGTTTGTGTTTTTTTGGTAATAACTCTGGAAGGAAACATCGCAGACCCATCAAGGTGGTACTTGTACTGCTCGCCTCGTCGAGAGGAATCCACATATGTGAATGGTTAAGCTATGGGATATGAAATGGACGAGCGACCAATAAAACAACATGTATTATGGGGTTGAATGCTTTTTGCTATTCACAAAATAAAACAACAGCAGTCATGCAAATATCTGAATTTTCACAGCACAGCAAAATCAGTTGCACCATTCAATTCCGCTCGTCCAGACGGGGAGAATTCAATCACATTCATTCGATGCGACGTTTCTTGTGGGATTTAATGAGCGACAACATTTTGACCCCAAACCGAGAGGATTCTGGGATGTTTGTGGATTTTTGGTAATAACTCTGGAAAGAAACGTCGCAGACCTATCAAGGTGGTACTCGTACTGCTCGCCTCGTCGCGAGGAATCCAAATATATGAATGGTTAAGCTATGGGATATGAAATGGACGAGCGACCAATAAAACAACATGTATCATGGGGTTGAATGCTTTTTGCTATTCACAAAATAAAACAAAAGCAGTCATGCAAATATCTGAATTTTCACAGCACAGCAAAATCAGTTGCACCATTCAATTCCGCTCGTCCAGACGGGGAGAATTCAATCACATTCATTCGATGCGACGTTTCTTGTGGGATTTAATGAGCGACAACATTTTGACCCCAAACCGAGAGAATTCTGGAATGTTTGTGGTTTTTTGGTAATAACTCTGGAAAGAAACGTCGCAGACCTATCAAGGTGGTACTCGTACTGCTCGCCTCGTCGCGAGGAATCCAAATATATGAATGGTTAAGCTACGGGATATGAAATGGACGAGCGACCAATAAAACAACATGTATTATGGGGTTGAATGCTTTTTGCTATTCACAAAATAAAGCAACAGCAGTCATGCAAATATCTGAATTTTCACAGCACAGCAAAATCAGTTGCACCATTCAATTCCGCTCGTCCAGACGGGGAGAATTCAATCATATTAATTCAATGCGACGTTTCTTATGGGATTTAATGAGCGACAACATTTTGACCCCAAACCGAGAGGATTCTGGAATGTTTGTGTTTTTTTGGTAATAACTCTGGAAGGAAACATCGCAGACCCATCAAGGTGGTACTTGTACTGCTCGCCTCGTCGAGAGGAATCCACATATGTGAATGGTTAAGCTATGGGATATGAAATGGACGAGCGACCAATAAAACAACATGTATTATGGGGTTGAATGCTTTTTGCTATTCACAAAATAAAACAACAGCAGTCATGCAAATATCTGAATTTTCACAGCACAGCAAAATCAGTTGCACCATTCAATTCCGCTCGTCCAGACGGGGAGAATTCAATCACATTCATTCGATGCGACGTTTCTTGTGGGATTTAATGAGCGACAACATTTTGACCCCAAACCGAGAGGATTCTGGGATGTTTGTGGATTTTTGGTAATAACTCTGGAAAGAAACGTCGCAGACCTATCAAGGTGGTACTCGTACTGCTCGCCTCGTCGCGAGGAATCCAAATATATGAATGGTTAAGCTACGGGATATGAAATGGACGAGCGACCAATAAAACAACATGTATTATGGGGTTGAATGCTTTTTGCTATTCACAAAATAAAACAAAAGCAGTCATGCAAATATCTGAATTTTCACAGCACAGCAAAATCAGTTGCACCATTCAATTCCGCTCGTCCAGACGGGGAGAATTCAATCACATTCATTCGATGCGACGTTTCTTGTGGGATTTAATGAGCGACAACATTTTGACCCCAAACCGAGAGGATTCTGGGATGTTTGTGGTTTTTTGGTAATAACTCTGGAAAGAAACGTCGCAGACCTATCAAGGTGGTACTCGTACTGCTCGCCTCGTCGCGGGAATCCAAATATATGAATGGTTAAGCTACGGGATATGAAATGGACGAGCGACCAATAAAACAACATGTATTATGGGGTTGAATGCTTTTTGCTATTCACAAAATAAAGCAACAGCAGTCATGCAAATATCTGAATTTTCACAGCACAGCAAAATCAGTTGCACCATTCAATTCCGCTCGTCCAGACGGGGAGAATTCAATCATATTCATTCGATGCGACGTTTCTTATGGGATTTAATGAGCGACAACATTTTGACCCCAAACCGAGAGGATTCTGGAATGTTTGTGTTTTTTTGGTAATAACTCTGGAAGGAAACATCGCAGACCCATCAAGGTGGTACTTGTACTGCTCGCCTCGTCGAGAGGAATCCACATATGTGAATGGTTAAGCTATGGGATATGAAATGGACGAGCGACCAATAAAACAACAAGTATTATGGGGTTGAATGCTTTTTGCTATTCACAAAATAAAACAACAGCAGTCATGCAAATATCTGAATTTTCACAGCACAGCAAAATCAGTTGCACCATTCAATTCCGCTCGTCCAGACGGGGAGAATTCAATCACATTCATTCGATGCGACGTTTCTTGTAGGATTTAATGAGCGAGAACATTTTGACCCCAAACCGAGAGAATTCTGGAATGTTTGTGGTTTTTTGGTAATAACTCTGGAAAGAAACGTCGCAGACCTATCAAGGTGGTACTCGTACTGCTCGCCTCGTCGCGAGGAATCCAAATATATGAATGGTTAAGCTACGGGATATGAAATGGACGAGCGACCAATAAAACAACATGTATTATGGGGTTGAATGCTTTTTGCTATTCACAAAATAAAGCAACAGCAGTCATGCAAATATCTGAATTTTCACAACACAGCAAAATCAGTTGCACCATTCAATTCCGCTCGTCCAGACGGGGAGAATTCAATCATATTCATTCGATGCGACGTTTCTTATGGGATTTAATGAGCGACAACATTTTGACCCCAAACCGAGAGGATTCTGGAATGTTTGTGTTTTTTTGGTAATAACTCTGGAAGGAAACATCGCAGACCCATCAAGGTGGTACTTGTACTGCTCGCCTCGTCGAGAGGAATCCACATATGTGAATGGTTAAGCTATGGGATATGAAATGGACGAGCGACCAATAAAACAACATGTATTATGGGGTTGAATGCTTTTTGCTATTCACAAAATAAAACAACAGCAGTCATGCAAATATCTGAATTTTCACAGCACAGCAAAATCAGTTGCACCATTCAATTCCGCTCGTCCAGACGGGGAGAATTCAATCACATTCATTCGATGCGACGTTTCTTGTGGGATTTAATGAGCGACAACATTTTGACCCCAAACCGAGAGGATTCTGGGATGTTTGTGGATTTTTGGTAATAACTCTGGAAAGAAACGTCGCAGACCTATCAAGGTGGTACTCGTACTGCTCGCCTCGTCGCGAGGAATCCAAATATATGAATGGTTAAGCTATGGGATATGAAATGGACGAGCGACCAATAAAACAACATGTATCATGGGGTTGAATGCTTTTTGCTATTCACAAAATAAAACAAAAGCAGTCATGCAAATATCTGAATTTTCACAGCACAGCAAAATCAGTTGCACCATTCAATTCCGCTCGTCCAGACGGGGAGAATTCAATCACATTTATTCGATGCGACGTTTCTTGTGGGATTTAATGAGCGACAACATTTTGACCCCAAACCGAGAGAATTCTGGAATGTTTGTGGTTTTTTGGTAATAACTCTGGAAAGAAACGTCGCAGACCTATCAAGGTGGTACTCGTACTGCTCGCCTCGTCGCGAGGAATCCAAATATATGAATGGTTAAGCTACGGGATATGAAATGGACGAGCGACCAATAAAACAACATGTATTATGGGGTTGAATGCTTTTTGCTATTCACAAAATAAAGCAACAGCAGTCATGCAAATATCTGAATTTTCACAGCACAGCAAAATCAGTTGCACCATTCAATTCCGCTCGTCCAGACGGGGAGAATTCAATCATATTAATTCAATGCGACGTTTCTTATGGGATTTAATGAGCGACAACATTTTGACCCCAAACCGAGAGGATTCTGGAATGTTTGTGTTTTTTTGGTAATAACTCTGGAAGGAAACATCGCAGACCCATCAAGGTGGTACTTGTACTGCTCGCCTCGTCGAGAGGAATCCACATATGTGAATGGTTAAGCTATGGGATATGAAATGGACGAGCGACCAATAAAACAACATGTATTATGGGGTTGAATGCTTTTTGCTATTCACAAAATAAAACAACAGCAGTCATGCAAATATCTGAATTTTCACAGCACAGCAAAATCAGTTGCACCATTCAATTCCGCTCGTCCAGACGGGGAGAATTCAATCACATTCATTCGATGCGACGTTTCTTGTGGGATTTAATGAGCGACAACATTTTGACCCCAAACCGAGAGGATTCTGGGATGTTTGTGGATTTTTGGTAATAACTCTGGAAAGAAACGTCGCAGACCTCTCAAGGTGGTACTCGTACTGCTCGCCTCGTCGCGAGGAATCCAAATATATGAATGGTTAAGCTATGGGATATGAAATGGACGAGCGACCAATAAAACAACATGTATCATGGGGTTGAATGCTTTTTGCTATTCACAAAATAAAACAAAAGCAGTCATGCAAATATCTGAATTTTCACAGCACAGCAAAATCAGTTGCACCATTCAATTCCGCTCGTCCAGACGGGGAGAATTCAATCACATTCATTCGATGCGACGTTTCTTGTGGGATTTAATGAGCGACAACATTTTGACCCCAAACCGAGAGAATTCTGGAATGTTTGTGGTTTTTTGGTAATAACTCTGGAAAGAAACGTCGCAGACCTATCAAGGTGGTACTCGTACTGCTCGCCTCGTCGCGAGGAATCCAAATATATGAATGGTTAAGCTATGGGTTATGAAATGGACGAGCGACCAATAAAACAACATGTATTATGGGGTTGAATGCTTTTTGCTATTCACAAAATAAAACAAAAGCAGTCATGCAAATATCTGAATTTTCACAGCACAGCAAAATCAGTTGCACCATTCAATTCCGCTCGTCCAGACGGGGAGAATTCAATCACATTCATTCGATGCGACCTTTCTTGTGGGATTTAATGAGCGAGAACATTTTGACCCCAAACCGAGAGAATTCTGGAATGTTTGTGGTTTTTTGGTAATAACTCTGGAAAGAAACGTCGCAGACCTATCAAGGTGGTACTCGTACTGCTCGCCTCGTCGCGAGGAATCCAAATATATGAATGGTTAAGCTATGGGTTATGAAATGGACGAGCGACCAATAAAACAACATGTATTATGGGGTTGAATGCTTTTTAGTATTCACAAAATAAAACAAAAGCAGTCATGCAAATATCTGAATTTTCACAGCACAGCAAAATCAGTTGCACCATTCAATTCCGCTCGTCCAGACGGGGAGAATTCAATCACATTCATTCGATGCGACGTTTCTTGTGGGATTTAATGAGCGACAACATTTTGACCCCAAACCGAGAGGATTCTGGGATGTTTGTGGTTTTTGGTAATAACTCTGGAAAGAAACGTCGCAGACCTATCAAGGTGGTACTCGTACTGCTCGCCTCGTCGCGAGGAATCCAAATATATGAATGGTTAAGCTATGGGATATGAAATGGATGAGCGACCAATAAAACAACATGTATTATGGGGTTGAATGCTTTTTGCTATTCACAAAATAAAGCAACAGCAGTCATGCAAATATCTGAATTTTCACAGCACAGCAAAATCAGTTGCACCATTCAATTCCGCTCGTCCAGACGGGGAGAATTCAATCACATTCATTCGATGCGACGTTTCTTATGGGATTTAATGAGCGACAACATTTTGACCCCAAACCGAGAGGATTCTGGGATGTTTTTGGTTTTTTTGTAATAACTCTGGAAGGAAACGTCGCAGACCTATCAAGGTGGTACTCGTACTGCTCGCCTCGTCGCGAGGAATCCAAATATATGAATGGTTAAGCTATGGGATATGAAATGGACGAGCGACCAATAAAACAACATGTATCATGGGGTTGAATGCTTTTTGCTATTCACAAAACAAAACAAAAGCAGTCATGCAAATATCTGAATTTTCACAGCACAGCAAAATCAGTTGCACCATTCAATTCCGCTCGTCCAGACGGGGAGAATTCAATCACATTCATTCGATGCGACGTTTCTTGTGGGATTTAATGAGCGACAACATTTTGACCCCAAACCGAGAGGATTCTGGGATGTTTGTGGTTTTTTGGTAATAACTCTGGAAAGAAACGTCGCAGACCTATCAAGTTGGTACTCGTACTGCTCGCCTCGTCGCGAGGAATCCAAATATATGAATGGTTAAGCTACGGGATATGAAATGGACGAGCGACCAATAAAACAACATGTATTATGGGGTTGAATGCTTTTTGCTATTCACAAAATAAAGCAACAGCAGTCATGCAAATATCTGAATTTTCACAGCACAGCAAAATCAGTTGCACCATTCAATTCCGCTCGTCCAGACGGGGAGAATTCAATCATATTCATTCGATGCGACGTTTCTTATGGGATTTAATGAGCGACAACATTTTGACCCCAAACCGAGAGGATTCTGGAATGTTTGTGTTTTTTTGGTAATAACTCTGGAAGGAAACATCGCAGACCCATCAAGGTGGTACTTGTACTGCTCGCCTCGTCGAGAGGAATCCACATATGTGAATGGTTAAGCTATGGGATATGAAATGGACGAGCGACCAATAAAACAACATGTATTATGGGGTTGAATGCTTTTTGCTATTCACAAAATAAAACAACAGCAGTCATGCAAATATCTGAATTTTCACAGCACAGCAAAATCAGTTGCACCATTCAATTCCGCTCGTCCAGACGGGGAGAATTCAATCACATTCATTCGATGCGACGTTTCTTGTGGGATTTAATGAGCGACAACATTTTGACCCCAAACCGAGAGGATTCTGGGATGTTTGTGGATTTTTGGTAATAACTCTGGAAAAAAACGTCGCAGACCTATCAAGGTGGTACTCGTACTGCTCGCCTCGTCGCGAGGAATCCAAATATATGAATGTTTAAGCTATGGGATATGAAATGGACGAGCGACCAATAAAACAACATGTATCATGGGGTTGAATGCTTTTTGCTATTCACAAAATAAAACAAAAGCAGTCATGCAAATATCTGAATTTTCACAGCACAGCAAAATCAGTTGCACCATTCAATTCCGCTCGTCCAGACGGGGAGAATTCAATCACATTCATTCGATGCGACGTTTCTTGTGGGATTTAATGAGCGACAACATTTTGACCCCAAACCGAGAGAATTCTGGAATGTTTGTGGTTTTTTGGTAATAACTCTGGAAAGAAACGTCGCAGACCTATCAAGGTGGTACTCGTACTGCTCGCCTCGTCGCGAGGAATCCAAATATATGAATGGTTAAGCTATGGGTTATGAAATGGACGAGCGACCAATAAAACAACATGTATTATGGGGTTGAATGCTTTTTGCTATTCACAAAATAAAACAAAAGCAGTCATGCAAATATCTGAATTTTCACAGCACAGCAAAATCAGTTGCACCATTCAATTCCGCTCGTCCAGACGGGGAGAATTCAATCACATTCATTCGATGCGACGTTTCTTGTGGGATTTAATGAGCGAGAACATTTTGACCCCAAACCGAGAGAATTCTGGAATGTTTGTGGTTTTTTGGTAATAACTCTGGAAAGAAACGTCGCAGACCTATCAAGGTGGTACTCGTACTGCTCGCCTCGTCGCGAGGAATCCAAATATATGAATGGTTAAGCTATGGGTTATGAAATGGACGAGCGACCAATAAAACAACATGTATTATGGGGTTGAATGCTTTTTGCTATTCACAAAATAAAACAAAAGCAGTCATGCAAATATCTGAATTTTCACAGCACAGCAAAATCAGTTGCACCATTCAATTCCGCTCGTCCAGACGGGGAGAATTCAATCACATTCATTCGATGCGACGTTTCTTGTGGGATTTAATGAGCGACAACATTTTGACCCCAAACCGAGAGGATTCTGGGATGTTTGTGGTTTTTGGTAATAACTCTGGAAAGAAACGTCGCAGACCTATCAAGGTGGTACTCGTACTGCTCGCCTCGTCGCGAGGAATCCAAATATATGAATGTTTAAGCTATGGGATATGAAATGGACGAGCGACCAATAAAACAACATGTATCATGGGGTTGAATGCTTTTTGCTATTCACAAAATAAAACAAAAGCAGTCATGCAAATATCTGAATTTTCACAGCACAGCAAAATCAGTTGCACCATTCAATTCCGCTCGTCCAGACGGGGAGAATTCAATCACATTCATTCGATGCGACGTTTCTTGTGGGATTTAATGAGCGACAACATTTTGACCCCAAACCGAGAGAATTCTGGAATGTTTGTGGTTTTTTGGTAATAACTCTGGAAAGAAACGTCGCAGACCTATCAAGGTGGTACTCGTACTGCTCGCCTCGTCGCGAGGAATCCAAATATATGAATGGTTAAGCTATGGGTTATGAAATGGACGAGCGACCAATAAAACAACATGTATTATGGGGTTGAATGCTTTTTGCTATTCACAAAATAAAACAAAAGCAGTCATGCAAATATCTGAATTTTCACAGCACAGCAAAATCAGTTGCACCATTCAATTCCGCTCGTCCAGACGGGGAGAATTCAATCACATTCATTCGATGCGACGTTTCTTGTGGGATTTAATGAGCGAGAACATTTTGACCCCAAACCGAGAGAATTCTGGAATGTTTGTGTTTTTTTGGTAATAACTCTGGAAAGAAACGTCGCAGACCTATCAAGGTGGTACTCGTACTGCTCGCCTCGTCGCGAGGAATCCAAATATATGAATGGTTAAGCTATGGGTTATGAAATGGACGAGCGACCAATAAAACAACATGTATTATGGGGTTGAATGCTTTTTGCTATTCACAAAATAAAACAAAAGCAGTCATGCAAATATCTGAATTTTCACAGCACAGCAAAATCAGTTGCACCATTCAATTCCGCTCGTCCAGACGGGGAGAATTCAATCACATTCATTCGATGCGACGTTTCTTGTGGGATTTAATGAGCGACAACATTTTGACCCCAAACCGAGAGGATTCTGGGATGTTTGTGGTTTTTGGTAATAACTCTGGAAAGAAACGTCGCAGACCTATCAAGGTGGTACTCGTACTGCTCGCCTCGTCGCGAGGAATCCAAATATATGAATGGTTAAGCTATGGGATATGAAATGGATGAGCGACCAATAAAACAACATGTATTATGGGGTTGAATGCTTTTTGCTATTCACAAAATAAAGCAACAGCAGTCATGCAAATATCTGAATTTTCACAGCACAGCAAAATCAGTTGCACCATTCAATTCCGCTCGTCCAGACGGGGAGAATTCAATCACATTCATTCGATGCGACGTTTCTTATGGGATTTAATGAGCGACAACATTTTGACCCCAAACCGAGAGGATTCTGGGATGTTTTTGGTTTTTTTGTAATAACTCTGGAAGGAAACGTCGCAGACCTATCAAGGTGGTACTCGTACTGCTCGCCTCGTCGCGAGGAATCCAAATATATGAATGGTTAAGCTATGGGATATGAAATGGACGAGCGACCAATAAAACAACATGTATCATGGGGTTGAATGCTTTTTGCTATTCACAAAACAAAACAAAAGCAGTCATGCAAATATCTGAATTTTCACAGCACAGCAAAATCAGTTGCACCATTCAATTCCGCTCGTCCAGACGGGGAGAATTCAATCACATTCATTCGATGCGACGTTTCTTGTGGGATTTAATGAGCGACAACATTTTGACCCCAAACCGAGAGGATTCTGGGATGTTTGTGGTTTTTTGGTAATAACTCTGGAAAGAAACGTCGCAGACCTATCAAGTTGGTACTCGTACTGCTCGCCTCGTCGCGAGGAATCCAAATATATGAATGGTTAAGCTACGGGATATGAAATGGACGAGCGACCAATAAAACAACATGTATTATGGGGTTGAATGCTTTTTGCTATTCACAAAATAAAGCAACAGCAGTCATGCAAATATCTGAATTTTCACAGCACAGCAAAATCAGTTGCACCATTCAATTCCGCTCGTCCAGACGGGGAGAATTCAATCATATTCATTCGATGCGACGTTTCTTATGGGATTTAATGAGCGACAACATTTTGACCCCAAACCGAGAGGATTCTGGAATGTTTGTGTTTTTTTGGTAATAACTCTGGAAGGAAACATCGCAGACCCATCAAGGTGGTACTTGTACTGCTCGCCTCGTCGAGAGGAATCCACATATGTGAATGGTTAAGCTATGGGATATGAAATGGACGAGCGACCAATAAAACAACATGTATTATGGGGTTGAATGCTTTTTGCTATTCACAAAATAAAACAACAGCAGTCATGCAAATATCTGAATTTTCACAGCACAGCAAAATCAGTTGCACCATTCAATTCCGCTCGTCCAGACGGGGAGAATTCAATCACATTCATTCGATGCGACGTTTCTTGTGGGATTTAATGAGCGACAACATTTTGACCCCAAACCGAGAGGATTCTGGGATGTTTGTGGATTTTTGGTAATAACTCTGGAAAAAAACGTCGCAGACCTATCAAGGTGGTACTCGTACTGCTCGCCTCGTCGCGAGGAATCCAAATATATGAATGTTTAAGCTATGGGATATGAAATGGACGAGCGACCAATAAAACAACATGTATCATGGGGTTGAATGCTTTTTGCTATTCACAAAATAAAACAAAAGCAGTCATGCAAATATCTGAATTTTCACAGCACAGCAAAATCAGTTGCACCATTCAATTCCGCTCGTCCAGACGGGGAGAATTCAATCACATTCATTCGATGCGACGTTTCTTGTGGGATTTAATGAGCGACAACATTTTGACCCCAAACCGAGAGAATTCTGGAATGTTTGTGGTTTTTTGGTAATAACTCTGGAAAGAAACGTCGCAGACCTATCAAGGTGGTACTCGTACTGCTCGCCTCGTCGCGAGGAATCCAAATATATGAATGGTTAAGCTATGGGTTATGAAATGGACGAGCGACCAATAAAACAACATGTATTATGGGGTTGAATGCTTTTTGCTATTCACAAAATAAAACAAAAGCAGTCATGCAAATATCTGAATTTTCACAGCACAGCAAAATCAGTTGCACCATTCAATTCCGCTCGTCCAGACGGGGAGAATTCAATCACATTCATTCGATGCGACGTTTCTTGTGGGATTTAATGAGCGAGAACATTTTGACCCCAAACCGAGAGAATTCTGGAATGTTTGTGGTTTTTTGGTAATAACTCTGGAAAGAAACGTCGCAGACCTATCAAGGTGGTACTCGTACTGCTCGCCTCGTCGCGAGGAATCCAAATATATGAATGGTTAAGCTATGGGTTATGAAATGGACGAGCGACCAATAAAACAACATGTATTATGGGGTTGAATGCTTTTTGCTATTCACAAAATAAAACAAAAGCAGTCATGCAAATATCTGAATTTTCACAGCACAGCAAAATCAGTTGCACCATTCAATTCCGCTCGTCCAGACGGGGAGAATTCAATCACATTCATTCGATGCGACGTTTCTTGTGGGATTTAATGAGCGACAACATTTTGACCCCAAACCGAGAGGATTCTGGGATGTTTGTGGTTTTTTGGTAATAACTCTGGAAAGAAACGTCGCAGACCTATCAAGGTGGTACTCGTACTGCTCGCCTCGTCGCGAGGAATCCAAATATATGAATGGTTAAGCTACGGGATATGAAATGGACGAGCGACCAATAAAACAACATGTATTATGGGGTTGAATGCTTTTTGCTATTCACAAAATAAAGCAACAGCAGTCATGCAAATATCTGAATTTTCACAGCACAGCAAAATCAGTTGCACCATTCAATTCCGCTCGTCCAGACGGGGAGAATTCAATCATATTCATTCGATGCGACGTTTCTTATGGGATTTAATGAGCGACAACATTTTGACCCCAAACCGAGAGGATTCTGGAATGTTTGTGTTTTTTTGGTAATAACTCTGGAAGGAAACATCGCAGACCCATCAAGGTGGTACTTGTACTGCTCGCCTCGTCGAGAGGAATCCACATATGTGAATGGTTAAGCTATGGGATATGAAATGGACGAGCGACCAATAAAACAACATGTATTATGGGGTTGAATGCTTTTTGCTATTCACAAAATAAAGCAACAGCAGTCATGCAAATATCTGAATTTTCACAGCACAGCAAAATCAGTTGCACCATTCAATTCCGCTCGTCCAGACGGGGAGAATTCAATCATATTCATTCGATGCGACGTTTCTTATGGGATTTAATGAGCGACAACATTTTGACCCCAAACCGAGAGGATTCTGGAATGTTTGTGTTTTTTTGGTAATAACTCTGGAAGGAAACATCGCAGACCCATCAAGGTGGTACTTGTACTGCTCGCCTCGTCGAGAGGAATCCACATATGTGAATGGTTAAGCTATGGGATATGAAATGGACGAGCGACCAATAAAACAACATGTATTATGGGGTTGAATGCTTTTTGCTATTCACAAAATAAAACAACAGCAGTCATGCAAATATCTGAATTTTCACAGCACAGCAAAATCAGTTGCACCATTCAATTCCGCTCGTCCAGACGGGGAGAATTCAATCACATTCATTCGATGCGACGTTTCTTGTGGGATTTAATGAGCGACAACATTTTGACCCCAAACCGAGAGGATTCTGGGATGTTTGTGGATTTTTGGTAATAACTCTGGAAAAAAACGTCGCAGACCTATCAAGGTGGTACTCGTACTGCTCGCCTCGTCGCGAGGAATCCAAATATATGAATGTTTAAGCTATGGGATATGAAATGGACGAGCGACCAATAAAACAACATGTATCATGGGGTTGAATGCTTTTTGCTATTCACAAAATAAAACAAAAGCAGTCATGCAAATATCTGAATTTTCACAGCACAGCAAAATCAGTTGCACCATTCAATTCCGCTCGTCCAGACGGGGAGAATTCAATCACATTCATTCGATGCGACGTTTCTTGTGGGATTTAATGAGCGACAACATTTTGACCCCAAACCGAGAGAATTCTGGAATGTTTGTGGTTTTTTGGTAATAACTCTGGAAAGAAACGTCGCAGACCTATCAAGGTGGTACTCCTACTGCTCGCCTCGTCGCGAGGAATCCAAATATATGAATGGTTAAGCTATGGGTTATGAAATGGACGAGCGACCAATAAAACAACATGTATTATGGGGTTGAATGCTTTTTGCTATTCACAAAATAAAACAAAAGCAGTCATGCAAATATCTGAATTTTCACAGCACAGCAAAATCAGTTGCACCATTCAATTCCGCTCGTCCAGACGGGGAGAATTCAATCACATTCATTCGATGCGACGTTTCTTGTGGGATTTAATGAGCGAGAACATTTTGACCCCAAACCGAGAGAATTCTGGAATGTTTGTGGTTTTTTGGTAATAACTCTGGAAAGAAACGTCGCAGACCTATCAAGGTGGTACTCGTACTGCTCGCCTCGTCGCGAGGAATCCAAATATATGAATGGTTAAGCTATGCGTTATGAAATGGACGAGCGACCAATAAAACAACATGTATTATGGGGTTGAATGCTTTTTGCTATTCACAAAATAAAACAAAAGCAGTCATGCAAATATCTGAATTTTCACAGCACAGCAAAATCAGTTGCACCATTCAATTCCGCTCGTCCAGACGGGGAGAATTCAATCACATTCATTCGATGCGACGTTTCTTGTGGGATTTAATGAGCGACAACATTTTGACCCCAAACCGAGAGGATTCTGGGATGTTTGTGGTTTTTTGGTAATAACTCTGGAAAGAAACGTCGCAGACCTATCAAGGTGGTACTCGTACTGCTCGCCTCGTCGCGAGGAATCCAAATATATGAATGGTTAAGCTACGGGATATGAAATGGACGAGCGACCAATAAAACAACATGTATTATGGGGTTGAATGCTTTTTGCTATTCACAAAATAAAGCAACAGCAGTCATGCAAATATCTGAATTTTCACAGCACAGCAAAATCAGTTGCACCATTCAATTCCGCTCGTCCAGACGGGGAGAATTCAATCATATTCATTCGATGCGACGTTTCTTATGGGATTTAATGAGCGACAACATTTTGACCCCAAACCGAGAGGATTCTGGAATGTTTGTGTTTTTTTGGTAATAACTCTGGAAGGAAACATCGCAGACCCATCAAGGTGGTACTTGTACTGCTCGCCTCGTCGAGAGGAATCCACATATGTGAATGGTTAAGCTATGGGATATGAAATGGACGAGCGACCAATAAAACAACATGTATTATGGGGTTGAATGCTTTTTGCTATTCACAAAATAAAACAACAGCAGTCATGCAAATATCTGAATTTTCACAGCACAGCAAAATCAGTTGCACCATTCAATTCCGCTCGTCCAGACGGGGAGAATTCAATCACATTCATTCGATGCGACGTTTCTTGTGGGATTTAATGAGCGACAACATTTTGACCCCAAACCGAGAGGATTCTGGGATGTTTGTGGATTTTTGGTAATAACTCTGGAAAAAAACGTCGCAGACCTATCAAGGTGGTACTCGTACTGCTCGCCTCGTCGCGAGGAATCCAAATATATGAATGTTTAAGCTATGGGATATGAAATGGACGAGCGACCAATAAAACAACATGTATCATGGGGTTGAATGCTTTTTGCTATTCACAAAATAAAACAAAAGCAGTCATGCAAATATCTGAATTTTCACAGCACAGCAAAATCAGTTGCACCATTCAATTCCGCTCGTCCAGACGGGGAGAATTCAATCACATTCATTCGATGCGACGTTTCTTGTGGGATTTAATGAGCGACAACATTTTGACCCCAAACCGAGAGAATTCTGGAATGTTTGTGGTTTTTTGGTAATAACTCTGGAAAGAAACGTCGCAGACCTATCAAGGTGGTACTCGTACTGCTCGCCTCGTCGCGAGGAATCCAAATATATGAATGGTTAAGCTATGGGTTATGAAATGGACGAGCGACCAATAAAACAACATGTATTATGGGGTTGAATGCTTTTTGCTATTCACAAAATAAAACAAAAGCAGTCATGCAAATATCTGAATTTTCACAGCACAGCAAAATCAGTTGCACCATTCAATTCCGCTCGTCCAGACGGGGAGAATTCAATCACATTCATTCGATGCGACGTTTCTTGTGGGATTTAATGAGCGACAACATTTTGACCCCAAACCGAGAGGATTCTGGGATGTTTGTGGATTTTTGGTAATAACTCTGGAAAGAAACGTCGCAGACCTATCAAGGTGGTACTCGTACTGCTCGCCTCGTCGCGAGGAATCCAAATATATGAATGGTTAAGCTATGGGATATGAAATGGACGAGCGACCAATAAAACAACATGTATCATGGGGTTGAATGCTTTTTGCTATTCACAAAATAAAACAAAAGCAGTCATGCAAATATCTGAATTTTCACAGCACAGCAAAATCAGTTGCACCATTCAATTCCGCTCGTCCAGACGGGGAGAATTCAATCACATTCATTCGATGCGACGTTTCTTGTGGGATTTAATGAGCGACAACATTTTGACCCCAAACCGAGAGAATTCTGGAATGTTTGTGGTTTTTTGGTAATAACTCTGGAAAGAAACGTCGCAGACCTATCAAGGTGGTACTCGTACTGCTCGCCTCGTCGCGAGGAATCCAAATATATGAATGGTTAAGCTATGGGTTATGAAATGGACGAGCGACCAATAAAACAACATGTATTATGGGGTTGAATGCTTTTTGCTATTCACAAAATAAAACAAAAGCAGTCATGCAAATATCTGAATTTTCACAGCACAGCAAAATCAGTTGCACCATTCAATTCCGCTCGTCCAGACGGGGAGAATTCAATCACATTCATTCGATGCGACGTTTCTTGTGGGATTTAATGAGCGACAACATTTTGACCCCAAACCGAGAGGATTCTGGGATGTTTGTGGTTTTTTGGTAATAACTCTGGAAAGAAACGTCGCAGACCTATCAAGGTGGTACTCGTACTGCTCGCCTCGTCGCGAGGAATCCAAATATATGAATGGTTAAGCTACGGGATATGAAATGGACGAGCGACCAATAAAACAACATGTATTATGGGGTTGAATGCTTTTTGCTATTCACAAAATAAAGCAACAGCAGTCATGCAAATATCTGAATTTTTACAGCACAGCAAAATCAGTTGCACCATTCAATTCCGCTCGTCCAGACGGGGAGAATTCAATCATATTCATTCGATGCGACGTTTCTTATGGGATTTAATGAGCGACAACATTTTGACCCCAAACCGAGAGGATTCTGGGATGTTTGTGGATTTTTGGTAATAACTCTGGAAAGAAACGTCGCAGACCTATCAAGGTGGTACTCGTACTGCTCGCCTCGTCGCGAGGAATCCAAATATATGAATGGTTAAGCTATGGGATATGAAATGGACGAGCGACCAATAAAACAACATGTATCATGGGGTTGAATGCTTTTTGCTATTCACAAAATAAAACAAAAGCAGTCATGCAAATATCTGAATTTTCACAGCACAGCAAAATCAGTTGCACCATTCAATTCCGCTCGTCCAGACGGGGAGAATTCAATCACATTCATTCGATGCGACGTTTCTTGTGGGATTTAATGAGCGACAACATTTTGACCCCAAACCGAGAGAATTCTGGAATGTTTGTGGTTTTTTGGTAATAACTCTGGAAAGAAACGTCGCAGACCTATCAAGGTGGTACTCGTACTGCTCGCCTCGTCGCGAGGAATCCAAATATATGAATGGTTAAGCTATGGGTTATGAAATGGACGAGCGACCAATAAAACAACATGTATTATGGGGTTGAATGCTTTTTGCTATTCACAAAATAAAACAAAAGCAGTCATGCAAATATCTGAATTTTCACAGCACAGCAAAATCAGTTGCACCATTCAATTCCGCTCGTCCAGACGGGGAGAATTCAATCACATTCATTCGATGCGACGTTTCTTGTGGGATTTAATGAGCGACAACATTTTGACCCCAAACCGAGAGGATTCTGGGATGTTTGTGGTTTTTTGGTAATAACTCTGGAAAGAAACGTCGCAGACCTATCAAGGTGGTACTCGTACTGCTCGCCTCGTCGCGAGGAATCCAAATATATGAATGGTTAAGCTACGGGATATGAAATGGACGAGCGACCAATAAAACAACATGTATTATGGGGTTGAATGCTTTTTGCTATTCACAAAATAAAGCAACAGCAGTCATGCAAATATCTGAATTTTTACAGCACAGCAAAATCAGTTGCACCATTCAATTCCGCTCGTCCAGACGGGGAGAATTCAATCATATTCATTCGATGCGACGTTTCTTATGGGATTTAATGAGCGACAACATTTTGACCCCAAACCGAGAGGATTCTGGAATGTTTGTGTTTTTTTGGTAATAACTCTGGAAAGAAACGTCGCAGACCTATCAAGGTGGTACTCGTACTGCTCGCCTCGTCGCGAGGAATCCAAATATATGAATGGTTAAGCTACGGGATATGAAATGGACGAGCGACCAATAAAACAACATGTATTATGGGGTTGAATGCTTTTTGCTATTCACAAAATAAAACAACAGCAGTCATGCAAATATCTGAATTTTCACAGCACAGCAAAATCAGTTGCACCATTCAATTCCGCTCGTCCAGACGGGGAGAATTCAATCACATTCATTCGATGCGACGTTTCTTGTGGGATTTAATGAGCGACAACATTTTGACCCCAAACCGAGAGAATTCTGGGATGTTTGTGGTTTTTTGGTAATAACTCTGGAAAGAAACGTCGCAGACCTATCAAGGTGGTACTCGTACTGCTCGCCTCGTCGCGAGGAATCCAAATATATGAATGGTTAAGCTATGGGTTATGAAATAGACGAGCGACCAATAAAACAACATGTATTATGGGGTTGAATGCTTTTTGCTATTCACAAAATAAAACAAAAGCAGTCATGCAAATATCTGAATTTTCACAGCACAGCAAAATCAGTTGCACCATTCAATTCCGCTCGTCCAGACGGGGAGAATTCAATCACATTCATTCGATGCGACGTATCTTGTGGGATTTAATGAGCGACAACATTTTGACCCCAAACCGAGAGGATTCTGGGATGTTTGTGGTTTTTGGTAATAACTCTGGAAAGAAACGTCGCAGACCTATCAAGGTGGTACTCGTACTGCTCGCCTCGTCGCGAGGAATCCAAATATATGAATGGTTAAGCTATGGGATATGAAATGGATGAGCGACCAATAAAACAACATGTATTATGGGGTTGAATGCTTTTTGCTATTCACAAAATAAAGCAACAGCAGTCATGCAAATATCTGAATTTTCACAGCACAGCAAAATCAGTTGCACCATTCAATTCCGCTCGTCCAGACGGGGAGAATTCAATCACATTCATTCGATGCGACGTTTCTTATGGGATTTAATGAGCGACAACATTTTGAGCCCAAACCGAGAGGATTCTGGGATGTTTTTGGTTTTTTTGTAATAACTCTGGAAGGAAACGTCGCAGACCTATCAAGGTGGTACTCGTACTGCTCGCCTCGTCGCGAGGAATCCAAATATATGAATGGTTAAGGTATGGGATATGAAATGGACGAGCGACCAATAAAACAACATGTATTATGGGGTTGAATGCTTTTTGCTATTCACAAAATAAAACAACAGCAGTCATGCAAATATCTGAATTTTCACAGCACAGCAAAATCAGTTGCACCATTCAATTCCGCTCGTCCAGACGGGGAGAATTCAATCACATTCATTCGATGCGATGTTTCTTATGGGATTTAATGAGCGACAACATTTTGACCACAAACCGAGAGAATTCTGGGATGTTTGTGGTTTTTTGGTAATAACTCTGGAAGGAAACGTCGAAGACCCATCAAGGTGGTACTCGTACTGCTCGCCTCGTCGCGAGGAATCCAAATATATGAATGGTTAAGCTATGGGATATGAAATGGACGAGCGACCAATAAAACAACATGTATCATGGGGTTGAATGCTTTTTGCTATTCACAAAATAAAACAAAAGCAGTCATGCAAATATCTGAATTTTCACAGCACAGCAAAATCAGTTGCACCATTCAATTCCGCTCGTCCAGACGGGGAGAATTCAATCACATTCATTCGATGCGACGTTTCTTGTGGGATTTAATGAGCGACAACATTTTGACCCCAAACCGAGAGAATTCTGGGATGTTTGTGTTTTTTTGGTAATAACTCTGGAAGGAAACATCGCAGACCCATCAAGGTGGTACTTGTACTGCTCGCCTCGTCGAGAGGAATCCACATATGTGAATGGTTAAGCTATGGGATATGAAATGGACGAGCGACCAATAAAACAACATGTATTATGGGGTTGAATGCTTTTTGCTATTCACAAAATAAAACAACAGCAGTCATGCAAATATCTGAATTTTCACAGCACAGCAAAATCAGTTGCACCATTCAATTCCGCTCGTCCAGACGGGGAGAATTCAATCACATTCATTCGATGCGACGTTTCTTGTGGGATTTAATGAGCGACAACATTTTGACCCCAAACCGAGAGAATTCTGGGATGTTTGTGGTTTTTTGGTAATAACTCTGGAAAGAAACGTCGCAGACCTATCAAGGTGGTACTCGTACTGCTCGCCTCGTCGCGAGGAATCCAAATATATGAATGGTTAAGCTATGGGATATGAAATGGATGAGCGACCAATAAAACAACATGTATTATGGGGTTGAATGCTTTTTGCTATTCACAAAATAAAGCAACAGCAGTCATGCAAATATCTGAATTTTCACAGCACAGCAAAATCAGTTGCACCATTCAATTCCGCTCGTCCAGACGGGGAGAATTCAATCACATTCATTCGATGCGACGTTTCTTATGGGATTTAATGAGCGACAACATTTTGACCCCAAACCGAGAGGATTCTGGGATGTTTTTGGTTTTTTTGTAATAATTCTGGAAGGAAACGTCGCAGACCTATCAAGGTGGTACTCGTACTGCTCGCCTCGTCGCGAGGAATCCAAATATATGAATGGTTAAGCTATGGGATATGAAATGGACGAGCGACCAATAAAACAACATGTATTATGGGGTTGAATGCTTTTTGCTATTCACAAAATAAAACAACAGCAGTCATGCAAATATCAGAATTTTCACAGCACAGCAAAATCAGTTGCACCATTCAATTCCGCTCATCCAGACGGGGAGAATTCAATCACATTCATTCGATGCGACGTTTCTTATGGGATTTAATGAGCGACAACATTTTGACCCCAAACCGAGAGAATTCTGGGATGTTTGTGGTTTTTTGGTAATAACTCTGGAAGGAAACGTCGCAGACCCATCAAGGTGGTACTCGTACTGCTCGCCTCGTCGCGAGGAATCCAAATATATGAATGGTTAAGCTATGGGATATGAAATGGACGAGCGACCAATAAAACAACATGTATTATGGGGTTGAATGCTTTTTGCTATTCACAAAATAAAACAACAGCAGTCATGCAAATATCTGAATTTTCACAGCACAGCAAAATCAGTTGCACCATTCAATTCCGCTCGTCCAGACGGGGAGAATTCCATCACATTCATTCGATGCGACGTTTCTTATGGGATTTAATGAGCGACAACATTTTGACCCCAAACCGAGAGGATTCTGGGATGTTTGTGTTTTTTTGGTAATAACTCTGGAAGGAAACGTCGCAGACCCATCAAGGTGGTACTCGTACTGCTCGCGTCGTCGAGAGGAATCCAAATATGTGAATGGTTTAGCTGTCGGATATGAAATGCACGAGCGACCAATAAAACAGCATGTATTATGGGGTTGAATGCTTTTTGCTATTCACAAAATAAAACAACAGCAGTCATGCAAATATCTGAATTTTCACAGCACAGCAAAATCAGTTGCACCATTCAATTCCGCTCGTCCAGACGGGGAGAATTCAATCACATTCATTCGATGCGACGTTTCTTGTGGGATTTAATGAGCGACAACATTTTGACCCCAAACCGAGAGGATTCTGGGATGTTTGTGTTTTTTTGGTAATAACTCTGGAAGGAAACGTCGCAGACCCATCATGGTGGTACTCTTACTGCTCAGCTCGTCGAGCGGAATCCAAATATATGAGTGGTTCAGCTATGGGATTTGAAATGGACGAGCGACCAATAAAACAACATGTATTATGGGGTTGAATGCTTTTTGCTATTCACAAAATAAAACAAAAGCAGTCATGCAAATATCTGAATTTTCACAGCACAGCAAAATCAGTTGCACCATTCAATTCCGCTCGTCCAGACGGGGAGAATTCAATCACATTCATTCGATGCGACGTTTCTTATGGGATTTAATGAGCGACAACATTTTGACCCCAAACCGAGAGGATTCTGGGATGTTTGTGTTTTTTGGTAATAACTCTGGAAGGAAACGTCGCAGACCTATCAAGGTGGTACTCATACTGCTCGCCTCGTCGCGAGGAATCCAAATATATGAATGGTTAAGCTATGGGATATGAAATGGACGAGCGACCAATAAAACAACATGTATTATGGGGTTGAATGCTTTTTGCTATTCACAAAATAAAACAAAAGCAGTCATGCAAATATCTGAATTTTCACAGCACAGCAAAATCAGTTGCACCATTCAATTCCGCTCGTCCAGACGGGGAGAATTCAATCGCATTCATTCGATGCGACGTTTCTTGTGGGATTTAATGAGCGACAACATTTTGACCCCAAACCGAGAGGATTCTGGGATGTTTGTGTTTTTTTGGTAATAACTCTGGAAAGAAACGTCGCAGACCTATCAAGGTGGTACTCGTACTGCTCGCCTCGTCGCGAGGAATCCAAATATATGAATGGTTAAGCTATGGGATATGAAATGGACGAGCGACCAATAAAACAACATGTATCATGGGGTTGAATGCTTTTTGCTATTCACAAAATAAAACAAAAGCAGTCATGCAAATATCTGAATTTTCACAGCACAGCAAAATCAGTTGCACCATTCAATTCCGCTCGTCCAGACGGGGAGAATTCAATCACATTCATTCGATGCGACGTTTCTTGTGGGATTTAATGAGCGACAACATTTTGACCCCAAACCGAGAGGATTCTGGGATGTTTGTGTTTTTTTGGTAATAACTCTGGAAAGAAACGTCGCAGACCTATCAAGTTGGTACTCGTACTGCTCGCCTCGTCGCGAGGAATCCAAATATATGAATGGTTAAGCTATGGGATATGAAATGGACGAGCGACCAATAAAACAACATGTATCATGGGGTTGAATGCTTTTTGCTATTCACAAAATAAAACAAAAGCAGTCATGCAAATATCTGAATTTTCACAGCACAGCAAAATCAGTTGCACCATTCAATTCCGCTCGTCCAGACGGGGAGAATTCAATCACATTCATTCGATGCGACGTTTCTTGTGGGATTTAATGAGCGACAACATTTTGACCCCAAACCGAGAGGATTCTGGGATGTTTGTGTTTTTTTGGTAATAACTCTGGAAAGAAACGTCGCAGACCTATCAAGGTGGTACTCGTACTGCTCGCCTCGTCGCGAGGAATCCAAATATATGAATGATTAAGCTATGGGATATGAAATGGACGAGCGACCAATAAAACAACATGTATTATGGGGTTGAATGCTTTTTGCTATTCACAAAATAAAACAACAGCAGTCATGCAAATATCTGAATTTTCACAGCACAGCAAAATCAGTTGCACCATTCAATTCCGCTCGTCCAGACGGGGAGAATTCAATCACATTCATTCGATGCGACGTTTCTTATGGGATTTAATGAGCGACAACATTTTGACCCCAAACCGAGAGAATTCTGGGATGTTTGTGGTTTTTTGGTAATAACTCTGGAAGGAAACGTCGCAGACCCATCAAGGTGGTACTCGTACTGCTCGCCTCGTCGCGAGGAATCCAAATATATGAATGGTTAAGCTATGGGATATGAAATGGACGAGCGACCAATAAAACAACATGTATTATGGGGTTGAATGCTTTTTGCTATTCACAAAATAAAACAACAGCCGTCATGCAAATATCTGAATTTTCACAGCACAGCAAAATCAGTTGCACCATTCAATTCCGCTCGTCCAGACGGGGAGAATTCCATCACATTCATTCGATGCGACGTTTCTTATGGGATTTAATGAGCGACAACATTTTGACCCCAAACCGAGAGGATTCTGGGATGTTTGTGTTTTTTTGGTAATAACTCTGGAAGGAAACGTCGCAGACCCATCAAGGTGGTACTCGTTCTGCTCGCCTCGTCGAGAGGAATCCAAATATGTGAATGGTTAAGCTCTCGGATATGAAATGCACGAGCGACCAATAAAACAGCATGTATTATGGTGTTGAATGCTTTTGCTATTCACAAAATAAAACAAAAGCAGTCATGCAAATATCTGAATTTTCACAGCACAGCAAAATCAGTTGCACCATTCAATTCCGCTCGTCCAGACGGGGAGAATTCAATCACATTCATTCGATGCGACGTTTCTTATGGGATTTAATGAGCGACAACATTTTGACCCCAAACCGAGAGGATTCTGGGATGTTTGTGGTTTTTTGGTAATAACTCTGGAAGGAAACGTCGCAGACCCATCATGGTGGTACTCTTACTGCTCAGCTCGTCGAGCGGAATCCAAATATATGAGTGGTTCAGCTATGGGATTTGAAATGGACGAGCGACCAATAAAACAACATGTATTATGGGGTTGAATGCTTTTTACTATTCACAAAATAAAACAAAAGCAGTCATGCAAATATCTGAATTTTCACAGCACAGCAAAATCAGTTGCACCATTCAATTCCGCTCGTCCAGACGGGAAGAATTCCATCACATTCATTCTATGCGACGTTTCTTATGGGATTTAATGAGCGACAACATTTTGACCCCAAACCGAGAGGATTCTGGGATGTTTGTGTTTTTTTGGTAATAACTCTGGAAGGAAACGTCGCAGACCCATCAAGGTGGTGCTCGTACTGCTCGCGTCGTCGAGAGGAATCCAAATATGTGAATGGTTAAGCTGTCGGATATGAAATGCACGAGCGACCAATAAAACAGCATGTATTATGGGGTTGAATGCTTTTTGCTATTCACAAAATAAAACAACAGCAGTCATGCAAATATCTGAATTTTCACAGCACAGCAAAATCAGTTGCACCATTCAATTCCGCTCGTCCAGACGGGGAGAATTCAATCACATTCATTCGATGCGACGTTTCTTGTGGGATTTAATGAGCGACAACATTTTGACCCCAAACCGAGAGGATTCTGGGATGTTTGTGTTTTTTTGGTAATAACTCTGGAAAGAAACGTCGCAGACCCATCATGGTGGTACTCTTACTGCTCAGCTCGTCGAGCGGAATCCAAATATATGAGTGGTTCAGCTATGGGATTTGAAATGGACGAGCGACCAATAAAACAACATGTATTATGGGGTTGAATGCTTTTTACTATTCACAAAATAAAACAAAAGCAGTCATGCAAATATCTGAATTTTCACAGCACAGCAAAATCAGTTGCACCATTCAATTCCGCTCGTCCAGACGGGAAGAATTCCATCACATTCATTCTATGCGACGTTTCTTATGGGATTTAATGAGCGACAACATTTTGACCCCAAACCGAGAGGATTCTGGGATGTTTGTGTTTTTTTGGTAATAACTCTGGAAGGAAACGTCGCAGACCCATCAAGGTGGTGCTCGTACTGCTCGCGTCGTCGAGAGGAATCCAAATATGTGAATGGTTAAGCTGTCGGATATGAAATGCACGAGCGACCAATAAAACAGCATGTATTATGGGGTTGAATGCTTTTTGCTATTCACAAAATAAAACAACAGCAGTCATGCAAATATCTGAATTTTCACAGCACAGCAAAATCAGTTGCACCATTCAATTCCGCTCGTCCAGACGGGGAGAATTCAATCACATTCATTCGATGCGACGTTTCTTGTGGGATTTAATGAGCGACAACATTTTGACCCCAAACCGAGAGGATTCTGGGATGTTTGTGTTTTTTTGGTAATAACTCTGGAAAGAAACGTCGCAGACCTATCAAGGTGGTACTCGTACTGCTCGCCTCGTCGCGAGGAATCCAAATATATGAATGGTTAAGCTATGGGATATGAAATGGACGAGCGACCAATAAAACAACATGTATTATGGGGTTGAATGCTTTTTGCTATTCACAAAATAAAACAAAAGCAGTCATGCAAATATCTGAATTTTCACAGCACAGCAAAATCAGTTGCACCATTCAATTCCGCTCGTCCAGACGGGGAGAATTCAATCACATTCATTCGATGCGACGTTTCTTATGGGATTTAATGAGCGACAACATTTTGACCCCAAACCGAGAGAATTCTGGGATGTTTGTGGTTTTTTGGTAATAACTCTGGAAGGAAACGTCGCAGACCCATCATGGTGGTACTCGTACTGCTCGCCTCGTCGCGCGAAATCCAAATATATGAATGGTTAAGCTATGGGATATGAAATGGACGAGCGACCAATAAAACAACATGTATCATGGGGTTGAATGCTTTTTGCTATTCACAAAATTAAACAAAAGCAGTCATGCAAATATCTGAATTTTCACAGCACAGCAAAATCAGTTGCACCATTCAATTCCGCTCGTCCAGACGGGGAGAATTCCATCACATTCATTCGATGCGACGTTTCTTATGGGATTTAATGAGCGACAACATTTTGACCCCAAACCGAGAGGATTCTGGGATGTTTGTGTTTTTTTGGTAATAACTCTGGAAGGAAACGTCGCAGACCCATCAAGGTGGTACTCGTACTGCTCGCGTCGTCGAGAGGAATCCAAATATGTGAATGGTTAAGCTGTCGGATATGAAATGCACGAGCGACCAATAAAACAGCATGTATTATGGGGTTGAATGCTTTTTGCTATTCACAAAATAAAACAACAGCAGTCATGCAAATATCTGAATTTTCACAGCACAGCAAAATCAGTTGCACCATTCAATTCCGCTCGTCCAGACGGGGAGAATTCAATCACATTCATTCGATGCGACGTTTCTTGTGGGATTTAATGAGCGACAACATTTTGACCCCAAACCGAGAGGATTCTGGGATGTTTGTGTTTTTTTGGTAATAACTCTGGAAAGAAACGTCGCAGACCTATCAAGGTGGTACTCGTACTGCTCGCCTCATCGCGAGGAATCCAAATATATGAATGGTTAAGCTATGGGATATGAAATGGACGAGCGACCAATAAAACAACATGTATTATGGGGTTGAATGCTTTTTGCTATTCACAAAATAAAACAACAGCAGTCATGCAAATATCTGAATTTTCACAGCACAGCAAAATCAGTTGCACCATTCAATTCCGCTCGTCCAGACGGGGAGAATTCAATCACATTCATTCGATGCGACGTTTCTTATGGGATTTAATGAGCGACAACATTTTGACCCCAAATCGAGAGAATTCTGGGATGTTTGTGGTTTTTTGGTAATAACTCTGGAAGGAAACGTCGCAGACCCATCAAGGTGGTACTCGTACTGCTTGCCTCGTCGCGAGGAATCCACATATATGAATGGTTAAGCTATGGGATATGAAATGCACGAGCGACCAATAAAACAGCATGTATTATGGGGTTGAATGCTTTTTGCTATTCACAAAATAAAACAACAGCAGTCATGCAAATATCTGAATTTTCATAGCACAGCAAAATCAGTTGCACCATTCAATTCCGCTCGTCCAGACGGGGAGAATTCCATCACATTCATTCGATGCGACGTTTCTTATGGGATTTAATGAGCGACAACATTTTGACCCCAAACCGAGAGGATTCTGGGATGTTTGTGTTTTTTTGGTAATAACTCTGGAAGGAAACGTCGCAGACCCATCAAGGTGGTACTCGTACTGCTCGCCTCGTCGAGAGGAATCCAAATATGTGAATGGTTAAGCTCTCGGATATGAAATGCACGAGCGACCAATAAAACAGCATGTATTATGGGGTTGGATGCTTTTGCTATTCACAAAATAAAACAAAAGCAGTCATGCAAATATCTGAATTTTCACAGCACATCAAAATCAGTTGCACCATTCAATTCCGCTCGTCCAGACGGGGAGAATTCAATCACATTCATTCGATGCGACGTTTCTTATGGGATTTAATGAGCGACAACATTTTGACCCCAAACCGAGAGGATTCTGGGATGTTTGTGGTTTTTTGGGTAATAACTCTGGAAAGAAACGTCGGAGACCGATCATGGTGGTACTCTTACTGCTCAGCTCGTCGAGCGGAATCCAAATATATGAGTGGTTCAGCTATGGGATTTGAAATGGACGAGCGACCAATAAAACAACATGTATTATGGGGTTGAATGCTTTTTGCTATTCACAAAATAAAACAAAAGCAGTCATGCAAATATCTGAATTTTCACAGCACAGCAAAATCAGTTGCACCATTCAATTCCGCTCGTCCAGACGGGGAGAATTCAATCACATTCATTCGATGCGACGTTTCTTATGGGATTTAATGAGCGACAACATTTTGACCCCAAACCGAGAGGATTCTGGGATGTTTTTGGTTTTTTTGTAATAACTCTGGAAGGAAACGTCGCAGACCCATCAAGATGGTACTCGTACTGCTCGCCTCATCGAGAGGAATCCAAATATATGAGTTATTAAGCTATGGGATATGAAATGGACGAGCGACCAATAAAACAACATGTATTATGGGGTTGAATGCTTTTTGCTATTCACAAAATAAAACAAAAGCAGTCATGCAAATATCTGAATTTTCACAGCACAGCAAAATCAGTTGCACCATTCAATTCCGCTCGTCCAGACGGGGAGAATTCAATCACATTCATTCGATGCGACGTTTCTTATGGGATTTAATGAGCGACAACATTTTGACCCCAAACCGAGAGGATTCTGGGATGTTTGTGTTTTTTTGGTAATAACTCTGGAAGGAAACGTCGCAGACCCATCAAGGTGGTACTCGTACTGCTCGCCTCGTCGAGAGGAATCCAAATAGGTGAATGGTTAAGCTATCGGATATGAAATGGACGAGCGACCAATAAAACAGCATGTTTTATGGGGTTGAATGCTTTTTGCTATTCACAAAATAAAACAAAAGCAGTCATGCAAATATCTGAATTTTCACAGCACAGCAAAATCAGTTGCACCATTCAATTCCGCTCGTCCAGACGGGGAGAATTCAATCACATTCATTCGATGCGACGTTTCTTATGGGATTTAATGAGCGACAACATTTTGACCCCAAACCGAGAGGATTCTGGGATGTTTGTGGATTTTTGGTAATAACTCTGGAAGGAAACGTCGCAGACCCATCAAGGTGGTACTCGTACTGCTCGCGTCGTCGAGAGGAATCCAAATATGTGAATGGTTAAGCTGTCGGATATGAAATGCACGAGCGACCAATAAAACAGCATGTATTATTGGGTTGAATGCTTTTTGCTATTCACAAAATAAAACAACAGCAGTCATGCAAATATCTGAATTTTCACAGCACAGCAAAATCAGTTGCACCATTCAATTCCGCTCGTCCAGACGGGGAGAATTCAATCACATTCATTCGATGCGACGTTTCTTGTGGGATTTAATGAGCGACAACATTTTGACCCCAAACCGAGAGGATTCTGGGATGTTTGTGTTTTTTTGGTAATAACTCTGGAAAAAAACGTCGCAGACCTATCAAGGTGGTACTCGTACTGCTCGCCTCGTCGCGAGGAATCCAAATATATGAATGGTTAAGCTATGGGATATGAAATGGACGAGCGACCAATAAAACAACATGTATTATGGGGTTGAATGCTTTTTGCTATTCACAAAATAAAACAACAGCAGTCATGCAAATATCTGAATTTTCACAGCACAGCAAAATCAGTTGCACCATTCAATTCCGCTCGTCCAGACGGGGAGAATTCAATCACATTCATTCGATGCGACGTTTCTTATGGGATTTAATGAGCGACAACATTTTGACCCCAAATCGAGAGAATTCTGGGATGTTTGTGGTTTTTTGGTAATAACTCTGGAAGGAAACGTCGCAGACCCATCAAGGTGGTACTCGTACTGCTTGCCTCGTCGCGAGGAATCCACATATATGAATGGTTAAGCTATGGGATATGAAATGGACGAGCGACCAATAAAACAACATGTATTATGGGGTTGAATGCTTTTTGCTATTCACAAAATAAAACAACAGCAGTCATGCAAATATCTGAATTTTCACAGCACAGCAAAATCAGTTGCACCATTCAATTCCGCTCGTCCAGACGGGGAGAATTCCATCACATTCATTCGATGCGACGTTTCTTATGGGATTTAATGAGCGACAACATTTTGACCCCAAACCGAGAGGATTCTGGGATGTTTGTGTTTTTTTGGTAATAACTCTGGAAGGAAACGTCGCAGACCCATCAAGGTGGTACTCGTACTGCTCGCCTCGTCGAGAGGAATCCAAATATGTGAATGGTTAAGCTCTCGGATATGAAATGCACGAGCGACCAATAAAACAGCATGTATTATGGGGTTGGATGCTTTTGCTATTCACAAAATAAAACAAAAGCAGTCATGCAAATATCTGAATTTTCACAGCACATCAAAATCAGTTGCACCATTCAATTCCGCTCGTCCAGACGGGGAGAATTCAATCACATTCATTCGATGCGACGTTTCTTATGGGATTTAATGAGCGACAACATTTTGACCCCAAACCGAGAGGATTCTGGGATGTTTGTGGTTTTTTTGGTAATAACTCTGGAAAGAAACGTCGGAGACCGATCATGGTGGTACTCTTACTGCTCAGCTCGTCGAGCAGAATCCAATTATATGAGTGGTTCAGCTATGGGATTTGAAATGGACGAGCGACCAATAAAACAACATGTATTATGGGGTTGAATGCTTTTTGCTATTCACAAAATAAAACAAAAGCAGTCATGCAAATATCTGAATTTTCACAGCACAGCAAAATCAGTTGCACCATTCAATTCCGCTCGTCCAGACGGGGAGAATTCAATCACATTCATTCGATGCGACGTTTCTTATGGGATTTAATGAGCGACAACATTTTGACCCCAAACCGAGAGGATTCTGGGATGTTTTTGGTTTTTTTGTAATAACTCTGGAAGGAAACGTCGCAGACCCATCAAGATGGTACTCGTACTGCTCGCCTCATCGAGAGGAATCCAAATATATGAGTTATTAAGCTATGGGATATGAAATGGACGAGCGACCAATAAAACAACATGTATTATGGGGTTGAATGCTTTTTGCTATTCACAAAATAAAACAAAAGCAGTCATGCAAATATCTGAATTTTCACAGCACAGCAAAATCAGTTGCACCATTCAATTCCGCTCGTCCAGACGGGGAGAATTCAATCACATTCATTCGATGCGACGTTTCTTGTGGGATTTAATGAGCGACAACATTTTGACCCCAAACCGAGAGGATTCTGGGATGTTTGTGTTTTTTTGGTAATAACTCTGGAAAGAAACGTCGCAGACCTATCAAGGTGGTACTCGTACTGCTCGCCTCGTCGCGAGGAATCCAAATATATGAATGGTTAAGCTATGGGATATGAAATGGACGAGCGACCAATAAAACAACATGTATCATGGGGTTGAATGCTTTTTGCTATTCACAAAATAAAACAAAAGCAGTCATGCAAATATCTGAATTTTCACAGCACAGCAAAATCAGTTGCACCATTCAATTCCGCTCGTCCAGACGGGGAGAATTCAATCACATTCATTCGATGCGACGTTTCTTATGGGATTTAATGAGCGACAACATTTTGACCCCAAACCGAGAGGATTCTGGGATGTTTGTGTTTTTTTGGTAATAACTCTGGAAGGAAACGTCGCAGACCCATCAAGGTGGTACTCGTACTGCTCGCCTCGTCGAGAGGAATCCAAATAGGTGAATGGTTAAGCTATCGGATATGAAATGGACGAGCGACCAATAAAACAGCATGTTTTATGGGGTTGAATGCTTTTTGCTATTCACAAAATAAAACAAAAGCAGTCATGCAAATATCTGAATTTTCACAGCACAGCAAAATCAGTTGCACCATTCAATTCCCCTCGTCCAGACGGGGAGAATTCAATCACATTCATTCGATGCGACGTTTCTTATGGGATTTAATGAGCGACAACATTTTGACCCCAAACCGAGAGGATTCTGGGATGTTTGTGGTTTTTTTGTAATAACTCTGGAAGGAAACGTCGCAGACCCATCAAGATGGTACTCGTACTGCTCGCCTCATCGAGAGGAATCCAAATATATGAGTTGTTAAGCTATGGGATATGAAATGGACGAGCGACCAATATAACAACATGTATTATGGGGTTGAATGCTTTTTGCTATTCACAAAATAAAACAAAAGCAGTCATGCAAATATCTGAATTTTCACAGCACAGCAAAATCAGTTGCACCATTCAATTCCGCTCGTCCAGACGGGGAGAATTCAATCACATTCATTCGATGCGACGTTTCTTGTGGGATTTAATGAGCGACAACATTTTGACCCCAAACCGAGAGAATTCTGGGATGTTTGTGGTTTTTTGGTAATAACTCTGGAAAGCAACGTCGCAGACTTATCAAGGTGGTACTCTTCCTGCTCGCCTCGTCGAGAGGAATCCAAATATATGAGTTGTTAAGCTATCGGATATGAAATGGACGAGCGACCAATAAAACAGCATGTATCATGGGGTTGAATGCTTTTTGCTATTCACAAAATAAAACAAAAGCAGTCATGCAAATATCTGAGTTTTCACAGCACAGCAAAATCAGTTGCACCATTCAATTCCGCTCGTCCAGACGGGGAGAATTCAATCACATTCATTCGATGCGACGTTTCTTATGGGATTTAATGAGCGACAACATTTTGACCCCAAACCGAGAGGATTCTGGGATGTTTGTGTTTTTTTTGTAATAACTCTGGAAGGAAACGTCGCAGACCCATCAAGATGGTACTCGTACTGCTCGCCTCGTCGCGAGGAATCCAAATATATGAATGGTTAAGCTATGGGATATGAAATGGACGAGCGACCAATAAAACAACATGTATCATGGGGTTGAATGCTTTTTGCTATTCACAAAATAAAACAAAAGCAGTCATGCAAATATCTGAATTTTCACAGCACAGCAAAATCAGTTGCACCATTCAATTCCGCTCGTCCAGACGGGGAGAATTCAATCACATTCATTCGATGCGACGTTTCTTGTGGGATTTAATGAGCGACAACATTTTGACCCCAAACCGAGAGGATTCTGGGATGTTTGTGTTTTTTTGGTAATAACTCTGGAAAGAAACGTCGCAGACCTATCAAGGTGGTACTCGTACTGCTCGCCTCGTCGCGAGGAATCCAAATATATGAATGGTTAAGCTATGGGATATGAAATGGACGAGCGACCAATAAAACAACATGTATCATGGGGTTGAATGCTTTTTGCTATTCACAAAATAAAACAAAAGCAGTCATGCAAATATCTGAATTTTCACAGCACAGCAAAATCAGTTGCACCATTCAATTCCGCTCGTCCAGACGGGGAGAATTCAATCACATTCATTCGATGCGACGTTTCTTATGGGATTTAATGAGCGACAACATTTTGACCCCAAACCGAGAGGATTCTGGGATGTTTGTGTTTTTTTGGTAATAACTCTGGAAGGAAACGTCGCAGACCCATCAAGGTGGTACTCGTACTGCTCGCCTCGTCGAGAGGAATCCAAATAGGTGAATGGTTAAGCTATCGGATATGAAATGGACGAGCGACCAATAAAACAGCATGTTTTATGGGGTTGAATGCTTTTTGCTATTCACAAAATAAAACAAAAGCAGTCATGCAAATATCTGAATTTTCACAGCACAGCAAAATCAGTTGCACCATTCAATTCCGCTCGTCCAGACGGGGAGAATTCAATCACATTCATTCGATGCGACGTTTCTTGTGGGATTTAATGAGCGACAACATTTTGACCCCAAACCGAGAGGATTCTGGGATGTTTGTGTTTTTTTGGTAATAACTCTGGAAAAAAACGTCGCAGACCTATCAAGGTGGTACTCGTACTGCTCGCCTCGTCGCGAGGAATCCAAATATATGAATGGTTAAGCTATGGGATATGAAATGGACGAGCGACCAATAAAACAACATGTATTATGGGGTTGAATGCTTTTTGCTATTCACAAAATAAAACAACAGCAGTCATGCAAATATCTGAATTTTCACAGCACAGCAAAATCAGTTGCACCATTCAATTCCGCTCGTCCAGACGGGGAGAATTCAATCACATTCATTCGATGCGACGTTTCTTATGGGATTTAATGAGCGACAACATTTTGACCCCAAATCGAGAGAATTCTGGGATGTTTGTGGTTTTTTGGTAATAACTCTGGAAGGAAACGTCGCAGACCCATCAAGGTGGTACTCGTACTGCTTGCCTCGTCGCGAGGAATCCACATATATGAATGGTTAAGCTATGGGATATGAAATGGACGAGCGACCAATAAAACAACATGTATTATGGGGTTGAATGCTTTTTGCTATTCACAAAATAAAACAACAGCAGTCATGCAAATATCTGAATTTTCACAGCACAGCAAAATCAGTTGCACCATTCAATTCCGCTCGTCCAGACGGGGAGAATTCCATCACATTCATTCGATGCGACGTTTCTTATGGGATTTAATGAGCGACAACATTTTGACCCCAAACCGAGAGGATTCTGGGATGTTTGTGTTTTTTTGGTAATAACTCTGGAAGGAAACGTCGCAGACCCATCAAGGTGGTACTCGTACTGCTCGCCTCGTCGAGAGGAATCCAAATATGTGAATGGTTAAGCTCTCGGATATGAAATGCACGAGCGACCAATAAAACAGCATGTATTATGGGGTTGGATGCTTTTGCTATTCACAAAATAAAACAAAAGCAGTCATGCAAATATCTGAATTTTCACAGCACATCAAAATCAGTTGCACCATTCAATTCCGCTCGTCCAGACGGGGAGAATTCAATCACATTCATTCGATGCGACGTTTCTTATGGGATTTAATGAGCGACAACATTTTGACCCCAAACCGAGAGGATTCTGGGATGTTTGTGGTTTTTTTGGTAATAACTCTGGAAAGAAACGTCGGAGACCGATCATGGTGGTACTCTTACTGCTCAGCTCGTCGAGCAGAATCCAATTATATGAGTGGTTCAGCTATGGGATTTGAAATGGACGAGCGACCAATAAAACAACATGTATTATGGGGTTGAATGCTTTTTGCTATTCACAAAATAAAACAAAAGCAGTCATGCAAATATCTGAATTTTCACAGCACAGCAAAATCAGTTGCACCATTCAATTCCGCTCGTCCAGACGGGGAGAATTCAATCACATTCATTCGATGCGACGTTTCTTATGGGATTTAATGAGCGACAACATTTTGACCCCAAACCGAGAGGATTCTGGGATGTTTTTGGTTTTTTTGTAATAACTCTGGAAGGAAACGTCGCAGACCCATCAAGATGGTACTCGTACTGCTCGCCTCATCGAGAGGAATCCAAATATATGAGTTATTAAGCTATGGGATATGAAATGGACGAGCGACCAATAAAACAACATGTATTATGGGGTTGAATGCTTTTTGCTATTCACAAAATAAAACAAAAGCAGTCATGCAAATATCTGAATTTTCACAGCACAGCAAAATCAGTTGCACCATTCAATTCCGCTCGTCCAGACGGGGAGAATTCAATCACATTCATTCGATGCGACGTTTCTTGTGGGATTTAATGAGCGACAACATTTTGACCCCAAACCGAGAGGATTCTGGGATGTTTGTGTTTTTTTGGTAATAACTCTGGAAAGAAACGTCGCAGACCTATCAAGGTGGTACTCGTACTGCTCGCCTCGTCGCGAGGAATCCAAATATATGAATGGTTAAGCTATGGGATATGAAATGGACGAGCGACCAATAAAACAACATGTATCATGGGGTTTAATGCTTTTTGCTATTCACAAAATAAAACAAAAGCAGTCATGCAAATATCTGAATTTTCACAGCACAGCA
Organism: Petromyzon marinus; assembly: GCF_048934315.1. Taxonomy (NCBI): domain Eukaryota; kingdom Metazoa; phylum Chordata; class Hyperoartia; order Petromyzontiformes; family Petromyzontidae; genus Petromyzon; species Petromyzon marinus. The sequence goes on along the minus strand of NW_027423688.1, from coordinate 2,827,120 downwards.
AAATCAGTTGCACCATTCAATTCCGCTCGTCCAGACGGGGAGAATTCAATCACATTCATTCGATGCGACGTTTCTTATGGGATTTAATGAGCGACAACATTTTGACCCCAAACCGAGAGGATTCTGGGATGTTTGTGTTTTTTTGGTAATAACTCTGGAAGGAAACGTCGCAGACCCATCAAGGTGGTACTCGTACTGCTCGCCTCGTCGAGAGGAATCCAAATAGGTGAATGGTTAAGCTATCGGATATGAAATGGACGAGCGACCAATAAAACAGCATGTTTTATGGGGTTGAATGCTTTTTGCTATTCACAAAATAAAACAAAAGCAGTCATGCAAATATCTGAATTTTCACAGCACAGCAAAATCAGTTGCACCATTCAATTCCCCTCGTCCAGACGGGGAGAATTCAATCACATTCATTCGATGCGACGTTTCTTATGGGATTTAATGAGCGACAACATTTTGACCCCAAACCGAGAGGATTCTGGGATGTTTGTGGTTTTTTTGTAATAACTCTGGAAGGAAACGTCGCAGACCCATCAAGATGGTACTCGTACTGCTCGCCTCATCGAGAGGAATCCAAATATATGAGTTGTTAAGCTATGGGATATGAAATGGACGAGCGACCAATATAACAACATGTATTATGGGGTTGAATGCTTTTTGCTATTCACAAAATAAAACAAAAGCAGTCATGCAAATATCTGAATTTTCACAGCACAGCAAAATCAGTTGCACCATTCAATTCCGCTCGTCCAGACGGGGAGAATTCAATCACATTCATTCGATGCGACGTTTCTTGTGGGATTTAATGAGCGACAACATTTTGACCCCAAACCGAGAGAATTCTGGGATGTTTGTGGTTTTTTGGTAATAACTCTGGAAAGCAACGTCGCAGACTTATCAAGGTGGTACTCTTCCTGCTCGCCTCGTCGAGAGGAATCCAAATATATGAGTTCTTAAGCTATCGGATATGAAATGGACGAGCGACCAATAAAACAGCATGTAACATGGGGTTGAATGCTTTTTGCTATTCACAAAATAAAACAAAAGCAGTCATGCAAATATCTGAGTTTTCACAGCACAGCAAAATCAGTTGCACCATTCAATTCCGCTCGTCCAGACGGGGAGAATTCAATCACATTCATTCGATGCGACGTTTCTTATGGGATTTAATGAGCGACAACATTTTGACCCCAAACCGAGAGGATTCTGGGATGTTTGTGTTTTTTTTGTAATAACTCTGGAAGGAAACGTCGCAGACCCATCAAGATGGTACTCGTACTGCTCGCCTCGTCGCGAGGAATCCAAATATATGAATGGTTAAGCTATGGGATATGAAATGGACGAGCGACCAATAAAACAACATGTATTATGGGGTTGAATGCTTTTTGCTATTCACAAAATAAAACAACAGCAGTCATGCAAATATCTGAATTTTCACAGCACAGCAAAATCAGTTGCACCATTCAATTCCGCTCGTCCAGACGGGGAGAATTCCATCACATTCATTCGATGCGACGTTTCTTATGGGATTTAATGAGCGACAACATTTTGACCCCAAACCGAGAGGATTCTGGGATGTTTGTGTTTTTTTGGTAATAACTCTGGAAGGAAACGTCGCAGACCCATCAAGGTGGTACTCGTACTGCTCGCCTCGTCGAGAGGAATCCAAATATGTGAATGGTTAAGCTCTCGGATATGAAATGCACGAGCGACCAATAAAACAGCATGTATTATGGGGTTGGATGCTTTTGCTATTCACAAAATAAAACAAAAGCAGTCATGCAAATATCTGAATTTTCACAGCACATCAAAATCAGTTGCACCATTCAATTCCGCTCGTCCAGACGGGGAGAATTCAATCACATTCATTCGATGCGACGTTTCTTATGGGATTTAATGAGCGACAACATTTTGACCCCAAACCGAGAGGATTCTGGGATGTTTGTGGTTTTTTTGGTAATAACTCTGGAAAGAAACGTCGGAGACCGATCATGGTGGTACTCTTACTGCTCAGCTCGTCGAGCAGAATCCAATTATATGAGTGGTTCAGCTATGGGATTTGAAATGGACGAGCGACCAATAAAACAACATGTATTATGGGGTTGAATGCTTTTTGCTATTCACAAAATAAAACAAAAGCAGTCATGCAAATATCTGAATTTTCACAGCACAGCAAAATCAGTTGCACCATTCAATTCCGCTCGTCCAGACGGGGAGAATTCAATCACATTCATTCGATGCGACGTTTCTTATGGGATTTAATGAGCGACAACATTTTGACCCCAAACCGAGAGGATTCTGGGATGTTTTTGGTTTTTTTGTAATAACTCTGGAAGGAAACGTCGCAGACCCATCAAGATGGTACTCGTACTGCTCGCCTCATCGAGAGGAATCCAAATATATGAGTTATTAAGCTATGGGATATGAAATGGACGAGCGACCAATAAAACAACATGTATTATGGGGTTGAATGCTTTTTGCTATTCACAAAATAAAACAAAAGCAGTCATGCAAATATCTGAATTTTCACAGCACAGCAAAATCAGTTGCACCATTCAATTCCGCTCGTCCAGACGGGGAGAATTCAATCACATTCATTCGATGCGACGTTTCTTGTGGGATTTAATGAGCGACAACATTTTGACCCCAAACCGAGAGGATTCTGGGATGTTTGTGTTTTTTTGGTAATAACTCTGGAAAGAAACGTCGCAGACCTATCAAGGTGGTACTCGTACTGCTCGCCTCGTCGCGAGGAATCCAAATATATGAATGGTTAAGCTATGGGATATGAAATGGACGAGCGACCAATAAAACAACATGTATCATGGGGTTTAATGCTTTTTGCTATTCACAAAATAAAACAAAAGCAGTCATGCAAATATCTGAATTTTCACAGCACAGCAAAATCAGTTGCACCATTCAATTCCGCTCGTCCAGACGGGGAGAATTCAATCACATTCATTCGATGCGACGTTTCTTATGGGATTTAATGAGCGACAACATTTTGACCCCAAACCGAGAGGATTCTGGGATGTTTGTGTTTTTTTGGTAATAACTCTGGAAGGAAACGTCGCAGACCCATCAAGGTGGTACTCGTACTGCTCGCCTCGTCGAGAGGAATCCAAATAGGTGAATGGTTAAGCTATCGGATATGAAATGGACGAGCGACCAATAAAACAGCATGTTTTATGGGGTTGAATGCTTTTTGCTATTCACAAAATAAAACAAAAGCAGTCATGCAAATATCTGAATTTTCACAGCACAGCAAAATCAGTTGCACCATTCAATTCCCCTCGTCCAGACGGGGAGAATTCAATCACATTCATTCGATGCGACGTTTCTTATGGGATTTAATGAGCGACAACATTTTGACCCCAAACCGAGAGGATTCTGGGATGTTTGTGGTTTTTTTGTAATAACTCTGGAAGGAAACGTCGCAGACCCATCAAGATGGTACTCGTACTGCTCGCCTCATCGAGAGGAATCCAAATATATGAGTTGTTAAGCTATGGGATATGAAATGGACGAGCGACCAATATAACAACATGTATTATGGGGTTGAATGCTTTTTGCTATTCACAAAATAAAACAAAAGCAGTCATGCAAATATCTGAATTTTCACAGCACAGCAAAATCAGTTGCACCATTCAATTCCGCTCGTCCAGACGGGGAGAATTCAATCACATTCATTCGATGCGACGTTTCTTGTGGGATTTAATGAGCGACAACATTTTGACCCCAAACCGAGAGAATTCTGGGATGTTTGTGGTTTTTTGGTAATAACTCTGGAAAGCAACGTCGCAGACTTATCAAGGTGGTACTCTTCCTGCTCGCCTCGTCGAGAGGAATCCAAATATATGAGTTCTTAAGCTATCGGATATGAAATGGACGAGCGACCAATAAAACAGCATGTAACATGGGGTTGAATGCTTTTTGCTATTCACAAAATAAAACAAAAGCAGTCATGCAAATATCTGAGTTTTCACAGCACAGCAAAATCAGTTGCACCATTCAATTCCGCTCGTCCAGACGGGGAGAATTCAATCACATTCATTCGATGCGACGTTTCTTATGGGATTTAATGAGCGACAACATTTTGACCCCAAACCGAGAGGATTCTGGGATGTTTGTGTTTTTTTTGTAATAACTCTGGAAGGAAACGTCGCAGACCCATCAAGATGGTACTCGTACTGCTCGCCTCGTCGCGAGGAATCCAAATATATGAATGGTTAAGCTATGGGATATGAAATGGACGAGCGACCAATAAAACAACATGTATCATGGGGTTGAATGCTTTTTGCTATTCACAAAATAAAACAAAAGCAGTCATGCAAATATCTGAATTTTCACAGCACAGCAAAATCAGTTGCACCATTCAATTCCGCTCGTCCAGACGGGGAGAATTCAATCACATTCATTCGATGCGACGTTTCTTATGGGATTTAATGAGCGACAACATTTTGACCCCAAACCGAGAGGATTCTGGGATGTTTGTGGATTTTTGGTAATAACTCTGGAAGGAAACGTCGCAGACCCATCAAGGTGGTACTCGTACTGCTCGCGTCGTCGAGAGGAATCCAAATATGTGAATGGTTAAGCTGTCGGATATGAAATGCACGAGCGACCAATAAAACAGCATGTATTATGGGGTTGAATGCTTTTTGCTATTCACAAAATAAAACAACAGCAGTCATGCAAATATCTGAATTTTCACAGCACAGCAAAATCAGTTGCACCATTCAATTCCGCTCGTCCAGACGGGGAGAATTCAATCACATTCATTCGATGCGACGTTTCTTGTGGGATTTAATGAGCGACAACATTTTGACCCCAAACCGAGAGGATTCTGGGATGTTTGTGTTTTTTTGGTAATAACTCTGGAAAAAAACGTCGCAGACCTATCAAGGTGGTACTCGTACTGCTCGCCTCGTCGCGAGGAATCCAAATATATGAATGGTTAAGCTATGGGATATGAAATGGACGAGCGACCAATAAAACAACATGTATTATGGGGTTGAATGCTTTTTGCTATTCACAAAATAAAACAACAGCAGTCATGCAAATATCTGAATTTTCACAGCACAGCAAAATCAGTTGCACCATTCAATTCCGCTCGTCCAGACGGGGAGAATTCAATCACATTCATTCGATGCGACGTTTCTTATGGGATTTAATGAGCGACAACATTTTGACCCCAAATCGAGAGAATTCTGGGATGTTTGTGGTTTTTTGGTAATAACTCTGGAAGGAAACGTCGCAGACCCATCAAGGTGGTACTCGTACTGCTTGCCTCGTCGCGAGGAATCCACATATATGAATGGTTAAGCTATGGGATATGAAATGGACGAGCGACCAATAAAACAACATGTATTATGGGGTTGAATGCTTTTTGCTATTCACAAAATAAAACAACAGCAGTCATGCAAATATCTGAATTTTCACAGCACAGCAAAATCAGTTGCACCATTCAATTCCGCTCGTCCAGACGGGGAGAATTCCATCACATTCATTCGATGCGACGTTTCTTATGGGATTTAATGAGCGACAACATTTTGACCCCAAACCGAGAGGATTCTGGGATGTTTGTGTTTTTTTGGTAATAACTCTGGAAGGAAACGTCGCAGACCCATCAAGGTGGTACTCGTACTGCTCGCCTCGTCGAGAGGAATCCAAATATGTGAATGGTTAAGCTCTCGGATATGAAATGCACGAGCGACCAATAAAACAGCATGTATTATGGGGTTGGATGCTTTTGCTATTCACAAAATAAAACAAAAGCAGTCATGCAAATATCTGAATTTTCACAGCACATCAAAATCAGTTGCACCATTCAATTCCGCTCGTCCAGACGGGGAGAATTCAATCACATTCATTCGATGCGACGTTTCTTATGGGATTTAATGAGCGACAACATTTTGACCCCAAACCGAGAGGATTCTGGGATGTTTGTGGTTTTTTTGGTAATAACTCTGGAAAGAAACGTCGGAGACCGATCATGGTGGTACTCTTACTGCTCAGCTCGTCGAGCAGAATCCAATTATATGAGTGGTTCAGCTATGGGATTTGAAATGGACGAGCGACCAATAAAACAACATGTATTATGGGGTTGAATGCTTTTTGCTATTCACAAAATAAAACAAAAGCAGTCATGCAAATATCTGAATTTTCACAGCACAGCAAAATCAGTTGCACCATTCAATTCCGCTCGTCCAGACGGGGAGAATTCAATCACATTCATTCGATGCGACGTTTCTTATGGGATTTAATGAGCGACAACATTTTGACCCCAAACCGAGAGGATTCTGGGATGTTTTTGGTTTTTTTGTAATAACTCTGGAAGGAAACGTCGCAGACCCATCAAGATGGTACTCGTACTGCTCGCCTCATCGAGAGGAATCCAAATATATGAGTTATTAAGCTATGGGATATGAAATGGACGAGCGACCAATAAAACAACATGTATTATGGGGTTGAATGCTTTTTGCTATTCACAAAATAAAACAAAAGCAGTCATGCAAATATCTGAATTTTCACAGCACAGCAAAATCAGTTGCACCATTCAATTCCGCTCGTCCAGACGGGGAGAATTCAATCACATTCATTCGATGCGACGTTTCTTGTGGGATTTAATGAGCGACAACATTTTGACCCCAAACCGAGAGAATTCTGGGATGTTTGTGGTTTTTTGGTAATAACTCTGGAAACCAACGTCGGAGACTTATCAAGGTGGTACTCTTACTGCTCGCCTCGTCGAGAGGAATCCAAATATATGAGTTGTTAAGCTATCGGATATGAAATGGACGAGCGACCAATAAAACAGCATGTATCATGGGGTTGAATGCTTTTTGCTATTCACAAAATAAAACAAAAGCAGTCATGCAAATATCTGAGTTTTCACAGCACAGCAAAATCAGTTGCACCATTCAATTCCGCTCGTCCAGACGGGGAGAATTCAATCACATTCCTTCGATGCGACGTTTCTTATGGGATTTAATGAGCGACAACATTTTGACCTCAAACCGAGAGGATTCTGGGATGTTTGTGTTTTTTTTGTAATAACTCTGGAAGGAAACGTCGCAGACCCATCAAGATGGTACTCGTACTGCTCGCCTCGTCGCGAGGAATCCAAATATATGAATGGTTAAGCTATGGGATATGAAATGGACGAGCGACCAATAAAACAACATGTATCATGGGGTTGAATGCTTTTTGCTATTCACAAAATAAAACAAAAGCAGTCATGCAAATATCTGAATTTTCACAGCACAGCAAAATCAGTTGCACCATTCAATTCCGCTCGTCCAGACGGGGAGAATTCAATCACATTCATTCGATGCGACGTTTCTTATGGGATTTAATGAGCGACAACATTTTGACCCCAAACCGAGAGGATTCTGGGATGTTTGTGGATTTTTGGTAATAACTCTGGAAAGAAACGTCGCAGACCTATCAAGTTGGTACTCGTACTGCTCGCCTCATCGCGAGGAATCCAAATATATGAATGGTTAAGCTATGGGATATGAAATGGACGAGCGACCAATAAAACAACATGTATCATGGGGTTGAATGCTTTTTGCTATTCACAAAATAAAACAAAAGCAGTCATGCAAATATCTGAATTTTCACAGCACAGCAAAATCAGTTGCACCATTCAATTCCGCTCGTCCAGACGGGGAGAATTCAATCACATTCATTCGATGCGACGTTTCTTGTGGGATTTAATGAGCGACAACATTTTGACCCCAAACCGAGAGAATTCTGGGATGTTTGTGGTTTTTTGGTAATAACTCTGGAAAGAAACGTCGCAGACCTATCAAGGTGGTACTCGTACTGCTCGCCTCGTCGCGAGGAATCCAAATATATGAATGCTTAAGCTATGGGATATGAAATGGACGAGCGACCAATAAAACAACATGTATTATGGGGTTGAATGCTTTTTGCTATTCACAAAATAAAACAACAGCAGTCATGCAAATATCTGAATTTTCACAACACAGCAAAATCAGTTGCACCTTTCAATTCCGCTCGTCCAGACGGGGAGAATTCAATCACATTCATTCGATGCGACGTTTCTTATGGGATTTAATGAGCGACAACATTTTGACCCCAAACCGAGAGGATTCTGGGATGTTTGTGGTTTTTTTGTAATAACTCTGGAAGGAAACGTCGCAGACCCATCAAGATGGTACTCGTACTGCTCGCCTCATCGAGAGGAATCCAAATATATGAGTTGTTAAGCTATGGGATATGAAATGGACGAGCGACCAATATAACAACATGTATTATGGGGTTGAATGCTTTTTGCTATTCACAAAATAAAACAAAAGCAGTCATGCAAATATCTGAATTTTCACAGCACAGCAAAATCAGTTGCACCATTCAATTCCGCTCGTCCAGACGGGGAGAATTCAATCACATTCATTCGATGCGACGTTTCTTATGGGATTTAATGAGCGACAACATTTTGACCCCAAACCGAGAGGATTCTGGGATGTTTGTGTTTTTTTTGTAATAACTCTGGAAGGAAACGTCGCAGACCCATCAAGATGGTACTCGTACTGCTCGCCTCGTCGCGAGGAATCCAAATATATGAATGGTTAAGCTATGGGATATGAAATGGACGAGCGACCAATAAAACAACATGTATCATGGGGTTGAATGCTTTTTGCTATTCACAAAATAAAACAAAAGCAGTCATGCAAATATCTGAATTTTCACAGCACAGCAAAATCAGTTGCACCATTCAATTCCGCTCGTCCAGACGGGGAGAATTCAATCACATTCATTCGATGCGACGTTTCTTATGGGATTTAATGAGCGACAACATTTTGACCCCAAACCGAGAGGATTCTGGGATGTTTGTGGATTTTTGGTAATAACTCTGGAAAGAAACGTCGCAGACCTATCAAGGTGGTACTCGTACTGCTCGCCTCATCGCGAGGAATCCAAATATATGAATGGTTAAGCTATGGGATATGAAATGGACGAGCGACCAATAAAACAACATGTATCATGGGGTTGAATGCTTTTTGCTATTCACAAAATAAAACAAAAGCAGTCATGCAAATATCTGAATTTTCACAGCACAGCAAAATCAGTTGCACCATTCAATTCCGCTCGTCCAGACGGGGAGAATTCAATCACATTCATTCGATGCGACGTTTCTTGTGGGATTTAATGAGCGACAACATTTTGACCCCAAACCGAGAGAATTCTGGGATGTTTGTGGTTTTTTGGTAATAACTCTGGAAAGAAACGTCGCAGACCTATCAAGGTGGTACTCGTACTGCTCGCCTCGTCGCGAGGAATCCAAATATATGAATGCTTAAGCTATGGGATATGAAATGGACGAGCGACCAATAAAACAACATGTATTATGGGGTTGAATGCTTTTTGCTATTCACAAAATAAAACAACAGCAGTCATGCAAATATCTGAATTTTCACAACACAGCAAAATCAGTTGCACCTTTCAATTCCGCTCGTCCAGACGGGGAGAATTCAATCACATTCATTCGATGCGACGTTTCTTATGGGATTTAATGAGCGACAACATTTTGACCCCAAACCGAGAGGATTCTGGGATGTTTGTGGATTTTTGGTAATAACTCTGGAAAGAAACGTCGCAGACCTATCAAGGTGGTACTCTTACTGCTCGCCTCATCGCGAGGAATCCAAATATATGAATGATTAAGCTATGGGATATGAAATGGACGAGCGACCAATAAAACAACATGTATCATGGGGTTGAATGCTTTTTGCTATTCACAAAATAAAACAAAAGCAGTCATGCAAATATCTGAATTTTCACAGCACAGCAAAATCAGTTGCACCATTCAATTCCGCTCGTCCAGACGGGGAGAATTCAATCACATTCATTCGATGCGACGTTTCTTGTGGGATTTAATGAGCGACAACATTTTGACCCCAAACCGAGAGGATTCTGGGATGTTTGTGGTTTTTTGGTAATAATTCTGGAAAGAAACGTCGCAGACCTATCAAGGTGGTACTCGTACTGCTCGCCTCGTCGCGAGGAATCCAAATATATGAATGATTAAGCTATGGGATATGAAATGGACGAGCGACCAATAAAACAACATGTATCATGGGGTTGAATGCTTTTTGCTATTCACAAAATAAAACAAAAGCAGTCATGCAAATATCTGAATTTTCACAGCACAGCAAAATCAGTTGCACCATTCAATTCCGCTCGTCCAGACGGGGAGAATTCAATCACATTCATTCGATGCGACGTTTCTTATGGGATTTAATGAGCGACAACATTTTGACCCCAAACCGAGAGGATTCTGGGATGTTTGTGGATTTTTGGTAATAACTCTGGAAAGAAACGTCGCAGACCTATCAAGGTGGTACTCGTACTGCTCGCCTCGTCGCGAGGAATCCAAATATATGAATGATTAAGCTATGGGATATGAAATGGACGAGCGACCAATAAAACAACATGTATCATGGGGTTGAATGCTTTTTGCTATTCACAAAATAAAACAAAAGCAGTCATGCAAATATCTGAATTTTCACAGCACAGCAAAATCAGTTGCACCATTCAATTCCGCTCGTCCAGACGGGGAGAATTCAATCACATTCATTCGATGCGACGTTTCTTGTGGGATTTAATGAGCGACAACATTTTGACCCCAAACCGAGAGGATTCTGGGATGTTTGTGGATTTTTGGTAATAACTCTGGAAAGAAACGTCGCAGACCTATCAAGGTGGTACTCGTACTGCTCGCCTCGTCGCGAGGAATCCAAATATATGAATGATTAAGCTATGGGATATGAAATGGACGAGCGACCAATAAAACAACATGTATCATGGGGTTGAATGCTTTTTGCTATTCACAAAATAAAACAAAAGCAGTCATGCAAATATCTGAATTTTCACAGCACAGCAAAATCAGTTGCACCATTCAATTCCGCTCGTCCAGACGGGGAGAATTCAATCACATTCATTCGATGCGACGTTTCTTGTGGGATTTAATGAGCGACAACATTTTGACCCCAAACCGAGAGAATTCTGGGATGTTTGTGGTTTTTTGGTAATAACTCTGGAAAGAAACGTCGCAGACCTATCAAGGTGGTACTCGTACTGCTCGCCTCGTCGCGAGGAATCCAAATATATGAATGGTTAAGCTATGGGATATGAAATGGACGATCGACCAATAAAACAACATGTATTATGGGGTTGAATGCTTTTTGCTATTCACAAAATAAAACAACAGCAGTCATGCAAATATCTGAATTTTCACAGCACAGCAAAATCAGTTGCACCATTCAATTCCGCTCGTCCAGACGGGGAGAATTCAATCACATTCATTCGATGCGACGTTTCTTATGGGATTTAATGAGCGACAACATTTTGACCCCAAACCGAGAGGATTCTGGGATGTTTGTGTTTTTTTGGTAATAACTCTGGAAAGCAACGTCGCAGACCTATCAAGGTGGTACTCGTACTGCTCGCCTCGTCGCGAGGAATCCAAATATATGAATGATTAAGCTATGGGATATGAAATGGACGAGCGACCAATAAAACAACATGTATCATGGGGTTGAATGCTTTTTGCTATTCACAAAATAAAACAAAAGCAGTCATGCAAATATCTGAATTTTCACAGCACAGCAAAATCAGTTGCACCATTCAATTCCGCTCGTCCAGACGGGGAGAATTCAATCACATTCATTCGATGCGACGTTTCTTGTGGGATTTAATGAGCGACAACATTTTGACCCCAAACCGAGAGGATTCTGGGATGTTTGTGGATTTTTGGTAATAACTCTGGAAAGAAACGTCGCAGACCTATCAAGGTGGTACTCGTACTGCTCGCCTCGTCGCGAGGAATCCAAATATATGAATGATTAAGCTATGGGATATGAAATGGACGAGCGACCAATAAAACAACATGTATCATGGGGTTGAATGCTTTTTGCTATTCACAAAATAAAACAAAAGCAGTCATGCAAATATCTGAATTTTCACAGCACAGCAAAATCAGTTGCACCATTCAATTCCGCTCGTCCAGACGGGGAGAATTCAATCACATTCATTCGATGCGACGTTTCTTGTGGGATTTAATGAGCGACAACATTTTGACCCCAAACCGAGAGAATTCTGGGATGTTTGTGGTTTTTTGGTAATAACTCTGGAAAGAAACGTCGCAGACCTATCAAGGTGGTACTCGTACTGCTCGCCTCGTCGCGAGGAATCCAAATATATGAATGGTTAAGCTATGGGATATGAAATGGACGATCGACCAATAAAACAACATGTATTATGGGGTTGAATGCTTTTTGCTATTCACAAAATAAAACAACAGCAGTCATGCAAATATCTGAATTTTCACAGCACAGCAAAATCAGTTGCACCATTCAATTCCGCTCGTCCAGACGGGGAGAATTCAATCACATTCATTCGATGCGACGTTTCTTATGGGATTTAATGAGCGACAACATTTTGACCCCAAACCGAGAGGATTCTGGGATGTTTGTGTTTTTTTGGTAATAACTCTGGAAAGCAACGTCGCAGACCTATCAAGGTGGTACTCGTACTGCTCGCCTCGTCGCGAGGAATCCAAATATATGAATGATTAAGCTATGGGATATGAAATGGACGAGCGACCAATAAAACAACATGTATCATGGGGTTGAATGCTTTTTGCTATTCACAAAATAAAACAAAAGCAGTCATGCAAATATCTGAATTTTCACAGCACAGCAAAATCAGTTGCACCATTCAATTCCGCTCGTCCAGACGGGGAGAATTCAATCACATTCATTCGATGCGACGTTTCTTGTGGGATTTAATGAGCGACAACATTTTGACCCCAAACCGAGAGGATTCTGGGATGTTTGTGTTTTTTTGGTAATAACTCTGGAAGGAAACGTCGCAGACCCATCAAGGTGGTACTCGTACTGCTCGCCTCGTCGAGAGGAATCCATATATGTGAATGGTTAAGCTATGGGATATGAAATGGACGAGCGACCAATAAAACAACATGTATTATGGGGTTGAATGCTTTTTGCTATTCACAAAATAAAACAAAAGCAGTCATGCAAATATCTGAATTTTCACAGCACAGCAAAATCAGTTGCACCATTCAATTCCGCTCGTCCAGACGGGGAGAATTCAATCACATTCATTCGATGCGACGTTTCTTGTGGGATTTAATGAGCGACAACATTTTGACCCCAAACCGAGAGGATTCTGGGATGTTTGTGGTTTTTTGGTAATAACTCTGGAAAGAAACGTCGCAGACCTATCAAGGTGGTACTCGTACTGCTCGCCTCGTCGCGAGGAATCCAAATATATGAATGGTTAAGCTATGGGATATGAAATGGACGAGCGACCAATAAAACAACATGTATCATGGGGTTGAATGCTTTTTGCTATTCACAAAATAAAACAACAGCAGTCATGCAAAGATCTGAATTTTCACAGCACAGCAAAATCAGTTGCACCATTCAATTCCGCTCGTCCAGACGGGGAGAATTCAATCACATTCATTCGATGCGACGTTTCTTGTGGGATTTAATGAGCGACAACATTTTGACCCCAAACCGAGAGGATTCTGGGATGTTTGTGGTTTTTTGGTAATAACTCTGGAAAGCAACGTCGCAGACCTATCAAGGTGGTACTCGTACTGCTCGCCTCGTCGCGAGGAATCCAAATATATGAATGATTAAGCTATGGGATATGAAATGGACGAGCGACCAATAAAACAACATGTATCATGGGGTTGAATGCTTTTTGCTATTCACAAAATAAAACAAAAGCAGTCATGCAAATATCTGAATTTTCACAGCACAGCAAAATCAGTTGCACCATTCAATTCCGCTCGTCCAGACGGGGAGAATTCAATCACATTCATTCGATGCGACGTTTCTTGTGCGATTTAATGAGCGACAACATTTTGACCCCAAACCGAGAGGATTCTGGGATGTTTGTGTTTTTTTGGTAATAACTCTGGAAGGAAACGTCGCAGACCCATCAAGGTGGTACTGGTACTGCTCGCCTCGTCGAGAGGAATCCACATATGTGAATGGTTAAGCTATGGGATATGAAATGGACGAGCGACCAATAAAACAACATGTATTATGGGGTTGAATGCTTTTTGCTATTCACAAAATAAAACAAAAGCAGTCATGCAAATATCTGAATTTTCACAGCACAGCAAAATCAGTTGCACCATTCAATTCCGCTCGTCCAGACGGGGAGAATTCAATCACATTCATTCGATGCGACGTTTCTTGTGGGATTTAATGAGCGACAACATTTTGACCCCAAACCGAGAGGATTCTGGGATGTTTGTGGTTTTTTGGTAATAACTCTGGAAAGAAACGTCGCAGACCTATCAAGGTGGTACTCGTACTGCTCGCCTCGTCGCGAGGAATCCAAATATATGAATGGTTAAGCTATGGGATATGAAATGGACGAGCGACCAATAAAACAACATGTATCATGGGGTTGAATGCTTTTTGCTATTCACAAAATAAAACAACAGCAGTCATGCAAAGATCTGAATTTTCACAGCACAGCAAAATCAGTTGCACCATTCAATTCCGCTCGTCCAGACGGGGAGAATTCAATCACATTCATTCGATGCGACGTTTCTTGTGGGATTTAATGAGCGACAACATTTTGACCCCAAACCGAGAGGATTCTGGGATGTTTGTGGTTTTTTGGTAATAACTCTGGAAAGAAACGTCGCAGACCTATCAAGGTGGTACTCGTACTGCTCGCCTCGTCGCGAGGAATCCAAATATATGAATGGTTAAGCTATGGAATATGAAATGGACGAGCGACCAATAAAACAACATGTATCATGGGGTTGAATGCTTTTTGCTATTCACAAAATAAAACAACAGCAGTCATGCAAAGATCTGAATTTTCACAGCACAGCAAAATCAGTTGCACCATTCAATTCCGCTCGTCCAGACGGGGAGAATTCAATCACATTCATTCGATGCGACGTTTCTTGTGGGATTTAATGAGCGACAACATTTTGACCCCAAACCGAGAGGATTCTGGGATGTTTGTGGTTTTTTGGTAATAACTCTGGAAAGAAACGTCGCAGACCTATCAAGGTGGTACTCGTACTGCTCGCCTCGTCGCGAGGAATCCAAATATATGAATGGTTAAGCTATGGGATATGAAATGGACGAGCGACCAATAAAACAACATGTATCATGGGGTTGAATGCTTTTTGCTATTCACAAAATAAAACAAAAGCAGACATGGAAATATCTGAATTTTCACAGCACAGCAAAATCAGTTGCACCATTCAATTCCGCTCGTCCAGACGGGGAGAATTCAATCACATTCATTCGATGCGACGTTTCTTGTGGGATTTAATGAGCGACAACATTTTGACCCCAAACCGAGAGAATTCTGGGATGTTTGTGTTTTTTTGGAAATAACTCTGGAAAGAAACGTCGCAGACCTATCAAGGTGGTACTCGTACTGCTCGCCTCGTCGCGAGGAATCCAAATATATGAATGGTTAAGCTATGGGATATGAAATGGACGAGCGACCAATAAAACAACATCTATTATGGGGTTGAATGCTTTTTGCTATTCACAAAATAAAACAACAGCAGTCATGCAAATATCTGAATTTTCACAGCACAGCAAAATCAGTTGCACCATTCAATTCCGCTCGTCCAGACGGGGAGAATTCAATCACATTCATTCGATGCGACGTTTCTTGTGGGATTTAATGAGCGACAACATTTTGACCCCAAACCGAGAGAATTCTGGGATGTTTGTGGTTTTTTGGTAATAACTCTGGAAAGAAACGTCACAGACCTATCAAAGTGGTACTCGTACTGCTCGCCTCGTTACGAGGAATCCAAATATATGAATGGTTAAGCTATGGGATATGAAATGGACGAGCGACCAATAAAACAACATGTATTATGGGGTTGAATGCTTTTTGCTATTCACAAAATAAAACAACAGCAGTCATGCAAATATCTGAATTTTCACAGCACAGCAAAATCAGTTGCACCATTCAATTCCGCTCGTCCAGACGGGGAGAATTCAATCACATTCATTCGATGCGACGTTTCTTGTGGGATTTAATGAGCGACAACATTTTGACCCGAAACCGAGAGAATTCTGGGATGTTTGTGTTTTTTTGGTAATAACTCTGGAAAGCAACGTCGCAGACCTATCAAGGTGGTACTCGTACTGCTCGCCTCGTCGAGAGAAATCCAAATATATGAGTTGTTAAGCTATCGGATATGAAATGGACGAGCGACCAATAAAACAGCATGTATCATGGGGTTGAATGCTTTTTGCTATTCACAAAATAAAACAACAGCAGTCATGCAAAGATCTGAATTTTCACAGCACAGCAAAATCAGTTGCACCATTCAATTCCGCTCGTCCAGACGGGGAGAATTCAATCACATTCATTCGATGCGACGTTTCTTGTGGGATTTAATGAGCGACAACATTTTGACCCCAAACCGAGAGGATTCTGGGATGTTTGTGGTTTTTTGGTAATAACTCTGGAAAGAAACGTCGCAGACCTATCAAGTTGGTACTCGTACTGCTCGCCTCGTCGCGAGGAATCCAAATATATGAATGATTAAGCTATGGGATATGAAATGGACGAGCGACCAATAAAACAACATGTATCATGGGGTTGAATGCTTTTTGCTATTCACAAAATAAAACAAAAGCAGTCATGCAAATATCTGAATTTTCACAGCACAGCAAAATCAGTTGCACCATTCAATTCCGCTCGTCCAGACGGGGAGAATTCAATCACATTCATTCGATGCGACGTTTCTTGTGGGATTTAATGAGCGACAACATTTTGACCCCAAACCGAGAGGATTCTGGGATGTTTGTGGTTTTTTGGTAATAACTCTGGAAAGAAACGTCGCAGACCTATCAAGGTGGTACTCGTACTGCTCGCCTCGTCGCGAGGAATCCAAATATATGAATGGTTAAGCTATGGGATATGAAATGGACGAGCGACCAATAAAACAACATGTATCATGGGGTTGAATGCTTTTTGCTATTCACAAAATAAAACAAAAGCAGTCATGCAAATATCTGAATTTTCACAGCACAGCAAAATCAGTTGCACCATTCAATTCCGCTCGTCCAGACGGGGAGAATTCAATCACATTCATTTTATGCGACGTTTCCTGTGGGATTTAATGAGCGACAACATTTTGACCCCAAACCGAGAGAATTCTGGGATGTTTGTGGTTTTTTGGTAATAACTCTGGAAAGAAACGTCGCAGACCTATCAAGGTGGTACTCGTACTGCTCGCCTCGTCGCGAGGAATCCGAATATATGAATGGTTAAGCTATGGGATATGAAATGGACGAGCGACCAATAAAACAACATGTATTATGGGGTTGAATGCTTTTTGCTATTCACAAAATAAAACAACAGCAGTCATGCAAATATCTGAATTTTCACAGCACAGCAAAATCAGTTGCACCATTCAATTCCGCTCGTCCAGACGGGGAGAATTCAATCACATTCATTCGATGCGACGTTTCTTGTGGGATTTAATGAGCGACAACATTTTGACCCCAAACCGAGAGAATTCTGGGATGTTTGTGTTTTTTTGGAAATAACTCTGGAAAGAAACGTCGCAGACCTATCAAGGTGGTACTCGTACTGCTCGCCTCGTCGCGAGGAATCCAAATATATGAATGGTTAAGCTATGGGATATGAAATGGACGAGCGACCAATAAAACAACATCTATTATGGGGTTGAATGCTTTTTGCTATTCACAAAATAAAACAACAGCAGTCATGCAAATATCTGAATTTTCACAGCACAGCAAAATCAGTTGCACCATTCAATTCCGCTCGTCCAGACGGGGAGAATTCAATCACATTCATTCGATGCGACGTTTCTTGTGGGATTTAATGAGCGACAACATTTTGACCCCAAACCGAGAGAATTCTGGGATGTTTGTGGTTTTTTGGTAATAACTCTGGAAAGAAACGTCACAGACCTATCAAAGTGGTACTCGTACTGCTCGCCTCGTTACGAGGAATCCAAATATATGAATGGTTAAGCTATGGGATATGAAATGGACGAGCGACCAATAAAACAACATGTATTATGGGGTTGAATGCTTTTTGCTATTCACAAAATAAAACAACAGCAGTCATGCAAATATCTGAATTTTCACAGCACAGCAAAATCAGTTGCACCATTCAATTCCGCTCGTCCAGACGGGGAGAATTCAATCACATTCATTCGATGCGACGTTTCTTGTGGGATTTAATGAGCGACAACATTTTGACCCGAAACCGAGAGAATTCTGGGATGTTTGTGGTTTTTTGGTAATAACTCTGGAAAGCAACGTCGCAGACCTATCAAGGTGGTACTCGTACTGCTCGCCTCGTCGAGAGAAATCCAAATATATGAGTTGTTAAGCTATCGGATATGAAATGGACGAGCGACCAATAAAACAGCATGTATCATGGGGTTGAATGCTTTTTGCTATTCACAAAATAAAACAACAGCAGTCATGCAAAGATCTGAATTTTCACAGCACAGCAAAATCAGTTGCACCATTCAATTCCGCTCGTCCAGACGGGGAGAATTCAATCACATTCATTCGATGCGACGTTTCTTGTGGGATTTAATGAGCGACAACATTTTGACCCCAAACCGAGAGGATTCTGGGATGTTTGTGGTTTTTTGGTAATAACTCTGGAAAGAAACGTCGCAGACCTATCAAGTTGGTACTCGTACTGCTCGCCTCGTCGCGAGGAATCCAAATATATGAATGATTAAGCTATGGGATATGAAATGGACGAGCGACCAATAAAACAACATGTATCATGGGGTTGAATGCTTTTTGCTATTCACAAAATAAAACAAAAGCAGTCATGCAAATATCTGAATTTTCACAGCACAGCAAAATCAGTTGCACCATTCAATTCCGCTCGTCCAGACGGGGAGAATTCAATCACATTCATTCGATGCGACGTTTCTTGTGGGATTTAATGAGCGACAACATTTTGACCCCAAACCGAGAGGATTCTGGGATGTTTGTGGTTTTTTGGTAATAACTCTGGAAAGAAACGTCGCAGACCTATCAAGGTGGTACTCGTACTGCTCGCCTCGTCGCGAGGAATCCAAATATATGAATGGTTAAGCTATGGGATATGAAATGGACGAGCGACCAATAAAACAACATGTATCATGGGGTTGAATGCTTTTTGCTATTCACAAAATAAAACAACAGCAGTCATGCAAATATCTGAATTTTCACAGCACAGCAAAATCAGTTGCACCATTCAATTCCGCTCGTCCAGACGGGGAGAATTCAATCACATTCATTCGATGCGACGTTTCTTATGGGATTTAATGAGCGACAACATTTTGACCCCAAACCGAGAGGATTCTGGGATGTTTGTGTTTTTTTGGTAATAACTCTGGAAAGCAACGTCGCAGACCTATCAAGGTGGTACTCGTACTGCTCGCTTCGTCGCGAGGAATCCAAATATATGAATGATTAAGCTATGGGATATGAAATGGACGAGCGACCAATAAAACAACATGTATTATGGGGTTGAATGCTTTTTGCTATTCACAAAATAAAACAACAGCAGTCATGCAAATATCTGAATTTTCACAGCACAGCAAAATCAGTTGCACCATTCAATTCCGCTCGTCCAGACGGGGAGAATTCAATCACATTCATTCGATGCGACGTTTCTTATGGGATTTAATGAGCGACAACATTTTGACCCCAAACCGAGAGAATTCTGGGATGTTTGTGGTTTTTTGGTAATAACTCTGGAAGGAAACGTCGCAGACCTATCAAGGTGGTACTCGTACTGCTCGCCTCGTCGCGAGGAATCCAAATATATGAATGGTTAAGCTATGGGATATGAAATGGACGAGCGACCAATAAAACAACATGTATCATGGGGTTGAATGCTTTTTGCTATTCACAAAATAAAACAAAAGCAGTCATGCAAATATCTGAATTTTCACAGCACAGCAAAATCAGTTGCACCATTCAATTCCGCTCGTCCAGACGGGGAGAATTCAATCACATTCATTCGATGCGACGTTTCTTATGGGATTTAATGAGCGACAACATTTTGACCCCAAACCGAGAGAATTCTGGGATGTTTGTGGTTTTTTGGTAATAACTCTGGAAGGAAACGTCGCAGACCTATCAAGGTGGTACTCGTACTGCTCGCCTCGTCGCGAGGAATCCAAATATATGAATGGTTAAGCTATGGGATATGAAATGGACGAGCGACCAATAAAACAACATGTATCATGGGGTTGAATGCTTTTTGCTATTCACAAAATAAAACAAAAGCAGTCATGCAAATATCTGAATTTTCACAGCACAGCAAAATCAGTTGCACCATTCAATTCCGCTCGTCCAGACGGGGAGAATTCAATCACATTCATTCGATGCGACGTTTCTTGTGGGATTTAATGAGCGACAACATTTTGACCCCAAACCGAGAGGATTCTGGGATGTTTGTGTTTTTTTGGTAATAACTCTGGAAGGAAACGTCGCAGACCCATCAAGGTGGTACTCGTACTGCTCGCCTCGTCGAGAGGAATCCACATATGTGAATGGTTAAGCTATGGGATATGAAATGGACGAGCGACCAATAAAACAACATGTATTATGGGGTTGAATGCTTTTTGCTATTCACAAAATAAAACAACAGCAGTCATGCAAAGATCTGAATTTTCACAGCACAGCAAAATCAGTTGCACCATTCAATTACGCTCGTCCAGACGGGGAGAATTCAATCACATTCATTCGATGCGACGTTTCTTGTGGGATTTAATGAGCGACAACATTTTGACCCCAAACCGAGAGGATTCTGGGATGTTTGTGGTTTTTTGGTAATAACTCTGGAAATAAACGTCGCAGACCTATCAAGGTGGTACTCGTACTGCTCGCCTCGTCGCGAGGAATCCAAATATATGAATGGTTAAGCTATGGGATATGAAATGGACGAGCGACCAATAAAACAACATGTATTATGGGGTTGAATGCTTTTTGCTATTCACAAAATAAAACAACAGCAGTCATGCAAATATCTGAATTTTCACAGCACAGCAAAATCAGTTGCACCATTCAATTCCGCTCGTCCAGACGGGGAGAATTCAATCACATTCATTCGATGCGACGTTTCTTGTGGGATTTAATGAGCGACAACATTTTGACCCCAAACCGAGAGGATTCTGGGATGTTTGTGGTTTTTTGGTAATAACTCTGGAAAGAAACGTCGCAGACCTATTAAGGTGGTACTCGTACTGCTCGCCTCGTCGCGAGGAATCCAAATATATGAATGGTTAAGCTATGGGATATGAAATGGACGAGCGACCAATAAAACAACATGTATTATGGGGTTGAATGCTTTTTGCTATTCACAAAATAAAACAACAGCAGTCATGCAAATATCTGAATTTTCACAGCACAGCAAAATCAGTTGCACCATTCAATTACGCTCGTCCAGACGGGGAGAATTCAATCACATTCATTCGATGCGACGTTTCTTGTGGGATTTAATGAGCGACAACATTTTGACCCCAAACCGAGAGGATTCTGGGATGTTTGTGGTTTTTTGGTAATAACTCTGGAAAGAAACGTCGCAGACCTATCAAGGTGGTACTCGTACTGCTCGCCTCGTCGCGAGGAATCCAAATATATGAATGGTTAAGCTATGGGATATGAAATGGACGAGCGACCAATAAAACAACATGTATCATGGGGTTGAATGCTTTTTGCTATTCACAAAATAAAACAAAAGCAGACATGGAAATATCTGAATTTTCACAGCACAGCAAAATCAGTTGCACCATTCAATTCCGCTCGTCCAGACGGGGAGAATTCAATCACATTCATTCGATGCGACGTTTCTTGTGGGATTTAATGAGCGACAACATTTTGACCCCAAACCGAGAGAATTCTGGGATGTTTGTGTTTTTTTGGAAATAACTCTGGAAAGAAACGTCGCAGACCTATCAAGGTGGTACTCGTACTGCTCGCCTCGTCGCGAGGAATCCAAATATATGAATGGTTAAGCTATGGGATATGAAATGGACGAGCGACCAATAAAACAACATCTATTATGGGGTTGAATGCTTTTTGCTATTCACAAAACAAAACAACAGCAGTCATGCAAATATCTGAATTTTCACAGCACAGCAAAATCAGTTGCACCATTCAATTCCGCTCGTCCAGACGGGGAGAATTCAATCACATTCATTCGATGCGACGTTTCCTGTGGGATTTAATGAGCGACAACATTTTGACCCCAAACCGAGAGAATTCTGGGATGTTTGTGGTTTTTTGGTAATAACTCTGGAAAGAAACGTCGCAGACCTATCAAGGTGGTACTCGTACTGCTCGCCTCGTCGCGAGGAATCCAAATATATGAATGGTTAAGCTATGGGATATGAAATGGACGAGCGACCAATAAAACAACATGTATTATGGGGTTGAATGCTTTTTGCTATTCACAAAATAAAACAACAGCAGTCATGCAAATATCTGAATTTTCACAGCACAGCAAAATCAGTTGCACCATTCAATTCCGCTCGTCCAGACGGGGAGAATTCAATCACATTCATTCGATGCGACGTTTCTTATGGGATTTAATGAGCGACAACATTTTGACCCCAAACCGAGAGGATTCTGGGATGTTTGTGTTTTTTTGGTAATAACTCTGGAAAGCAACGTCGCAGACCTATCAAGGTGGTACTCGTACTGCTCGCCTCGTCGCGAGGAATCCAAATATATGAATGATTAAGCTATGGGATATGAAATGGACGAGCGACCAATAAAACAACATGTATTATGGGGTTGAATGCTTTTTGCTATTCACAAAATAAAACAACAGCAGTCATGCAAATATCTGAATTTTCACAGCACAGCAAAATCAGTTGCACCATTCAATTCCGCTCGTCCAGACGGGGAGAATTCAATCACATTCATTCGATGCGACGTTTCTTATGGGATTTAATGAGCGACAACATTTTGACCCCAAACCGAGAGAATTCTGGGATGTTTGTGGTTTTTTGGTAATAACTCTGGAAGGAAACGTCGCAGACCTATCAAGGTGGTACTCGTACTGCTCGCCTCGTCGCGAGGAATCCAAATATATGAATGGTTAAGCTATGGGATATGAAATGGACGAGCGACCAATAAAACAACATGTATCATGGGGTTGAATGCTTTTTGCTATTCACAAAATAAAACAAAAGCAGTCATGCAAATATCTGAATTTTCACAGCACAGCAAAATCAGTTGCACCATTCAATTCCGCTCGTCCAGACGGGGAGAATTCAATCACATTCATTCGATGCGACGTTTCTTATGGGATTTAATGAGCGACAACATTTTGACCCCAAACCGAGAGAATTCTGGGATGTTTGTGGTTTTTTGGTAATAACTCTGGAAGGAAACGTCGCAGACCTATCAAGGTGGTAGTCGTACTGCTCGCCTCGTCGCGAGGAATCCAAATATATGAATGGTTAAGCTATGGGATATGAAATGGACGAGCGACCAATAAAACAACATGTATCATGGGGTTGAATGCTTTTTGCTATTCACAAAATAAAACAAAAGCAGTCATGCAAATATCTGAATTTTCACAGCACAGCAAAATCAGTTGCACCATTCAATTCCGCTCGTCCAGACGGGGAGAATTCAATCACATTCATTCGATGCGACGTTTCTTGTGGGATTTAATGAGCGACAACATTTTGACCCCAAACCGAGAGGATTCTGGGATGTTTGTGGTTTTTTGGTAATAACTCTGGAAAGAAACGTCGCAGACCTATCAAGGTGGTACTCGTACTGCTCGCCTCGTCGCGAGGAATCCAAATATATGAATGGTTAAGCTATGGGATATGAAATGGACGAGCGACCAATAAAACAACATGTATCATGGGGTTGAATGCTTTTTGCTATTCACAAAATAAAACAAAAGCAGTCATGCAAATATCTGAATTTTCACAGCACAGCAAAATCAGTTGCACCATTCAATTCCGCTCGTCCAGACGGGGAGAATTCAATCACATTCATTCGATGCGACGTTTCCTGTGGGATTTAATGAGCGACAACATTTTGACCCCAAACCGAGAGAATTCTGGGATGTTTGTGGTTTTTTGGTAATAACTCTGGAAAGAAACGTCGCAGACCTATCAAGGTGGTACTCGTACTGCTCGACTCGTCGCGAGGAATCCAAATATATGAATGGTTAAGCTATGGGATATGAAATGGACGAGCGACCAATAAAACAACATGTATTATGGGGTTGAATGCTTTTTGCTATTCACAAAATAAAACAACAGCAGTCATGCAAATATCTGAATTTTCACAGCACAGCAAAATCAGTTGCACCATTCAATTCCGCTCGTCCAGACGGGGAGAATTCAATCACATTCATTCGATGCGACGTTTCTTATGGGATTTAATGAGCGACAACATTTTGACCCCAAACCGAGAGGATTCTGGGATGTTTGTGTTTTTTTGGTAATAACTCTGGAAAGCAACGTCGCAGACCTATCAAGGTGGTACTCGTACTGCTCGCCTCGTCGCGAGGAATCCAAATATATGAATGATTAAGCTATGGGATATGAAATGGACGAGCGACCAATAAAACAACATGTATTATGGGGTTGAATGCTTTTTGCTATTCACAAAATAAAACAACAGCAGTCATGCAAATATCTGAATTTTCACAGCACAGCAAAATCAGTTGCACCATTCAATTCCGCTCGTCCAGACGGGGAGAATTCAATCACATTCATTCGATGCGACGTTTCTTATGGGATTTAATGAGCGACAACATTTTGACCCCAAACCGAGAGAATTCTGGGATGTTTGTGGTTTTTTGGTAATAACTCTGGAAGGAAACGTCGCAGACCTATCAAGGTGGTACTCGTACTGCTCGCCTCGTCGCGAGGAATCCAAATATATGAATGGTTAAGCTATGGGATATGAAATGGACGAGCGACCAATAAAACAACATGTATCATGGGGTTGAATGCTTTTTGCTATTCACAAAATAAAACAAAAGCAGTCATGCAAATATCTGAATTTTCACAGCACAGCAAAATCAGTTGCACCATTCAATTCCGCTCGTCCAGACGGGGAGAATTCAATCACATTCATTCGATGCGACGTTTCTTATGGGATTTAATGAGCGACAACATTTTGACCCCAAACCGAGAGAATTCTGGGATGTTTGTGGTTTTTTGGTAATAACTCTGGAAGGAAACGTCGCAGACCTATCAAGGTGGTACTCGTACTGCTCGCCTCGTCGCGAGGAATCCAAATATATGAATGGTTAAGCTATGGGATATGAAATGGACGAGCGACCAATAAAACAACATGTATCATGGGGTTGAATGCTTTTTGCTATTCACAAAATAAAACAAAAGCAGTCATGCAAATATCTGAATTTTCACAGCACAGCAAAATCAGTTGCACCATTCAATTCCGCTCGTCCAGACGGGGAGAATTCAATCACATTCATTCGATGCGACGTTTCTTGTGGGATTTAATGAGCGACAACATTTTGACCCCAAACCGAGAGGATTCTGGGATGTTTGTGTTTTTTTGGTAATAACTCTGGAAGGAAACGTCGCAGACCCATCAAGGTGGTACTCGTACTGCTCGCCTCGTCGAGAGGAATCCACATATGTGAATGGTTAAGCTATGGGATATGAAATGGACGAGCGACCAATAAAACAACATGTATTATGGGGTTGAATGCTTTTTGCTATTCACAAAATAAAACAAAAGCAGTCATGCAAATATCAGAATTTTCACAGCACAGCAAAATCAGTTGCACCATTCAATTCCGCTCGTCCAGACGGGGAGAATTCAATCACATTCATTCGATGCGACGTTTCTTGTGGGATTTAATGAGCGACAACATTTTGACCCCAAACCGAGAGGATTCTGGGATGTTTGTGGTTTTTTGGTAATAACTCTGGAAAGAAACGTCGCAGACCTATCAAGGTGGTACTCGTACTGCTCGCCTCGTCGCGAGGAATCCAAATATATGAATGGTTAAGCTATGGGATATGAAATGGACGAGCGACCAATAAAACAACATGTATCATGGGGTTGAATGCTTTTTGCTATTCACAAAATAAAACAAAAGCAGTCATGCAAATATCTGAATTTTCACAGCACAGCAAAATCAGTTGCACCATTCAATTCCGCTCGTCCAGACGGGGAGAATTCAATCACATTCATTCGATGCGACGTTTCTTGTGGGATTTAATGAGCGACAACATTTTGACCCCAAACCGAGAGAATTCTGGGATGTTTGTGTTTTTTTGGAAATAACTCTGGAAAGAAACGTCGCAGACCTATCAAGGTGGTACTCGTACTGCTCGCCTCGTCGCGAGGAATCCAAATATATGAATGGTTAAGCTATGGGATATGAAATGGACGAGCGACCAATAAAACAACATGTATTATGGGGTTGAATGCTTTTTGCTATTCACAAAATAAAACAACAGCAGTCATGCAAAGATCTGAATTTTCACAGCACAGCAAAATCAGTTGCACCATTCAATTCCGCTCGTCCAGACGGGGAGAATTCAATCACATTCATTCGATGCGACGTTTCTTGTGGGATTTAATGAGCGACAACATTTTGACCCCAAACCGAGAGGATTCTGGGATGTTTGTGGTTTTTTGGTAATAACTCTGGAAAGAAACGTCGCAGACCTATCAAGGTGGTACTCGTACTGCTCGCCTCGTCGCGAGGAATCCAAATATATGAATGGTTAAGCTATGGGATATGAAATGGACGAGCGACCAATAAAACAACATGTATCATGGGGTTGAATGCTTTTTGCTATTCACAAAATAAAACAAAAGCAGTCATGCAAATATCTGAATTTTCACAGCACAGCAAAATCAGTTGCACCATTCAATTCCGCTCGTCCAGACGGGGAGAATTCAATCACATTCATTCGATGCGACGTTTCTTGTGGGATTTAATGAGCGACAACATTTTGACCCCAAACCGAGAGGATTCTGGGATGTTTGTGGTTTTTTGGTAATAACTCTGGAAAGAAACGTCGCAGACCTATCAAGGTGGTACTCGTACTGCTCGCCTCGTCGCGAGGAATCCAAATATATGAATGGTTAAGCTATGGGATATGAAATGGACGAGCGACCAATAAAACAACATGTATCATGGGGTTGAATGCTTTTTGCTATTCACAAAATAAAACAAAAGCAGACATGCAAATATCTGAATTTTCACAGCACAGCAAAATCAGTTGCACCATTCAATTCCGCTCGTCCAGACGGGGAGAATTCAATCACATTCATTCGATGCGACGTTTCTTGTGGGATTTAATGAGCGACAACATTTTGACCCCAAACCGAGAGAATTCTGGGATGTTTGTGGTTTTTTGGAAATAACTCTGGAAAGAAACGTCGCAGACCTATCAAGGTGGTACTCGTACTGCTCGCCTCGTCGCGAGGAATCCAAATATATGAATGGTTAAGCTATGGGATATGAAATGGACGAGCGACCAATAAAACAACATGTATCATGGGGTTGAATGCTTTTTGCTATTCACAAAATAAAACAAAAGCAGTCATGCAAATATCTGAATTTTCACAGCACAGCAAAATCAGTTGCACCATTCAATTCCGCTCGTCCAGACGGGGAGAATTCAATCACATTCATTCGATGCGACGTTTCTTGTGGGATTTAATGAGCGACAACATTTTGACCCCAAACCGAGAGGATTCTGGGATGTTTGTGTTTTTTTGGTAATAACTCTGGAAGGAAACGTCGCAGACCCATCAAGGTGGTACTCGTACTGCTCGCCTCGTCGAGAGGAATCCACTTATGTGAATGGTTAAGCTATGGGATATGAAATGGACGAGCGACCAATAAAACAACATGTATTATGGGGTTGAATGCTTTTTGCTATTCACAAAATAAAACAAAAGCAGTCATGCAAATATCAGAATTTTCACAGCACAGCAAAATCAGTTGCACCATTCAATTCCGCTCGTCCAGACGGGGAGAATTCAATCACATTCATTCGATGCGACGTTTCTTGTGGGATTTAATGAGCGACAACATTTTGACCCCAAACCGAGAGGATTCTGGGATGTTTGTGGTTTTTTGGTAATAACTCTGGAAAGAAACGTCGCAGACCTATCAAGGTGGTACTCGTACTGCTCGCCTCGTCGCGAGGAATCCAAATATATGAATGGTTAAGCTATGGGATATGAAATGGACGAGCGACCAATAAAACAACATGTATCATGGGGTTGAATGCTTTTTGCTATTCACAAAATAAAACAAAAGCAGTCATGCAAATATCTGAATTTTCACAGCACAGCAAAATCAGTTGCACCATTCAATTCCGCTCGTCCAGACGGGGAGAATTCAATCACATTCATTCGATGCGACGTTTCTTGTGGGATTTAATGAGCGACAACATTTTGACCCCAAACCGAGAGAATTCTGGGATGTTTGTGTTTTTTTGGAAATAACTCTGGAAAGAAACGTCGCAGACCTATCAAGGTGGTACTCGTACTGCTCGCCTCGTCGCGAGGAATCCAAATATATGAATGGTTAAGCTATGGGATATGAAATGGACGAGCGACCAATAAAACAACATGTATTATGGGGTTGAATGCTTTTTGCTATTCACAAAATAAAACAACAGCAGTCATGCAAAGATCTGAATTTTCACAGCACAGCAAAATCAGTTGCACCATTCAATTCCGCTCGTCCAGACGGGGAGAATTCAATCACATTCATTCGATGCGACGTTTCTTGTGGGATTTAATGAGCGACAACATTTTGACCCCAAACCGAGAGGATTCTGGGATGTTTGTGGTTTTTTGGTAATAACTCTGGAAAGAAACGTCGCAGACCTATCAAGGTGGTACTCGTACTGCTCGCCTCGTCGCGAGGAATCCAAATATATGAATGGTTAAGCTATGGGATATGAAATGGACGAGCGACCAATAAAACAACATGTATCATGGGGTTGAATGCTTTTTGCTATTCACAAAATAAAACAAAAGCAGTCATGCAAATATCTGAATTTTCACAGCACAGCAAAATCAGTTGCACCATTCAATTCCGCTCGTCCAGACGGGGAGAATTCAATCACATTCATTCGATGCGACGTTTCTTGTGGGATTTAATGAGCGACAACATTTTGACCCCAAACCGAGAGGATTCTGGGATGTTTGTGGTTTTTTGGTAATAACTCTGGAAAGAAACGTCGCAGACCTATCAAGGTGGTACTCGTACTGCTCGCCTCGTCGCGAGGAATCCAAATATATGAATGGTTAAGCTATGGGATATGAAATGGACGAGCGACCAATAAAACAACATGTATCATGGGGTTGAATGCTTTTTGCTATTCACAAAATAAAACAAAAGCAGACATGCAAATATCTGAATTTTCACAGCACAGCAAAATCAGTTGCACCATTCAATTCCGCTCGTCCAGACGGGGAGAATTCAATCACATTCATTCGATGCGACGTTTCTTGTGGGATTTAATGAGCGACAACATTTTGACCCCAAACCGAGAGAATTCTGGGATGTTTGTGGTTTTTTGGAAATAACTCTGGAAAGAAACGTCGCAGACCTATCAAGGTGGTACTCGTACTGCTCGCCTCGTCGCGAGGAATCCAAATATATGAATGGTTAAGCTATGGGATATGAAATGGACGAGCGACCAATAAAACAACATGTATCATGGGGTTGAATGCTTTTTGCTATTCACAAAATAAAACAAAAGCAGTCATGCAAATATCTGAATTTTCACAGCACAGCAAAATCAGTTGCACCATTCAATTCCGCTCGTCCAGACGGGGAGAATTCAATCACATTCATTCGATGCGACGTTTCTTATGGGATTTAATGAGCGACAACATTTTGACCCCAAACCGAGAGAATTCTGGGATGTTTGTGGTTTTTTGGTAATAACTCTGGAAGGAAACGTCGCAGACCCATCAAGGTGGTACTCGTACTGCTCGCCTCGTCGAGAGGAATCCACATATGTGAATGGTTAAGCTATGGGATATGAAATGGACGAGCGACCAATAAAACAACATGTATTATGGGGTTGAATGCTTTTTGCTATTCACAAAATAAAACAAAAGCAGTCATGCAAATATCTGAATTTTCACAGCACAGCAAAATCAGTTGCACCATTCAATTCCGCTCGTCCAGACGGGGAGAATTCAATCACATTCATTCGATGCGACGTTTCTTGTGGGATTTAATGAGCGACAACATTTTGACCCCAAACCGAGAGGATTCTGGGATGTTTGTGGTTTTTTGGTAATAACTCTGGAAAGAAACGTCGCAGACCTATCAAGGTGGTACTCGTACTGCTCGCCTCGTCGCGAGGAATCCAAATATATGAATGGTTAAGCTATGGGATATGAAATGGACGAGCGACCAATAAAACAACATGTATCATGGGGTTGAATGCTTTTTGCTATTCACAAAATAAAACAAAAGCAGTCATGCAAATATCTGAATTTTCACAGCACAGCAAAATCAGTTGCACCATTCAATTCCGCTCGTCCAGACGGGGAGAATTCAATCACATTCATTCGATGCGACGTTTCTTGTGGGATTTAATGAGCGACAACATTTTGACCCCAAACCGAGAGAATTCTGGGATGTTTGTGTTTTTTTGGAAATAACTCTGGAAAGAAACGTCGCAGACCTATCAAGGTGGTACTCGTACTGCTCGCCTCGTCGCGAGGAATCCAAATATATGAATGGTTAAGCTATGGGATATGAAATGGACGAGCGACCAATAAAACAACATGTATTATGGGGTTGAATGCTTTTTGCTATTCACAAAATAAAACAACAGCAGTCATGCAAAGATCTGAATTTTCACAGCACAGCAAAATCAGTTGCACCATTCAATTCCGCTCGTCCAGACGGGGAGAATTCAATCACATTCATTCGATGCGACGTTTCTTGTGGGATTTAATGAGCGACAACATTTTGACCCCAAACCGAGAGGATTCTGGGATGTTTGTGGTTTTTTGGTAATAACTCTGGAAAGAAACGTCGCAGACCTATCAAGGTGGTACTCGTACTGCTCGCCTCGTCGCGAGGAATCCAAATATATGAATGGTTAAGCTATGGGATATGAAATGGACGAGCGACCAATAAAACAACATGTATCATGGGGTTGAATGCTTTTTGCTATTCACAAAATAAAACAAAAGCAGTCATGCAAATATCTGAATTTTCACAGCACAGCAAAATCAGTTGCACCATTCAATTCCGCTCGTCCAGACGGGGAGAATTCAATCACATTCATTCGATGCGACGTTTCTTGTGGGATTTAATGAGCGACAACATTTTGACCCCAAACCGAGAGAATTCTGGGATGTTTGTGGTTTTTTGGAAATAACTCTGGAAAGAAACGTCGCAGACCTATCAAGGTGGTACTCGTACTGCTCGCCTCGTCGCGAGGAATCCAAATATATGAATGGTTAAGCTATGGGATATGAAATGGACGAGCGACCAATAAAACAACATGTATTATGGGGTTGAATGCTTTTTGCTATTCACAAAATAAAACAACAGCAGTCATGCAAAGATCTGAATTTTCACAGCACAGCAAAATCAGTTGCACCATTCAATTCCGCTCGTCCAGACGGGGAGAATTCAATCATATTCATTCGATGCGACGTTTTTTGTGGGATTTAATGAGCGACAACATTTTGACCCCAAACCGAGAGGATTCTGGGATGTTTGTGGTTTTTTGGTAATAACTCTGGAAAGAAACGTCGCAGACCTATCAAGGTGGTACTCGTACTGCTCGCCTCGTCGCGAGGAATCCAAATATATGAATGGTTAAGCTATGGGATATGAAATGGACGAGCGACCAATAAAACAACATGTATCATGGGGTTGAATGCTTTTTGCTATTCACAAAATAAAACAAAAGCAGACATGCAAATATCTGAATTTTCACAGCACAGCAAAATCAGTTGCACCATTCAATTCCGCTCGTCCAGACGGGGAGAATTCAATCACATTCATTCGATGCGACGTTTCTTGTGGGATTTAATGAGCGACAACATTTTGACCCCAAACCGAGAGAATTCTGGGATGTTTGTGGTTTTTTGGAAATAACTCTGGAAAGAAACGTCGCAGACCTATCAAGGTGGTACTCGTACTGCTCGCCTCGTCGCGAGGAATCCAAATATATGAATGGTTAAGCTATGGGATATGAAATGGACGAGCGACCAATAAAACAACATGTATTATGGGGTTGAATGCTTTTTGCTATTCACAAAATAAAACAAAAGCAGTCATGCAAATATCTGAATTTTCACAGCACAGCAAAATCAGTTGCACCATTCAATTCCGCTCGTCCAGACGGGGAGAATTCAATCACATTCATTCGATGCGACGTTTCTTGTGGGATTTAATGAGCGACAACATTTTGACCCCAAACCGAGAGGATTCTGGGATGTTTGTGGTTTTTTGGTAATAACTCTGGAAAGAAACGTCGCAGACCTATCAAGGTGGTACTCGTACTGCTCGCCTCGTCGCGAGGAATCCAAATATATGAATGGTTAAGCTATGGGATATGAAATGGACGAGCGACCAATAAAACAACATGTATCATGGGGTTGAATGCTTTTTGCTATTCACAAAATAAAACAAAAGCAGTCATGCAAATATCTGAATTTTCACAGCACAGCAAAATCAGTTGCACCATTCAATTCCGCTCGTCCAGACGGGGAGAATTCAATCACATTTATTCGATGCGACGTTTCTTGTGGGATTTAATGAGCGACAACATTTTGACCCCAAACCGAGAGAATTCTGGGATGTTTGTGTTTTTTTGGAAATAACTCTGGAAAGAAACGTCGCAGACCTATCAAGGTGGTACTCGTACTGCTCGCCTCGTCGCGAGGAATCCAAATATATGAATGGTTAAGCTATGGGATATGAAATGGACGAGCGACCAATAAAACAACATGTATTATGGGGTTGAATGCTTTTTGCTATTCACAAAATAAAACAACAGCAGTCATGCAAAGATCTGAATTTTCACAGCACAGCAAAATCAGTTGCACCATTCAATTCCGCTCGTCCAGACGGGGAGAATTCAATCACATTCATTCGATGCGACGTTTCTTGTGGGATTTAATGAGCGACAACATTTTGACCCCAAACCGAGAGGATTCTGGGATGTTTGTGGTTTTTTGGTAATAACTCTGGAAAGAAACGTCGCAGACCTATCAAGGTGGTACTCGTACTGCTCGCCTCGTCGCGAGGAATCCAAATATATGAATGGTTAAGCTATGGGATATGAAATGGACGAGCGACCAATAAAACAACATGTATCATGGGGTTGAATGCTTTTTGCTATTCACAAAATAAAACAAAAGCAGTCATGCAAATATCTGAATTTTCACAGCACAGCAAAATCAGTTGCACCATTCAATTCCGCTCGTCCAGACGGGGAGAATTCAATCACATTCATTCGATGCGACGTTTCTTGTGGGATTTAATGAGCGACAACATTTTGACCCCAAACCGAGAGGATTCTGGGATGTTTGTGGTTTTTTGGTAATAACTCTGGAAAGAAACGTCGCAGACCTATCAAGGTGGTACTCGTACTGCTCGCCTCGTCGCGAGGAATCCAAATATATGAATGGTTAAGCTATGGGATATGAAATGGACGAGCGACCAATAAAACAACATGTATCATGGGGTTGAATGCTTTTTGCTATTCACAAAATAAAACAAAAGCAGACATGCAAATATCTGAATTTTCACAGCACAGCAAAATCAGTTGCACCATTCAATTCCGCTCGTCCAGACGGGGAGAATTCAATCACATTCATTCGATGCGACGTTTCTTGTGGGATTTAATGAGCGACAACATTTTGACCCCAAACCGAGAGAATTCTGGGATGTTTGTGGTTTTTTGGAAATAACTCTGGAAAGAAACGTCGCAGACCTATCAAGGTGGTACTCGTACTGCTCGCCTCGTCGCGAGGAATCCAAATATATGAATGGTTAAGCTATGGGATATGAAATGGACGAGCGACCAATAAAACAACATGTATCATGGGGTTGAATGCTTTTTGCTATTCACAAAATAAAACAAAAGCAGTCATGCAAATATCTGAATTTTCACAGCACAGCAAAATCAGTTGCACCATTCAATTCCGCTCGTCCAGACGGGGAGAATTCAATCACATTCATTCGATGCGACGTTTCTTATGGGATTTAATGAGCGACAACATTTTGACCCCAAACCGAGAGAATTCTGGGATGTTTGTGGTTTTTTGGTAATAACTCTGGAAGGAAACGTCGCAGACCCATCAAGGTGGTACTCGTACTGCTCGCCTCGTCGAGAGGAATCCACATATGTGAATGGTTAAGCTATGGGATATGAAATGGACGAGCGACCAATAAAACAACATGTATTATGGGGTTGAATGCTTTTTGCTATTCACAAAATAAAACAAAAGCAGTCATGCAAATATCTGAATTTTCACAGCACAGCAAAATCAGTTGCACCATTCAATTCCGCTCGTCCAGACGGGGAGAATTCAATCACATTCATTCGATGCGACGTTTCTTGTGGGATTTAATGAGCGACAACATTTTGACCCCAAACCGAGAGGATTCTGGGATGTTTGTGGTTTTTTGGTAATAACTCTGGAAAGAAACGTCGCAGACCTATCAAGGTGGTACTCGTACTGCTCGCCTCGTCGCGAGGAATCCAAATATATGAATGGTTAAGCTATGGGATATGAAATGGACGAGCGACCAATAAAACAACATGTATCATGGGGTTGAATGCTTTTTGCTATTCACAAAATAAAACAAAAGCAGTCATGCAAATATCTGAATTTTCACAGCACAGCAAAATCAGTTGCACCATTCAATTCCGCTCGTCCAGACGGGGAGAATTCAATCACATTCATTCGATGCGACGTTTCTTGTGGGATTTAATGAGCGACAACATTTTGACCCCAAACCGAGAGAATTCTGGGATGTTTGTGTTTTTTTGGAAATAACTCTGGAAAGAAACGTCGCAGACCTATCAAGGTGGTACTCGTACTGCTCGCCTCATCGCGAGGAATCCAAATATATGAATGGTTAAGCTATGGGATATGAAATGGACGAGCGACCAATAAAACAACATGTATTATGGGGTTGAATGCTTTTTGCTATTCACAAAATAAAACAACAGCAGTCATGCAAAGATCTGAATTTTCACAGCACAGCAAAATCAGTTGCACCATTCAATTCCGCTCGTCCAGACGGGGAGAATTCAATCACATTCATTCGATGCGACGTTTCTTGTGGGATTTAATGAGCGACAACATTTTGACCCCAAACCGAGAGGATTCTGGGATGTTTGTGGTTTTTTGGTAATAACTCTGGAAAGAAACGTCGCAGACCTATCAAGGTGGTACTCGTACTGCTCGCCTCGTCGCGAGGAATCCAAATATATGAATGGTTAAGCTATGGGATATGAAATGGACGAGCGACCAATAAAACAACATGTATCATGGGGTTGAATGCTTTTTGCTATTCACAAAATAAAACAAAAGCAGTCATGCAAATATCTGAATTTTCACAGCACAGCAAAATCAGTTGCACCATTCAATTCCGCTCGTCCAGACGGGGAGAATTCAATCACATTCATTCGATGCGACGTTTCTTGTGGGATTTAATGAGCGACAACATTTTGACCCCAAACCGAGAGAATTCTGGGATGTTTGTGGTTTTTTGGAAATAACTCTGGAAAGAAACGTCGCAGACCTATCAAGGTGGTACTCGTACTGCTCGCCTCGTCGCGAGGAATCAAAATATATGAATGGTTAAGCTATGGGATATGAAATGGACGAGCGACCAATAAAACAACATGTATTATGGGGTTGAATGCTTTTTGCTATTCACAAAATAAAACAACAGCAGTCATGCAAAGATCTGAATTTTCACAGCACAGCAAAATCAGTTGCACCATTCAATTCCGCTCGTCCAGACGGGGAGAATTCAATCATATTCATTCGATGCGACGTTTCTTGTGGGATTTAATGAGCGACAACATTTTGACCCCAAACCGAGAGGATTCTGGGATGTTTGTGGTTTTTTGGTAATAACTCTGGAAAGAAACGTCGCAGACCTATCAAGGTGGTACTCGTACTGCTCGCCTCGTCGCGAGGAATCCAAATATATGAATGGTTAAGCTATGGGATATGAAATGGACGAGCGACCAATAAAACAACATGTATCATGGGGTTGAATGCTTTTTGCTATTCACAAAATAAAACAAAAGCAGACATGCAAA
Organism: Petromyzon marinus; assembly: GCF_048934315.1. Lineage (NCBI taxonomy): Eukaryota > Metazoa > Chordata > Hyperoartia > Petromyzontiformes > Petromyzontidae > Petromyzon > Petromyzon marinus. The sequence continues at coordinate 2,790,744 of NW_027423688.1, read as the reverse complement.
TATCTGAATTTTCACAGCACAGCAAAATCAGTTGCACCATTCAATTCCGCTCGTCCAGACGGGGAGAATTCAATCACATTCATTCGATGCGACGTTTCTTATGGGATTTAATGAGCGACAACATTTTGACCCCAAACCGAGAGAATTCTGGGATGTTTGTGGTTTTTTGGTAATAACTCTGGAAGGAAACGTCGCAGACCCATCAAGGTGGTACTCGTACTGCTCGCCTCGTCGAGAGGAATCCACATATGTGAATGGTTAAGCTATGGGATATGAAATGGACGAGCGACCAATAAAACAACATGTATTATGGGGTTGAATGCTTTTTGCTATTCACAAAATAAAACAAAAGCAGTCATGCAAATATCTGAATTTTCACAGCACAGCAAAATCAGTTGCACCATTCAATTCCGCTCGTCCAGACGGGGAGAATTCAATCACATTCATTCGATGCGACGTTTCTTGTGGGATTTAATGAGCGACAACATTTTGACCCCAAACCGAGAGGATTCTGGGATGTTTGTGGTTTTTTGGTAATAACTCTGGAAAGAAACGTCGCAGACCTATCAAGGTGGTACTCGTACTGCTCGCCTCGTCGCGAGGAATCCAAATATATGAATGGTTAAGCTATGGGATATGAAATGGACGAGCGACCAATAAAACAACATGTATCATGGGGTTGAATGCTTTTTGCTATTCACAAAATAAAACAAAAGCAGTCATGCAAATATCTGAATTTTCACAGCACAGCAAAATCAGTTGCACCATTCAATTCCGCTCGTCCAGACGGGGAGAATTCAATCACATTCATTCGATGCGACGTTTCTTGTGGGATTTAATGAGCGACAACATTTTGACCCCAAACCGAGAGAATTCTGGGATGTTTGTGTTTTTTTGGAAATAACTCTGGAAAGAAACGTCGCAGACCTATCAAGGTGGTACTCGTACTGCTCGCCTCGTCGCGAGGAATCCAAATATATGAATGGTTAAGCTATGGGATATGAAATGGACGAGCGACCAATAAAACAACATGTATTATGGGGTTGAATGCTTTTTGCTATTCACAAAATAAAACAACAGCAGTCATGCAAAGATCTGAATTTTCACAGCACAGCAAAATCAGTTGCACCATTCAATTCCGCTCGTCCAGACGGGGAGAATTCAATCACATTCATTCGATGCGACGTTTCTTGTGGGATTTAATGAGCGACAACATTTTGACCCCAAACCGAGAGGATTCTGGGATGTTTGTGGTTTTTTGGTAATAACTCTGGAAAGAAACGTCGCAGACCTATCAAGGTGGTACTCGTACTGCTCGCCTCGTCGCGAGGAATCCAAATATATGAATGGTTAAGCTATGGGATATGAAATGGACGAGCGACCAATAAAACAACATGTATCATGGGGTTGAATGCTTTTTGCTATTCACAAAATAAAACAAAAGCAGTCATGCAAATATCTGAATTTTCACAGCACAGCAAAATCAGTTGCACCATTCAATTCCGCTCGTCCAGACGGGGAGAATTCAATCACATTCATTCGATGCGACGTTTCTTGTGGGATTTAATGAGCGACAACATTTTGACCCCAAACCGAGAGAATTCTGGGATGTTTGTGGTTTTTTGGAAATAACTCTGGAAAGAAACGTCGCAGACCTATCAAGGTGGTACTCGTACTGCTCGCCTCGTCGCGAGGAATCCAAATATATGAATGGTTAAGCTATGGGATATGAAATGGACGAGCGACCAATAAAACAACATGTATTATGGGGTTGAATGCTTTTTGCTATTCACAAAATAAAACAACAGCAGTCATGCAAAGATCTGAATTTTCACAGCACAGCAAAATCAGTTGCACCATTCAATTCCGCTCGTCCAGACGGGGAGAATTCAATCATATTCATTCGATGCGACGTTTCTTGTGGGATTTAATGAGCGACAACATTTTGACCCCAAACCGAGAGGATTCTGGGATGTTTGTGGTTTTTTGGTAATAACTCTGGAAAGAAACGTCGCAGACCTATCAAGGTGGTACTCGTACTGCTCGCCTCGTCGCGAGGAATCCAAATATATGAATGGTTAAGCTATGGGATATGAAATGGACGAGCGACCAATAAAACAACATGTATCATGGGGTTGAATGCTTTTTGCTATTCACAAAATAAAACAAAAGCAGACATGCAAATATCTGAATTTTCACAGCACAGCAAAATCAGTTGCACCATTCAATTCCGCTCGTCCAGACGGGGAGAATTCAATCACATTCATTCGATGCGACGTTTCTTGTGGGATTTAATGAGCGACAACATTTTGACCCCAAACCGAGAGAATTCTGGGATGTTTGTGGTTTTTTGGAAATAACTCTGGAAAGAAACGTCGCAGACCTATCAAGGTGGTACTCGTACTGCTCGCCTCGTCGCGAGGAATCCAAATATATGAATGGTTAAGCTATGGGATATGAAATGGACGAGCGACCAATAAAACAACATGTATTATGGGGTTGAATGCTTTTTGCTATTCACAAAATAAAACAACAGCAGTCATGCAAAGATCTGAATTTTCACAGCACAGCAAAATCAGTTGCACCATTCAATTCCGCTCGTCCAGACGGGGAGAATTCAATCATATTCATTCGATGCGACGTTTCTTGTGGGATTTAATGAGCGACAACATTTTGACCCCAAACCGAGAGGATTCTGGGATGTTTGTGGTTTTTTGGTAATAACTCTGGAAAGAAACGTCGCAGACCTATCAAGGTGGTACTCGTACTGCTCGCCTCGTCGCGAGGAATCCAAATATATGAATGGTTAAGCTATGGGATATGAAATGGACGAGCGACCAATAAAACAACATGTATCATGGGGTTGAATGCTTTTTGCTATTCACAAAATAAAACAAAAGCAGACATGCAAATATCTGAATTTTCACAGCACAGCAAAATCAGTTGCACCATTCAATTCCGCTCGTCCAGACGGGGAGAATTCAATCACATTCATTCGATGCGACGTTTCTTGTGGGATTTAATGAGCGACAACATTTTGACCCCAAACCGAGAGAATTCTGGGATGTTTGTGGTTTTTTGGAAATAACTCTGGAAAGAAACGTCGCAGACCTATCAAGGTGGTACTCGTACTGCTCGCCTCGTCGCGAGGAATCCAAATATATGAATGGTTAAGCTATGGGATATGAAATGGACGAGCGACCAATAAAACAACATGTATCATGGGGTTGAATGCTTTTTGCTATTCACAAAATAAAACAAAAGCAGTCATGCAAATATCTGAATTTTCACAGCACAGCAAAATCAGTTGCACCATTCAATTCCGCTCGTCCAGACGGGGAGAATTCAATCACATTCATTCGATGCGACGTTTCTTGTGGGATTTAATGAGCGACAACATTTTGACCCCAAACCGAGAGAATTCTGGGATGTTTGTGTTTTTTTGGAAATAACTCTGGAAAGAAACGTCGCAGACCTATCAAGGTGGTACTCGTACTGCTCGCCTCGTCGCGAGGAATCCAAATATATGAATGGTTAAGCTATGGGATATGAAATGGACGAGCGACCAATAAAACAACATGTATTATGGGGTTGAATGCTTTTTGCTATTCACAAAATAAAACAACAGCAGTCATGCAAAGATCTGAATTTTCACAGCACAGCAAAATCAGTTGCACCATTCAATTCCGCTCGTCCAGACGGGGAGAATTCAATCACATTCATTCGATGCGACGTTTCTTGTGGGATTTAATGAGCGACAACATTTTGACCCCAAACCGAGAGGATTCTGGGATGTTTGTGGTTTTTTGGTAATAACTCTGGAAAGAAACGTCGCAGACCTATCAAGGTGGTACTCGTACTGCTCGCCTCGTCGCGAGGAATCCAAATATATGAATGGTTAAGCTATGGGATATGAAATGGACGAGCGACCAATAAAACAACATGTATCATGGGGTTGAATGCTTTTTGCTATTCACAAAATAAAACAAAAGCAGTCATGCAAATATCTGAATTTTCACAGCACAGCAAAATCAGTTGCACCATTCAATTCCGCTCGTCCAGACGGGGAGAATTCAATCACATTCATTCGATGCGACGTTTCTTGTGGGATTTAATGAGCGACAACATTTTGACCCCAAACCGAGAGAATTCTGGGATGTTTGTGGTTTTTTGGAAATAACTCTGGAAAGAAACGTCGCAGACCTATCAAGGTGGTACTCGTACTGCTCGCCTCGTCGCGAGGAATCCAAATATATGAATGGTTAAGCTATGGGATATGAAATGGACGAGCGACCAATAAAACAACATGTATTATGGGGTTGAATGCTTTTTGCTATTCACAAAATAAAACAACAGCAGTCATGCAAAGATCTGAATTTTCACAGCACAGCAAAATCAGTTGCACCATTCAATTCCGCTCGTCCAGACGGGGAGAATTCAATCATATTCATTCGATGCGACGTTTCTTGTGGGATTTAATGAGCGACAACATTTTGACCCCAAACCGAGAGGATTCTGGGATGTTTGTGGTTTTTTGGTAATAACTCTGGAAAGAAACGTCGCAGACCTATCAAGGTGGTACTCGTACTGCTCGCCTCGTCGCGAGGAATCCAAATATATGAATGGTTAAGCTATGGGATATGAAATGGACGAGCGACCAATAAAACAACATGTATCATGGGGTTGAATGCTTTTTGCTATTCACAAAATAAAACAAAAGCAGACATGCAAATATCTGAATTTTCACAGCACAGCAAAATCAGTTGCACCATTCAATTCCGCTCGTCCAGACGGGGAGAATTCAATCACATTCATTCGATGCGACGTTTCTTGTGGGATTTAATGAGCGACAACATTTTGACCCCAAACCGAGAGAATTCTGGGATGTTTGTGGTTTTTTGGAAATAACTCTGGAAAGAAACGTCGCAGACCTATCAAGGTGGTACTCGTACTGCTCGCCTCGTCGCGAGGAATCCAAATATATGAATGGTTAAGCTATGGGATATGAAATGGACGAGCGACCAATAAAACAACATGTATTATGGGGTTGAATGCTTTTTGCTATTCACAAAATAAAACAACAGCAGTCATGCAAAGATCTGAATTTTCACAGCACAGCAAAATCAGTTGCACCATTCAATTCCGCTCGTCCAGACGGGGAGAATTCAATCATATTCATTCGATGCGACGTTTCTTGTGGGATTTAATGAGCGACAACATTTTGACCCCAAACCGAGAGGATTCTGGGATGTTTGTGGTTTTTTGGTAATAACTCTGGAAAGAAACGTCGCAGACCTATCAAGGTGGTACTCGTACTGCTCGCCTCGTCGCGAGGAATCCAAATATATGAATGGTTAAGCTATGGGATATGAAATGGACGAGCGACCAATAAAACAACATGTATCATGGGGTTGAATGCTTTTTGCTATTCACAAAATAAAACAAAAGCAGACATGCAAATATCTGAATTTTCACAGCACAGCAAAATCAGATGCACCATTCAATTCCGCTCGTCCAGACGGGGAGAATTCAATCACATTCATTCGATGCGACGTTTCTTGTGGGATTTAATGAGCGACAACATTTTGACCCCAAACCGAGAGAATTCTGGGATGTTTGTGGTTTTTTGGAAATAACTCTGGAAAGAAACGTCGCAGACCTATCAAGGTGGTACTCGTACTGCTCGCCTCGTCGCGAGGAATCCAAATATATGAATGGTTAAGCTATGGGATATGAAATGGACGAGCGACCAATAAAACAACATCTATTATGGGGTTGAATGCTTTTTGCTATTCACAAAATAAAACAACAGCAGTCATTCAAATATCTGAATTTTCACAGCACAGCAAAATCAGTTGCACCATTCAATTCCGCTCGTCCAGACGGGGAGAATTCAATCACATTCATTCGATGCGACGTTTCTTGTGGGATTTAATGAGCGACAACATTTTGACCCCAAACCGAGAGAATTCTGGGATGTTTGTGGTTTTTTGGTAATAACTCTGGAAAGAAACGTCGCAGACCTATCAAGGTGGTACTCGTACTGCTCGCCTCGTCGCGAGGAATCCAAATATATGAATGGTTAAGCTATGGGATATGAAATGGACGAGCGACCAATAAAACAACATGTATTATGGGGTTGAATGCTTTTTGCTATTCACAAAATAAAACAACAGCAGTCATGCAAATATCTGAATTTTCACAGCACAGCAAAATCAGTTGCACCATTCAATTCCGCTCGTCCAGACGGGGAGAATTCAATCACATTCATTCGATGCGACGTTTCTTGTGGGATTTAATGAGCGACAACATTTTGACCCCAAACCGAGAGAATTCTGGGATGTTTGTGGTTTTTTGGTAATAACTCTGGAAAAAAACGTCGCAGACCTATGAAGGTGGTACTCGTACTGCTCGCCTCGTCGCGAGGAATCCAAATATATGAATGGTTAAGCTATGGGATATGAAATGGACGAGCGACCAATAAAACAACATGTATTATGGGGTTGAATGCTTTTTGCTATTCACAAAATAAAACAACAGCAGTCATGCAAATATCTGAATTTTCACAGCACAGCAAAATCAGTTGCACCATTCAATTCCGCTCGTCCAGACGGGGAGAATTCAATCACATTCATTCGATGCGACGTTTCTTATGGGATTTAATGAGCGACAACATTTTGACCCCAAACCGAGAGGATTCTGGGATGTTTGTGTTTTTTTGGTAATAACTCTGGAAAGCAACGTCGCAGACCTATCAAGGTGGTACTCGTACTGCTCGCCTCGTCGCGAGGAATCCAAATATATGAATGATTAAGCTATGGGATATGAAATGGACGAGCGACCAATAAAACAACATGTATTATGGGGTTGAATGCTTTTTGCTATTCACAAAATAAAACAACAGCAGTCATGCAAATATCTGAATTTTCACAGCACAGCAAAATCAGTTGCACCATTCAATTCCGCTCGTCCAGACGGGGAGAATTCAATCACATTCATTCGATGCGACGTTTCTTATGGGATTTAATGAGCGACAACATTTTGACCCCAAACCGAGAGAATTCTGGGATGTTTGTGGTTTTTTGGTAATAACTCTGGAAGGAAACGTCGCAGACCTATCAAGGTGGTACTCGTACTGCTCGCCTCGTCGCGAGGAATCCAAATATATGAATGGTTAAGCTATGGGATATGAAATGGACGAGCGACCAATAAAACAACATGTATCATGGGGTTGAATGCTTTTTGCTATTCACAAAATAAAACAAAAGCAGTCATGCAAATATCTGAATTTTCACAGCACAGCAAAATCAGTTGCACCATTCAATTCCGCTCGTCCAGACGGGGAGAATTCAATCACATTCATTCGATGCGACGTTTCTTATGGGATTTAATGAGCGACAACATTTTGACCCCAAACCGAGAGAATTCTGGGATGTTTGTGGTTTTTTGGTAATAACTCTGGAAGGAAACGTCGCAGACCTATCAAGGTGGTACTCGTACTGCTCGCCTCGTCGCGAGGAATCCAAATATATGAATGGTTAAGCTATGGGATATGAAATGGACGAGCGACCAATAAAACAACATGTATCATGGGGTTGAATGCTTTTTGCTATTCACAAAATAAAACAAAAGCAGTCATGCAAATATCTGAATTTTCACAGCACAGCAAAATCAGTTGCACCATTCAATTCCGCTCGTCCAGACGGGGAGAATTCAATCACATTCATTCGATGCGACGTTTCTTGTGGGATTTAATGAGCGACAACATTTTGACCCCAAACCGAGAGGATTCTGGGATGTTTGTGTTTTTTTGGTAATAACTCTGGAAGGAAACGTCGCAGACCCATCAAGGTGGTACTCGTACTGCTCGCCTCGTCGAGAGGAATCCACATATGTGAATGGTTAAGCTATGGGATATGAAATGGACGAGCGACCAATAAAACAACATGTATTATGGGGTTGAATGCTTTTTGCTATTCACAAAATAAAACAAAAGCAGTCATGCAAATATCTGAATTTTCACAGCACAGCAAAATCAGTTGCACCATTCAATTCCGCTCGTCCAGACGGGGAGAATTCAATCACATTCATTCGATGCGACGTTTCTTGTGGGATTTAATGAGCGACAACATTTTGACCCCAAACCGAGAGAATTCTGGGATGTTTGTGGTTTTTTGGTAATAACTCTGGAAGGAAACGTCGCAGACCTATCAAGGTGGTACTCGTACTGCTCGCCTCGTCGCGAGGAATCCAAATATATGAATGGTTAAGCTATGGGATATGAAATGGACGAGCGACCAATAAAACAACATGTATCATGGGGTTGAATGCTTTTTGCTATTCACAAAATAAAACAAAAGCAGTCATGCAAATATCTGAATTTTCACAGCACAGCAAAATCAGTTGCACCATTCAATTCCGCTCGTCCAGACGGGGAGAATTCAATCACATTCATTCGATGCGACGTTTCTTATGGGATTTAATGAGCGACAACCTTTTGACCCCAAACCGAGAGAATTCTGGGATGTTTGTGGTTTTTTGGTAATAACTCTGGAAGGAAACGTCGCAGACCTATCAAGGTGGTACTCGTACTGCTCGCCTCGTGGCGAGGAATCCAAATATATGAATGGTTAAGCTATGGGATATGAAATGGACGAGCGACCAATAAAACAACATGTATCATGGGGTTGAATGCTTTTTACTATTCACAAAATAAAACAAAAGCAGTCATGCAAATATCTGAATTTTCACAGCACAGCAAAATCAGTTGCACCATTCAATTCCGCTCGTCCAGACGGGGAGAATTCAATCACATTCATTCGATGCGACGTTTCTTGTGGGATTTAATGAGCGACAACATTTTGACCCCAAACCGAGAGGATTCTGGGATGTTTGTGTTTTTTTGGTAATAACTCTGGAAGGAAACGTCGCAGACCCATCAAGGTGGTACTCGTACTGCTCGCCTCGTCGAGAGGAATCCACATATGTGAATGGTTAAGCTATGGGATATGAAATGGACGAGCGACCAATAAAACAACATGTATTATGGGGTTGAATGCTTTTTGCTATTCACAAAATAAAACAAAAGCAGTCATGCAAATATCTGAATTTTCACAGCACAGCAAAATCAGTTGCACCATTCAATTCCGCTCGTCCAGACGGGGAGAATTCAATCACATTCATTCGATGCGACGTTTCTTGTGGGATTTAATGAGCGACAACATTTTGACCCCAAACCGAGAGGATTCTGGGATGTTTGTGGTTTTTTGGTAATAACTCTGGAAAGAAACGTCGCAGACCTATCAAGGTGGTACTCGTACTGCTCGCCTCGTCGCGAGGAATCCAAATATATGAATGGTTAAGCTATGGGATATGAAATGGACGAGCGACCAATAAAACAACATGTATCATGGGGTTGAATGCTTTTTGCTATTCACAAAATAAAACCAAAGCAGTCATGCAAATATCTGAATTTTCACAGCACAGCAAAATCAGTTGCACCATTCAATTCCGCTCGTCCAGACGGGGAGAATTCAATCACATTCATTCGATGCGACGTTTCTTGTGGGATTTAATGAGCGACAACATTTTGACCCCAAACCGAGAGAATTCTGGGATGTTTGTGTTTTTTTGGAAATAATTCTGGAAAGAAACGTCGCAGACCTATCAAGGTGGTACTCGTACTGCTCGCCTCGTCGCGAGGAATCCAAATATATGAATGGTTAAGCTATGGGATATGAAATGGACGAGCGACCAATAAAACAACATGTATTATGGGGTTGAATGCTTTTTGCTATTCACAAAATAAAACAACAGCAGTCATGCAAAGATCTGAATTTTCACAGCACAGCAAAATCAGTTGCACCATTCAATTCCGCTCGTCCAGACGGGGAGAATTCAATCACATTCATTCGATGCGACGTTTCTTGTGGGATTTAATGAGCGACAACATTTTGACCCCAAACCGAGAGGATTCTGGGATGTTTGTGGTTTTTTGGTAATAACTCTGGAAAGAAACGTCGCAGACCTATCAAGGTGGTACTCGTACTGCTGGCCTCGTCGCGAGGAATCCAAATATATGAATGGTTAAGCTATGGGATATGAAATGGACGAGCGACCAATAAAACAACATGTATCATGGGGTTGAATGCTTTTTGCTATTCACAAAATAAAACAAAAGCAGTCATGCAAATATCTGAATTTTCACAGCACAGCAAAATCAGTTGCACCATTCAATTCCGCTCGTCCAGACGGGGAGAATTCAATCACATTCATTCGATGCGACGTTTCTTGTGGGATTTAATGAGCGACAACATTTTGACCCCAAACCGAGAGAATTCTGGGATGTTTGTGGTTTTTTGGTAATAACTCTGGAAAGAAACGTCGCAGACCTATCAAGGTGGTACTCGTACTGCTCGCCTCGTCGCGAGGAATCCAAATATATGAATGGTTAAGCTATGGGATATGAAATGGACGAGCGACCAATAAAACAACATGTATTATGGGGTTGAATGCTTTTTGCTATTCACAAAATAAAACAAAAGCAGTCATGCAAATATCTGAATTTTCACAGCACAGCAAAATCAGTTGCACCATTCAATTCCGCTCGTCCAGACGGGGAGAATTCAATCACATTCATTCGATGCGACGTTTCTTGTGGGATTTAATGAGCGACAACATTTTGACCCCAAACCGAGAGGATTCTGGGATGTTTGTGGTTTTTTGGTAATAACTCTGGAAAGAAACGTCGCAGACCTATCAAGGTGGTACTCGTACTGCTCGCCTCGTCGCGAGGAATCCAAATATATGAATGGTTAAGCTATGGGATATGAAATGGACGAGCGACCAATAAAACAACATGTATCATGGGGTTGAATGCTTTTTGCTATTCACAAAATAAAACCAAAGCAGTCATGCAAATATCTGAATTTTCACAGCACAGCAAAATCAGTTGCACCATTCAATTCCGCTCGTCCAGACGGGGAGAATTCAATCACATTCATTCGATGCGACGTTTCTTGTGGGATTTAATGAGCGACAACATTTTGACCCCAAACCGAGAGAATTCTGGGATGTTTGTGTTTTTTTGGAAATAATTCTGGAAAGAAACGTCGCAGACCTATCAAGGTGGTACTCGTACTGCTCGCCTCGTCGCGAGGAATCCAAATATATGAATGGTTAAGCTATGGGATATGAAATGGACGAGCGACCAATAAAACAACATGTATTATGGGGTTGAATGCTTTTTGCTATTCACAAAATAAAACAACAGCAGTCATGCAAAGATCTGAATTTTCACAGCACAGCAAAATCAGTTGCACCATTCAATTCCGCTCGTCCAGACGGGGAGAATTCAATCACATTCATTCGATGCGACGTTTCTTGTGGGATTTAATGAGCGACAACATTTTGACCCCAAACCGAGAGGATTCTGGGATGTTTGTGGTTTTTTGGTAATAACTCTGGAAAGAAACGTCGCAGACCTATCAAGGTGGTACTCGTACTGCTGGCCTCGTCGCGAGGAATCCAAATATATGAATGGTTAAGCTATGGGATATGAAATGGACGAGCGACCAATAAAACAACATGTATCATGGGGTTGAATGCTTTTTGCTATTCACAAAATAAAACAAAAGCAGTCATGCAAATATCTGAATTTTCACAGCACAGCAAAATCAGTTGCACCATTCAATTCCGCTCGTCCAGACGGGGAGAATTCAATCACATTCATTCGATGCGACGTTTCTTGTGGGATTTAATGAGCGACAACATTTTGACCCCAAACCGAGAGAATTCTGGGATGTTTGTGGTTTTTTGGTAATAACTCTGGAAAGAAACGTCGCAGACCTATCAAGGTGGTACTCGTACTGCTCGCCTCGTCGCGAGGAATCCAAATATATGAATGGTTAAGCTATGGGATATGAAATGGACGAGCGACCAATAAAACAACATGTATCATGGGGTTGAATGCTTTTTGCTATTCACAAAATAAAACAAAAGCAGACATGCAAATATCTGAATTTTCACAGCACAGCAAAATCAGTTGCACCATTCAATTCCGCTCGTCCAGACGGGGAGAATTCAATCACATTCATTCGATGCGACGTTTCTTGTGGGATTTAATGAGCGACAACATTTTGACCCCAAACCGAGAGAATTCTGGGATGTTTGTGGTTTTTTGGAAATAACTCTGGAAAGAAACGTCGCAGACCTATCAAGGTGGTACTCGTACTGCTCGCCTCGTCGCGAGGAATCCAAATATATGAATGGTTAAGCTATGGGATATAAAATGGACGAGTGACCAATAAAACAACATCTATTATGGGGTTGAATGCTTTTTGCTATTCACAAAATAAAACAACAGCAGTCATGCAAATATCTGAATTTTCACAGCACAGCAAAATCAGTTGCACCATTCAATTCCGCTCGTCCAGACGGGGAGAATTCAATCACATTCATTCGATGCGACGTTTCTTGTGGGATTTAATGAGCGACAACATTTTGACCCCAAACCGAGAGAATTCTGGGATGTTTGTGGTTTTTTGGTAATAACTCTGGAAAGAAACGTCGCAGACCTATCAAGGTGGTACTCGTACTGCTCGCCTCGTCGCGAGGAATCCAAATATATGAATGGTTAAGCTATGGGATATGAAATGGACGAGCGACCAATAAAACAACATGTATTATGGGGTTGAATGCTTTTTGCTATTCACAAAATAAAACAACAGCAGTCATGCAAATATCTGAATTTTCACAGCACAGCAAAATCAGTTGCACCATTCAATTCCGCTCGTCCAGACGGGGAGAATTCAATCACATTCATTCGATGCGACGTTTCTTGTGGGATTTAATGAGCGACAACATTTTGACCCCAAACCGAGAGAATTCTGGGATGTTTGTGGTTTTTTGGTAATAACTCTGGAAAGCAACGTCGCAGACCTATCAAGGTGGTACTCATACTGCTCGCCTCGTCGAGAGGAATCCAAATATATGAGTTGTTAAGCTATCGGATATGAAATGGACGAGCGACCAATAAAACAGCATGTATCATGGGGTTGAATGCTTTTTGCTATTCACAAAATAAAACAACAGCAGTCATGCAAAGATCTGAATTTTCACAGCACAGCAAAATCAGTTGCACCATTCAATTCCGCTCGTCCAGACGGGGAGAATTCAATCACATTCATTCGATGCGACGTTTCTTGTGGGATTTAATGAGCGACAACATTTTGACCCCAAACCGAGAGGATTCTGGGATGTTTGTGGTTTTTTGGTAATAGCTCTGGAAAGAAACGTCGCAGACCTATCAAGGTGGTACTCGTACTGCTCGCCTCGTCGCGAGGAATCCAAATATATGAATGGTTAAGCTATGGGATATGAAATGGACGAGCGACCAATAAAACAACATGTATCATGGGGTTGAATGCTTTTTGCTATTCACAAAATAAAACAAAAGCAGACATGCAAATATCTGAATTTTCACAGCACAGCAAAATCAGTTGCACCATTCAATACCGCTCGTCCAGACGGGGAGAATTCAATCACATTCATTCGATGCGACGTTTCTTGTGGGATTTAATGAGCGACAACATTTTGACCCCAAACCGAGAGAATTCTGGGATGTTTGTGGTTTTTTGGAAATAACTCTGGAAAGAAACGTCGCAGACCTATCAAGGTGGTACTCGTACTGCTCGCCTCGTCGCGAGGAATCCAAATATATGAATGGTTAAGCTATGGGATATGAAATGGACGAGCGACCAATAAAACAACATCTATTATGGGGTTGAATGCTTTTTGCTATTCACAAAATAAAACAACAGCAGTCATGCAAATATCTGAATTTTCACAGCACAGCAAAATCAGTTGCACCATTCAATTCCGCTCGTCCAGACGGGGAGATTTCAATCACATTCATTCGATGCGACGTTTCTTGTGGGATTTAATGAGCGACAACATTTTGACCCCAAACCGAGAGAATTCTGGGATGTTTGTGGTTTTTTGGTAATAACTCTGGAAAGAAACGTCGCAGACCTATCAAGGTGGTACTCGTACTGCTCGCCTCGTCGCGAGGAATCCAAATATATGAATGGTTAAGCTATGGGATATGAAATGGACGAGCGACCAATAAAACAACATGTATTATGGGGTTGAATGCTTTTTGCTATTCACAAAATAAAACAACAGCAGTCATGCAAATATCTGAATTTTCACAGCACAGCAAAATCAGTTGCACCATTCAATTACGCTCGTCCAGACGGGGAGAATTCAATCACATTCATTCGATGCGACGTTTCTTGTGGGATTTAATGAGCGACAACATTTTGACCCCAAACCGAGAGAATTCTGGGATGTTTGTGGTTTTTTGGTAATAACTCTGGAAAGCAACGTCGCAGACCTATCAAGGTGGTACTCGTACTGCTCGCCTCGTCGAGAGGAATCCAAATATATGAGTTGTTAAGCTATCGGATATGAAATGGACGAGCGACCAATAAAACAGCATGTATCATGGGGTTGAATGCTTTTTGCTATTCACAAAATAAAACAAAAGCAGTCATGCAAATATCTGAGTTTTCACAGCACAGCAAAATCAGTTGCACCATTCAATTCCGCTCGTCCAGACGGGGAGAATTCAATCACATTCATTCGATGCGACGTTTCTTATGGGATTTAATGAGCGACAACATTTTGACCCCAAACCGAGAGGATTCTGGGATGTTTGTGTTTTTTTTTGTAATAACTCTGGAAGGAAACGTCGCAGACCCATCAAGATGGTACTCGTACTGCTCGCCTCGTCGCGAGGAATCCAAATATATGAATGGTTAAGCTATGGGATATGAAATGGACGAGCGACCAATAAAACAACATGTATCATGGGGTTGAATGCTTTTTGCTATTCACAAAATAAAACAAAAGCAGTCATGCAAATATCTGAATTTTCACAGCACAGCAAAATCAGTTGCACCATTCAATTCCGCTCGTCCAGACGGGGAGAATTCAATCACATTCATTCGATGCGACGTTTCTTATGGGATTTAATGAGCGACAACATTTTGACCCCAAACCGAGAGGATTCTGGGATGTTTGTGGATTTTTGGTAATAACTCTGGAAAGAAACGTCGCAGACCTATCAAGGTGGTACTCGTACTGCTCGCCTCGTCGCGAGGAATCCAAATATATGAATGATTAAGCTATGGGATATGAAATGGACGAGCGACCAATAAAACAACATGTATCATGGGGTTGAATGCTTTTTGCTATTCACAAAATAAAACAAAAGCAGTCATGCAAATATCTGAATTTTCACAGCACAGCAAAATCAGTTGCACCATTCAATTCCGCTCGTCCAGACGGGGAGAATTCAATCACATTCATTCGATGCGACGTTTCTTGTGGGATTTAATGAGCGACAACATTTTGACCCCAAACCGAGAGGATTCTGGGATGTTTGTGGTTTTTTGGTAATAACTCTAGAAAGAAACGTCGTAGACCTATCAAGGTGGTACTCGTACTGCTCGCCTCGTCGCGAGGAATCCAAATATATGAATGATTAAGCTATGGGATATGAAATGGACGAGCGACCAATAAAACAACATCTATTATGGGGTTGAATGCTTTTTGCTATTCACAAAATAAAACAACAGCAGTCATGCAAATATCTGAATTTTCACAGCACAGCAAAATCAGTTGCACCATTCAATTCCGCTCGTTCAGACGGGGAGAATTCAATCACATTCATTCGATGCGACGTTTCTTGTGGGATTTAATGAGCGACAACATTTTGACCCCAAACCGAGAGAATTCTGGGATGTTTGTGGTTTTTTGGTAATAACTCTGGAAAGAAACGTCGCAGACCTATCAAGGTGGTACTCGTACTGCTCGCCTCGTCGCGAGGAATCCAAATATATGAATGGTTAAGCTATGGGATATGAAATGGACGAGCGACCAATAAAACAACATGTATTATGGGGTTGAATGCTTTTTGCTATTCACAAAATAAAACAACAGCAGTCATGCAAATATCTGAATTTTCACAGCACAGCAAAATCAGTTGCACCATTCAATTCCGCTCGTCCAGACGGGGAGATTTCAATCACATTCATTCGATGCGACGTATCTTGTGGGATTTAATGAGCGACAACATTTTGACCCCAAACCGAGAGAATTCTGGGATGTTTGTGGTTTTTTGGTAATAACTCTGGAAAGAAACGTCGCAGACCTATCAAGGTGGTACTCGTACTGCTCGCCTCGTCGCGAGGAATCCAAATATATGAATGGTTAAGCTATGGGATATGAAATGGACGAGCGACCAATAAAACAACATGTATTATGGGGTTGAATGCTTTTTGCTATTCACAAAATAAAACAACAGCAGTCATGCAAATATCTGAATTTTCACAGCACAGCAAAATCAGTTGCACCATTCAATTCCGCTCGTCCAGACGGGGAGAATTCAATCACATTCATTCGATGCGACGTTTCTTGTGGGATTTAATGAGCGACAACATTTTGACCCCAAACCGAGAGAATTCTGGGATGTTTGTGTTTTTTTGGTAATAACTCTGGAAAGCAACGTCGCAGACCTATCAAGGTGGTACTCGTACTGCTCGCCTCGTCGAGAGGAATCCAAATATATGAGTTGTTAAGCTATCGGATATGAAATGGACGAGCGACCAATAAAACAGCATGTATCATGGGGTTGAATGCTTTTTGCTATTCACAAAATAAAACAAAAGCAGTCATGCAAATATCTGAGTTTTCACAGCACAGCAAAATCAGTTGCACCATTCAATTCCGCTCGTCCAGACGGGGAGAATTCAATCACATTCATTCGATGCGACGTTTCTTATGGGATTTAATGAGCGACAACATTTTGACCCCAAACCGAGAGGATTCTGGGATGTTTGTGTTTTTTTTGTAATAACTCTGGAAGGAAACGTCGCAGACCCATCAAGATGGTACTCGTACTGCTCGCCTCGTCGCGAGGAATCCAAATATATGAATGGTTAAGCTATGGGATATGAAATGGACGAGCGACCAATAAAACAACATGTATCATGGGGTTGAATGCTTTTTGCTATTCACAAAATAAAACAAAAGCAGTCATGCAAATATCTGAATTTTCACAGCACAGCAAAATCAGTTGCACCATTCAATTCCGCTCGTCCAGACGGGGAGAATTCAATCACATTCATTCGATGCGACGTTTCTTATGGGATTTAATGAGCGACAACATTTTGACCCCAAACCGAGAGGATTCTGGGATGTTTGTGGATTTTTGGTAATAACTCTGGAAAGAAACGTCGCAGACCTATCAAGGTGGTACTCGTACTGCTCGCCTCGTCGCGAGGAATCCAAATATATGAATGATTAAGCTATGGGATATGAAATGGACGAGCGACCAATAAAACAACATGTATCATGGGGTTGAATGCTTTTTGCTATTCACAAAATAAAACAAAAGCAGTCATGCAAATATCTGAATTTTCACAGCACAGCAAAATCAGTTGCACCATTCAATTCCGCTCGTCCAGACGGGGAGAATTCAATCACATTCATTCGATGCGACGTTTCTTGTGGGATTTAATGAGCGACAACATTTTGACCCCAAACCGAGAGGATTCTGGGATGTTTGTGGTTTTTTGGTAATAACTCTAGAAAGAAACGTCGTAGACCTATCAAGGTGGTACTCGTACTGCTCGCCTCGTCGCGAGGAATCCAAATATATGAATGATTAAGCTATGGGATATGAAATGGACGAGCGACCAATAAAACAACATGTATTATGGGGTTGAATGCTTTTTGCTATTCACAAAATAAAACAACAGCAGTCATGCAAATATCTGAATTTTCACAGCACAGCAAAATCAGTTGCACCATTCAATTCCGCTCGTCCAGACGGGGAGAATTCAATCACATTCATTCGATGCGACGTTTCTTGTGGGATTTAATGAGCGACAACATTTTGACCCCAAACCGAGAGAATTCTGGGATGTTTGTGGTTTTTTGGTAATAACTCTGGAAAGAAACGTCGCAGACCTATCAAGGTGGTACTCGTACTGCTCGCCTCGTCGCGAGGAATCCAAATATATGAATGGTTAAGCTATGGGATATGAAATGGACGAGCGACCAATAAAACAACATGTATCATGGGGTTGAATGCTTTTTACTATTCACAAAATAAAACAAAAGCAGTCATGCAAATATCTGAATTTTCACAGCACAGCAAAATCAGTTGCACCATTCAATTCCGCTCGTCCAGACGGGGAGAATTCAATCACATTCATTCGATGCGACGTTTCTTGTGGGATTTAATGAGCGACAACATTTTGACCCCAAACCGAGAGAATTCTGGGATGTTTGTGTTTTTTTGGTAATAACTCTGGAAGGAAACGTCGCAGACCCATCAAGGTGGTACTCGTACTGCTCGCCTCGTCGAGAGGAATCCACATATGTGAATGGTTAAGCTATGGGATATGAAATGGACGAGCGACCAATAAAACAACATGTATTATGGGGTTGAATGCTTTTTGCTATTCACAAAATAAAACAAAAGCAGTCATGCAAATATCTGAATTTTCACAGCACAGCAAAATCAGTTGCACCATTCAATTCCGCTCGTCCAGACGGGGAGAATTCAATCACATTCATTCGATGCGACGTTTCTTGTGGGATTTAATGAGCGACAACATTTTGACCCCAAACCGAGAGGATTCTGGGATGTTTGTGGTTTTTTGGTAATAACTCTGGAAAGAAACGTCGCAGACCTATCAAGGTGGTACTCGTACTGCTCGCCTCGTCGCGAGGAATCCAAATATATGAATGGTTAAGCTATGGGATATGAAATGGACGAGCGACCAATAAAACAACATGTATCATGGGGTTGAATGCTTTTTGCTATTCACAAAATAAAACAAAAGCAGTCATGCAAATATCTGAATTTTCACAGCACAGCAAAATCAGTTGCACCATTCAATTCCGCTCGTCCAGACGGGGAGAATTCAATCACATTCATTCGATGCGACGTTTCTTGTGGGATTTAATGAGCGACAACATTTTGACCCCAAACCGAGAGAATTCTGGGATGTTTGTGTTTTTTTGGAAATAACTCTGGAAAGAAACGTCGCAGACCTATCAAGGTGGTACTCGTACTGCTCGCCTCGTCGCGAGGAATCCAAATATATGAATGGTTAAGCTATGGGATATGAAATGGACGAGCGACCAATAAAACAACATGTATTATGGGGTTGAATGCTTTTTGCTATTCACAAAATAAAACAACAGCAGTCATGCAAAGATCTGAATTTTCACAGCACAGCAAAATCAGTTGCACCATTCAATTCCGCTCGTCCAGACGGGGAGAATTCAATCACATTCATTCGATGCGACGTTTCTTGTGGGATTTAATGAGCGACAACATTTTGACCCCAAACCGAGAGGATTCTGGGATGTTTGTGGTTTTTTGGTAATAACTCTGGAAAGAAACGTCGCAGACCTATCAAGGTGGTACTCGTACTGCTCGCCTCGTCGCGAGGAATCCAAATATATGAATGGTTAAGCTATGGGATATGAAATGGACGAGCGACCAATAAAACAACATGTATCATGGGGTTGAATGCATTTTGCTATTCACAAAATAAAACAAAAGCAGTCATGCAAATATCTGAATTTTCACAGCACAGCAAAATCAGTTGCACCATTCAATTCCGCTCGTCCAGACGGGGAGAATTCAATCACATTCATTCGATGCGACGTTTCTTGTGGGATTTAATGAGCGACAACATTTTGACCCCAAACCGAGAGGATTCTGGGATGTTTGTGTTTTTTTGGTAATAACTCTGGAAGGAAACGTCGCAGACCCATCAAGGTGGTACTCGTACTGCTCGCCTCGTCGAGAGGAATCCACATATGTGAATGGTTAAGCTATGGGATATGAAATGGACGAGCGACCAATAAAACAACATGTATTATGGGGTTGAATGCTTTTTGCTATTCACAAAATAAAACAAAAGCAGTCATGCAAATATCTGAATTTTCACAGCACAGCAAAATCAGTTGCACCATTCAATTCCGCTCGTCCAGACGGGGAGAATTCAATCACATTCATTCGATGCGACGTTTCTTGTGGGATTTAATGAGCGACAACATTTTGACCCCAAACCGAGAGGATTCTGGGATGTTTGTGGTTTTTTGGTAATAACTCTGGAAAGAAACGTCGCAGACCTATCAAGGTGGTACTCGTACTGCTCGCCTCGTCGCGAGGAATCCAAATATATGAATGGTTAAGCTATGGGATATGAAATGGACGAGCGACCAATAAAACAACATGTATCATGGGGTTGAATGCTTTTTGCTATTCACAAAATAAAACAAAAGCAGTCATGCAAATATCTGAATTTTCACAGCACAGCAAAATCAGTTGCACCATTCAATTCCGCTCGTCCAGACGGGGAGAATTCAATCACATTCATTCGATGCGACGTTTCTTGTGGGATTTAATGAGCGACAACATTTTGACCCCAAACCGAGAGAATTCTGGGATGTTTGTGTTTTTTTGGAAATAACTCTGGAAAGAAACGTCGCAGACCTATCAAGGTGGTACTCGTACTGCTCGCCTCGTCGCGAGGAATCCAAATATATGAATGGTTAAGCTATGGGATATGAAATGGACGAGCGACCAATAAAACAACATGTATTATGGGGTTGAATGCTTTTTGCTATTCACAAAATAAAACAACAGCAGTCATGCAAAGATCTGAATTTTCACAGCACAGCAAAATCAGTTGCACCATTCAATTCCGCTCGTCCAGACGGGGAGAATTCAATCACATTCATTCGATGCGACGTTTCTTGTGGGATTTAATGAGCGACAACATTTTGACCCCAAACCGAGAGGATTCTGGGATGTTTGTGGTTTTTTGGTAATAACTCTGGAAAGAAACGTCGCAGACCTATCAAGGTGGTACTCGTACTGCTGGCCTCGTCGCGAGGAATCCAAATATATGAATGGTTAAGCTATGGGATATGAAATGGACGAGCGACCAATAAAACAACATGTATCATGGGGTTGAATGCTTTTTGCTATTCACAAAATAAAACAAAAGCAGTCATGCAAATATCTGAATTTTCACAGCACAGCAAAATCAGTTGCACCATTCAATTCCGCTCGTCCAGACGGGGAGAATTCAATCACATTCATTCGATGCGACGTTTCTTGTGGGATTTAATGAGCGACAACATTTTGACCCCAAACCGAGAGAATTCTGGGATGTTTGTGGTTTTTTGGTAATAACTCTGGAAAGAAACGTCGCAGACCTATCAAGGTGGTACTCGTACTGCTCGCCTCGTCGCGAGGAATCGAAATATATGAATGGTTAAGCTATGGGATATGAAATGGACGAGCGACCAATAAAACAACATGTATCATGGGGTTGAATGCTTTTTGCTATTCACAAAATAAAACAAAAGCAGACATGCAAATATCTGAATTTTCACAGCACAGCAAAATCAGTTGCACCATTCAATTCCGCTCGTCCAGACGGGGAGAATTCAATCACATTCATTCGATGCGACGTTTCTTGTGGGATTTAATGAGCGACAACATTTTGACCCCAAACCGAGAGAATTCTGGGATGTTTGTGGTTTTTTGGAAATAACTCTGGAAAGAAACGTCGCAGACCTATCAAGGTGGTACTCGTACTGCTCGCCTCGTCGCGAGGAATCCAAATATATGAATGGTTAAGCTATGGGATATGAAATGGACGAGTGACCAATAAAACAACATCTATTATGGGGTTGAATGCTTTTTGCTATTCACAAAATAAAACAACAGCAGTCATGCAAATATCTGAATTTTCACAGCACAGCAAAATCAGTTGCACCATTCAATTCCGCTCGTCCAGACGGGGAGAATTCAATCACATTCATTCGATGCGACGTTTCTTGTGGGATTTAATGAGCGACAACATTTTGACCCCAAACCGAGAGAATTCTGGGATGTTTGTGGTTTTTTGGTAATAACTCTGGAAAGAAACGTCGCAGACCTATCAAGGTGGTACTCGTACTGCTCGCCTCGTCGCGAGGAATCCAAATATATGAATGGTTAAGCTATGGGATATGAAATGGACGAGCGACCAATAAAACAACATGTATTATGGGGTTGAATGCTTTTTGCTATTCACAAAATAAAACAACAGCAGTCATGCAAATATCTGAATTTTCACAGCACAGCAAAATCAGTTGCACCATTCAATTCCGCTCGTCCAGACGGGGAGAATTCAATCACATTCATTCGATGCGACGTTTCTTGTGGGATTTAATGAGCGACAACATTTTGACCCCAAACCGAGAGAATTCTGGGATGTTTGTGGTTTTTTGGTAATAACTCTGGAAAGCAACGTCGCAGACCTATCAAGGTGGTACTCATACTGCTCGCCTCGTCGAGAGGAATCCAAATATATGAGATGTTAAGCTATCGGATATGAAATGGACGAGCGACCAATAAAACAGCATGTATCATGGGGTTGAATGCTTTTTGCTATTCACAAAATAAAACAACAGCAGTCATGCAAATATCTGAATTTTCACAGCACAGCAAAATCAGTTGCACCATTCAATTCCGCTCGTCCAGACGGGGAGAATTCAATCACATTCATTCGATGCGACGTTTCTTGTGGGATTTAATGAGCGACAACATTTTGACCCCAAACCGAGAGAATTCTGGGATGTTTGTGGTTTTTTGGTAATAACTCTGGAAAGAAACGTCGCAGACCTATCAAGGTGGTACTCGTACTGCTCGCCTCGTCGCGAGGAATCCAAATATATGAATGGTTAAGCTATGGGATATGAAATGGACGAGCGACCAATAAAACAACATGTATTATGGGGTTGAATGCTTTTTGCTATTCACAAAATAAAACAACAGCAGTCATGCAAATATCTGAATTTTCACAGCACAGCAAAATCAGTTGCACCATTCAATTCCGCTCGTCCAGACGGGGAGAATTCAATCACATTCATTCGATGCGACGTTTCTTGTGGGATTTAATGAGCGACAACATTTTGACCCCAAACCGAGAGAATTCTGGGATGTTTGTGGTTTTTTGGTAATAACTCTGGAAATCAACGTCGCAGACCTATCAAGGTGGTACTCATACTGCTCGCCTCGTCGAGAGGAATCCAAATATATGAGATGTTAAGCTATCGGATATGAAATGGACGAGCGACCAATAAAACAGCATGTATCATGGGGTTGAATGCTTTTTGCTATTCACAAAATAAAACAACAGCAGTCATGCAAAGATCTGAATTTTCACAGCACAGCAAAATCAGTTGCACCATTCAATTCCGCTCGTCCAGACGGGGAGAATTCAATCACATTCATTCGATGCGACGTTTCTTGTGGGATTTAATGAGCGACAACATTTTGACCCCAAACCGAGAGGATTCTGGGATGTTTGTGGTTTTTTGGTAATAGCTCTGGAAAGAAACGTCGCAGACCTATCAAGGTGGTACTCGTACTGCTCGCCTCGTCGCGAGGAATCCAAATATATGAATGGTTAAGCTATGGGATATGAAATGGACGAGCGACCAATAAAACAACATGTATCATGGGGTTGAATGCTTTTTGCTATTCACAAAATAAAACAAAAGCAGACATGCAAATATCTGAATTTTCACAGCACAGCAAAATCAGTTGCACCATTCAATTCCGCTCGTCCAGACGGGGAGAATTCAATCACATTCATTCGATGCGACGTTTCTTGTGGGATTTAATGAGCGACAACATTTTGACCCCAAACCGAGAGAATTCTGGGATGTTTGTGGTTTTTTGGAAATAACTCTGGAAAGAAACGTCGCAGACCTATCAAGGTGGTACTCGTACTGCTCGCCTCGTCGCGAGGAATCCAAATATATGAATGGTTAAGCTATGGGATATGAAATGGACGAGCGACCAATAAAACAACATCTATTATGGGGTTGAATGCTTTTTGCTATTCACAAAATAAAACAACAGCAGTCATGCAAATATCTGAATTTTCACAGCACAGCAAAATCAGTTGCACCATTCAATTCCGCTCGTCCAGACGGGGAGATTTCAATCACATTCATTCGATGCGACGTTTCTTGTGGGATTTAATGAGCGACAACATTTTGACCCCAAACCGAGAGAATTCTGGGATGTTTGTGGTTTTTTGGTAATAACTCTGGAAAGAAACGTCGCAGACCTATCAAGGTGGTACTCGTACTGCTCGCCTCGTCGCGAGGAATCCAAATATATGAATGGTTAAGCTATGGGATATGAAATGGACGAGCGACCAATAAAACAACATGTATTATGGGGTTGAATGCTTTTTGCTATTCACAAAATAAAACAACAGCAGTCATGCAAATATCTGAATTTTCACAGCACAGCAAAATCAGTTGCACCATTCAATTCCGCTCGTCCAGACGGGGAGAATTCAATCACATTCATTCGATGCGACGTTTCTTGTGGGATTTAATGAGCGACAACATTTTGACCCCAAACCGAGAGAATTCTGGGATGTTTGTGGTTTTTTGGTAATAACTCTGGAAAGCAACGTCGCAGACCTATCAAGGTGGTACTCGTACTGCTCGCCTCGTCGAGAGGAATCCAAATATATGAGTTGTTAAGCTATCGGATATGAAATGGACGAGCGACCAATAAAACAGCATGTATCATGGGGTTGAATGCTTTTTGCTATTCACAAAATAAAACAAAAGCAGTCATGCAAATATCTGAGTTTTCACAGCACAGCAAAATCAGTTGCACCATTCAATTCCGCTCGTCCAGACGGGGAGAATTCAATCACATTCATTCGATGCGACGTTTCTTATGGGATTTAATGAGCGACAACATTTTGACCCCAAACCGAGAGGATTCTGGGATGTTTGTGTTTTTTTTTGTAATAACTCTGGAAGGAAACGTCGCAGACCCATCAAGATGGTACTCGTACTGCTCGCCTCGTCGCGAGGAATCCAAATATATGAATGGTTAAGCTATGGGATATGAAATGGACGAGCGACCAATAAAACAACATGTATCATGGGGTTGAATGCTTTTTGCTATTCACAAAATAAAACAAAAGCAGTCATGCAAATATCTGAATTTTCACAGCACAGCAAAATCAGTTGCACCATTCAATTCCGCTCGTCCAGACGGGGAGAATTCAATCACATTCATTCGATGCGACGTTTCTTATGGGATTTAATGAGCGACAACATTTTGACCCCAAACCGAGAGGATTCTGGGATGTTTGTGGATTTTTGGTAATAACTCTGGAAAGAAACGTCGCAGACCTATCAAGGTGGTACTCGTACTGCTCGCCTCGTCGCGAGGAATCCAAATATATGAATGATTAAGCTATGGGATATGAAATGGACGAGCGACCAATAAAACAACATGTATCATGGGGTTGAATGCTTTTTGCTATTCACAAAATAAAACAAAAGCAGTCATGCAAATATCTGAATTTTCACAGCACAGCAAAATCAGTTGCACCATTCAATTCCGCTCGTCCAGACGGGGAGAATTCAATCACATTCATTCGATGCGACGTTTCTTGTGGGATTTAATGAGCGACAACATTTTGACCCCAAACCGAGAGGATTCTGGGATGTTTGTGGTTTTTTGGTAATAACTCTAGAAAGAAACGTCGTAGACCTATCAAGGTGGTACTCGTACTGCTCGCCTCGTCGCGAGGAATCCAAATATATGAATGATTAAGCTATGGGATATGAAATGGACGAGCGACCAATAAAACAACATCTATTATGGGGTTGAATGCTTTTTGCTATTCACAAAATAAAACAACAGCAGTCATGCAAATATCTGAATTTTCACAGCACAGCAAAATCAGTTGCACCATTCAATTCCGCTCGTTCAGACGGGGAGAATTCAATCACATTCATTCGATGCGACGTTTCTTGTGGGATTTAATGAGCGACAACATTTTGACCCCAAACCGAGAGAATTCTGGGATGTTTGTGGTTTTTTGGTAATAACTCTGGAAAGAAACGTCGCAGACCTATCAAGGTGGTACTCGTACTGCTCGCCTCGTCGCGAGGAATCCAAATATATGAATGGTTAAGCTATGGGATATGAAATGGACGAGCGACCAATAAAACAACATGTATTATGGGGTTGAATGCTTTTTGCTATTCACAAAATAAAACAACAGCAGTCATGCAAATATCTGAATTTTCACAGCACAGCAAAATCAGTTGCACCATTCAATTCCGCTCGTCCAGACGGGGAGATTTCAATCACATTCATTCGATGCGACGTTTCTTGTGGGATTTAATGAGCGACAACATTTTGACCCCAAACCGAGAGAATTCTGGGATGTTTGTGGTTTTTTGGTAATAACTCTGGAAAGAAACGTCGCAGACCTATCAAGGTGGTACTCGTACTGCTCGCCTCGTCGCGAGGAATCCAAATATATGAATGATTAAGCTATGGGATATGAAATGGACGAGCGACCAATAAAACAACATCTATTATGGGGTTGAATGCTTTTTGCTATTCACAAAATAAAACAACAGCAGTCATGCAAATATCTGAATTTTCACAGCACAGCAAAATCAGTTGCACCATTCAATTCCGCTCGTTCAGACGGGGAGAATTCAATCACATTCATTCGATGCGACGTTTCTTGTGGGATTTAATGAGCGACAACATTTTGACCCCAAACCGAGAGAATTCTGGGATGTTTGTGGTTTTTTGGTAATAACTCTGGAAAGAAACGTCGCAGACCTATCAAGGTGGTACTCGTACTGCTCGCCTCGTCGCGAGGAATCCAAATATATGAATGGTTAAGCTATGGGATATGAAATGGACGAGCGACCAATAAAACAACATGTATTATGGGGTTGAATGCTTTTTGCTATTCACAAAATAAAACAACAGCAGTCATGCAAATATCTGAGTTTTCACAGCACAGCAAAATCAGTTGCACCATTCAATTCCGCTCGTCCAGACGGGGAGATTTCAATCACATTCATTCGATGCGACGTTTCTTGTGGGATTTAATGAGCGACAACATTTTGACCCCAAACCGAGAGAATTCTGGGATGTTTGTGGTTTTTTGGTAATAACTCTGGAAAGAAACGTCGCAGACCTATCAAGGTGGTACTCGTACTGCTCGCCTCGTCGCGAGGAATCCAAATATATGAATGGTTAAGCTATGGGATATGAAATGGACGAGCGACCAATAAAACAACATGTATCATGGGGTTGAATGCTTTTTGCTATTCACAAAATAAAACAAAAGCAGTCATGCAAATATCTGAATTTTCACAGCACAGCAAAATCAGTTGCACCATTCAATTCCGCTCGTCCAGACGGGGAGAATTCAATCACATTCATTCGATGCGACGTTTCTTATGGGATTTAATGAGCGACAACATTTTGACCCCAAACCGAGAGGATTCTGGGATGTTTGTGGATTTTTGGTAATAACTCTGGAAAGAAACGTCGCAGACCTATCAAGGTGGTAATCGTACTGCTCGCCTCGTCGCGAGGAATCCAAATATATGAATGATTAAGCTATGGGATATGAAATGGACGAGCGACCAATAAAACAACATGTATCATGGGGTTGAATGCTTTTTGCTATTCACAAAATAAAACAAAAGCAGTCATGCAAATATCTGAATTTTCACAGCACAGCAAAATCAGTTGCACCATTCAATTCCGCTCGTCCAGACGGGGAGAATTCAATCACATTCATTCGATGCGACGTTTCTTGTGGGATTTAATGAGCGACAACATTTTGACCCCAAACCGAGAGGATTCTGGGATGTTTGTGGTTTTTTGGTAATAACTCTAGAAAGAAACGTCGTAGACCTATCAAGGTGGTACTCGTACTGCTCGCCTCGTCGCGAGGAATCCAAATATATGAATGATTAAGCTATGGGATATGAAATGGACGAGCGACCAATAAAACAACATCTATTATGGGGTTGAATGCTTTTTGCTATTCACAAAATAAAACAACAGCAGTCATGCAAATATCTGAATTTTCACAGCACAGCAAAATCAGTTGCACCATTCAATTCCGCTCGTTCAGACGGGGAGAATTCAATCACATTCATTCGATGCGACGTTTCTTGTGGGATTTAATGAGCGACAACATTTTGACCCCAAACCGAGAGAATTCTGGGATGTTTGTGGTTTTTTGGTAATAACTCTGGAAAGAAACGTCGCAGACCTATCAAGGTGGTACTCGTACTGCTCGCCTCGTCGCGAGGAATCCAAATATATGAATGGTTAAGCTATGGGATATGAAATGGACGAGCGACCAATAAAACAACATGTATTATGGGGTTGAATGCTTTTTGCTATTCACAAAATAAAACAACAGCAGTCATGCAAATATCTGAATTTTCACAGCACAGCAAAATCAGTTGCACCATTCAATTCCGCTCGTCCAGACGGGGAGAATTCAATCACATTCATTCGATGCGACGTTTCTTGTGGGATTTAATGAGCGACAACATTTTGACCCCAAACCGAGAGAATTCTGGGATGTTTGTGGTTTTTTGGTAATAACTCTGGAAAGCAACGTCGCAGACCTATCAAGGTGGTACTCGTACTGCTCGCCTCGTCGCGAGGAATCCAAAGATATGAATGGTTAAGCTATGGGATATGAAATGGACGAGCGACCAATAAAACAACATGTATCATGGGGTTGAATGCTTTTTGCTATTCACAAAATAAAACAAAAGCAGTCATGCAAATATCTGAATTTTCACAGCACAGCAAAATCAGTTGCACCATTCAATTCCGCTCGTCCAGACGGGGAGAATTCAATCACATTCATTCGATGCGACGTTTCTTATGGGATTTAATGAGCGACAACATTTTGACCCCAAACCGAGAGGATTCTGGGATGTTTGTGGATTTTTGGTAATAACTCTGGAAAGAAACGTCGCAGACCTATCAAGGTGGTACTCGTACTGCTCGCCTCATCGCGAGGAATCCAAATATATGAATGGTTAAGCTATGGGATATGAAATGGACGAGCGACCAATAAAACAACATGTATCATGGGGTTGAATGCTTTTTGCTATTCACAAAATAAAACAAAAGCAGTCATGCAAATATCTGAATTTTCACAGCACAGCAAAATCAGTTGCACCATTCAATTCCGCTCGTCCAGACGGGGAGAATTCAATCACATTCATTCGATGCGACGTTTCTTGTGGGATTTAATGAGCGACAACATTTTGACCCCAAACCGAGAGAATTCTGGGATGTTTGTGGTTTTTTGGTAATAACTCTGGAAAGAAACGTCGCAGACCTATCAAGGTGGTACTCGTACTGCTCGCCTCGTCGCGAGGAATCCAAATATATGAATGCTTAAGCTATGGGATATGAAATGGACGAGCGACCAATAAAACAACATGTATTATGGGGTTGAATGCTTTTTGCTATTCACAAAATAAAACAACAGCAGTCATGCAAATATCTGAATTTTCACAACACAGCAAAATCAGTTGCACCTTTCAATTCCGCTCGTCCAGACGGGGAGAATTCAATCACATTCATTTGATGCGACGTTTCTTATGGGATTTAATGAGCGACAACATTTTGACCCCAAACCGAGAGGATTCTGGGATGTTTGTGGATTTTTGGTAATAACTCTGGAAAGAAACGTCGCAGACCTATCAAGGTGGTACTCGTACTGCTCGCCTCGTCGCGAGGAATCCAAATATATGAATGATTAAGCTATGGGATATGAAATGGACGAGCGACCAATAAAACAACATGTATCATGGGGTTGAATGCTTTTTGCTATTCACAAAATAAAACAAAAGCAGTCATGCAAATATCTGAATTTTCACAGCACAGCAAAATCAGTTGCACCATTCAATTCCGCTCGTCCAGACGGGGAGAATTCAATCACATTCATTCGATGCGACGTTTCTTGTGGGATTTAATGAGCGACAACATTTTGACCCCAAACCGAGAGGATTCTGGGATGTTTGTGGTTTTTTGGTAATAACTCTGGAAAGAAACGTCGCAGACCTATCAAGGTGGTACTCGTACTGCTCGCCTCGTCGCGAGGAATCCAAATATATGAATGATTAAGCTATGGGATATGAAATGGACGAGCGACCAATAAAACAACATGTATCATGGGGTTGAATGCTTTTTGCTATTCACAAAATAAAACAAAAGCAGTCATGCAAATATCTGAATTTTCACAGCACAGCAAAATCAGTTGCACCATTCAATTCCGCTCGTCCAGACGGGGAGAATTCAATCACATTCATTCGATGCGACGTTTCTTGTGGGATTTAATGAGCGACAACATTTTGACCCCAAACCGAGAGAATTCTGGGATGTTTGTGGTTTTTTGGTAATAACTCTGGAAAGAAACGTCGCAGACCTATAAAGGTGGTACTCGTACTGCTCGCCTCGTCGCGAGGAATCCAAATATATGAATGGTTAAGCTATGGGATATGAAATGGACGAGCGACCAATAAAACAACATGTATTATGGGGTTGAATGCTTTTTGCTATTCACAAAATAAAACAACAGCAGTCATGCAAATATCTGAATTTTCACAGCACAGCAAAATCAGTTGCACCATTCAATTCCGCTCGTCCAGACGGGGAGAATTCAATCACATTCATTCGATGCGACGTTTCTTATGGGATTTAATGAGCGACAACATTTTGACCCCAAACCGAGAGAATTCTGGGATGTTTGTGGTTTTTTGGTAATAACTCTGGAAGGAAACGTCGCAGACCTATCAAGGTGGTACTCGTACTGCTCGCCTCGTCGCGAGGAATCCAAATATATGAATGGTTAAGCTATGGGATATGAAATGGACGAGCGACCAATAAAACAACATGTATTAGGGGTTTGAATGCTTTTTGCTATTCACAAAATAAAACAACAGCAGTCATGCAAATATCTGAATTTTCACAGCACAGCAAAATCAGTTGCACCATTCAATTCCGCTCGTCCAGACGGGGAGAATTCAATCACATTCATTCGATGCGACGTTTCTTATGGGATTTAATGAGCGACAACATTTTGACCCCAAACCGAGAGAATTCTGGGATGTTTGTGGTTTTTTGGTAATAACTCTGGAAGGAAACGTCGCAGACCTATCAAGGTGGTACTCGTACTGCTCGCCTCGTCGCGAGGAATCCAAATATATGAATGGTTAAGCTATGGGATATGAAATGGACGAGCGACCAATAAAACAACATGTATCATGGGGTTGAATGCTTTTTGCTATTCACAAAATAAAACAAAAGCAGTCATGCAAATATCTGAATTTTCACAGCACAGCAAAATCAGTTGCACCATTCAATTCCGCTCGTCCAGACGGGGAGAATTCAATCACATTCATTCGATGCGACGTTTCTTATGGGATTTAATGAGCGACAACATTTTGACCCCAAACCGAGAGGATTCTGGGATGTTTGTGGATTTTTGGTAATAACTCTGGAAAGAAACGTCGCAGACCTATCAAGGTGGTACTCGTACTGCTCGCCTCATCGCGAGAAATCCAAATATATGAATGGTTAAGCTATGGGATATGAAATGGACGAGCGACCAATAAAACAACATGTATTATGGGGTTGAATGCTTTTTGCTATTCACAAAATAAAACAACAGCAGTCATGCAAATATCTGAATTTTCACAACACAGCAAAATCAGTTGCACCTTTCAATTCCGCTCGTCCAGACGGGGAGAATTCAATCACATTCATTTGATGCGACGTTTCTTATGGGATTTAATGAGCGACAACATTTTGACCCCAAACCGAGAGGATTCTGGGATGTTTGTGGATTTTTGGTAATAACTCTGGAAAGAAACGTCGCAGACCTATCAAGGTGGTACTCGTACTGCTCGCCTCGTCGCGAGGAATCCAAATATATGAATGATTAAGCTATGGGATATGAAATGGACGAGCGACCAATAAAACAACATGTATCATGGGGTTGAATGCTTTTTGCTATTCACAAAATAAAACAAAAGCAGTCATGCAAATATCTGAATTTTCACAGCACAGCAAAATCAGTTGCACCATTCAATTCCGCTCGTCCAGACGGGGAGAATTCAATCACATTCATTCGATGCGACGTTTCTTGTGGGATTTAATGAGCGACAACATTTTGACCCCAAACCGAGAGGATTCTGGGATGTTTGTGGTTTTTTGGTAATAACTCTAGAAAGAAACGTCGTAGACCTATCAAGGTGGTACTCGTACTGCTCGCCTCGTCGCGAGGAATCCAAATATATGAATGATTAAGCTATGGGATATGAAATGGACGAGCGACCAATAAAACAACATCTATTATGGGGTTGAATGCTTTTTGCTATTCACAAAATAAAACAACAGCAGTCATGCAAATATCTGAATTTTCACAGCACAGCAAAATCAGTTGCACCATTCAATTCCGCTCGTTCAGACGGGGAGAATTCAATCACATTCATTCGATGCGACGTTTCTTGTGGGATTTAATGAGCGACAACATTTTGACCCCAAACCGAGAGAATTCTGGGATGTTTGTGGTTTTTTGGTAATAACTCTGGAAAGAAACGTCGCAGACCTATCAAGGTGGTACTCGTACTGCTCGCCTCGTCGCGAGGAATCCAAATATATGAATGGTTAAGCTATGGGATATGAAATGGACGAGCGACCAATAAAACAACATGTATTATGGGGTTGAATGCTTTTTGCTATTCACAAAATAAAACAACAGCAGTCATGCAAATATCTGAATTTTCACAGCACAGCAAAATCAGTTGCACCATTCAATTCCGCTCGTCCAGACGGGGAGAATTCAATCACATTCATTCGATGCGACGTTTCTTGTGGGATTTAATGAGCGACAACATTTTGACCCCAAACCGAGAGAATTCTGGGATGTTTGTGGTTTTTTGGTAATAACTCTGGAAAGCAACGTCGCAGACCTATCAAGGTGGTACTCGTACTGCTCGCCTCGTCGCGAGGAATCCAAAGATATGAATGGTTAAGCTATGGGATATGAAATGGACGAGCGACCAATAAAACAACATGTATCATGGGGTTGAATGCTTTTTGCTATTCACAAAATAAAACAAAAGCAGTCATGCAAATATCTGAATTTTCACAGCACAGCAAAATCAGTTGCACCATTCAATTCCGCTCGTCCAGACGGGGAGAATTCAATCACATTCATTCGATGCGACGTTTCTTATGGGATTTAATGAGCGACAACATTTTGACCCCAAACCGAGAGGATTCTGGGATGTTTGTGGATTTTTGGTAATAACTCTGGAAAGAAACGTCGCAGACCTATCAAGGTGGTACTCGTACTGCTCGCCTCATCGCGAGGAATCCAAATATATGAATGGTTAAGCTATGGGATATGAAATGGACGAGCGACCAATAAAACAACATGTATCATGGGGTTGAATGCTTTTTGCTATTCACAAAATAAAACAAAAGCAGTCATGCAAATATCTGAATTTTCACAGCACAGCAAAATCAGTTGCACCATTCAATTCCGCTCGTCCAGACGGGGAGAATTCAATCACATTCATTCGATGCGACGTTTCTTGTGGGATTTAATGAGCGACAACATTTTGACCCCAAACCGAGAGAATTCTGGGATGTTTGTGGTTTTTTGGTAATAACTCTGGAAAGAAACGTCGCAGACCTATCAAGGTGGTACTCGTACTGCTCGCCTCGTCGCGAGGAATCCAAATATATGAATGCTTAAGCTATGGGATATGAAATGGACGAGCGACCAATAAAACAACATGTATTATGGGGTTGAATGCTTTTTGCTATTCACAAAATAAAACAACAGCAGTCATGCAAATATCTGAATTTTCACAACACAGCAAAATCAGTTGCACCTTTCAATTCCGCTCGTCCAGACGGGGAGAATTCAATCACATTCATTTGATGCGACGTTTCTTATGGGATTTAATGAGCGACAACATTTTGACCCCAAACCGAGAGGATTCTGGGATGTTTGTGGATTTTTGGTAATAACTCTGGAAAGAAACGTCGCAGACCTATCAAGGTGGTACTCGTACTGCTCGCCTCGTCGCGAGGAATCCAAATATATGAATGATTAAGCTATGGGATATGAAATGGACGAGCGACCAATAAAACAACATGTATCATGGGGTTGAATGCTTTTTGCTATTCACAAAATAAAACAAAAGCAGTCATGCAAATATCTGAATTTTCACAGCACAGCAAAATCAGTTGCACCATTCAATTCCGCTCGTCCAGACGGGGAGAATTCAATCACATTCATTCGATGCGACGTTTCTTGTGGGATTTAATGAGCGACAACATTTTGACCCCAAACCGAGAGGATTCTGGGATGTTTGTGGTTTTTTGGTAATAACTCTGGAAAGAAACGTCGCAGACCTATCAAGGTGGTACTCGTACTGCTCGCCTCGTCGCGAGGAATCCAAATATATGAATGATTAAGCTATGGGATATGAAATGGACGAGCGACCAATAAAACAACATGTATCATGGGGTTGAATGCTTTTTGCTATTCACAAAATAAAACAAAAGCAGTCATGCAAATATCTGAATTTTCACAGCACAGCAAAATCAGTTGCACCATTCAATTCCGCTCGTCCAGACGGGGAGAATTCAATCACATTCATTCGATGCGACGTTTCTTGTGGGATTTAATGAGCGACAACATTTTGACCCCAAACCGAGAGAATTCTGGGATGTTTGTGGTTTTTTGGTAATAACTCTGGAAAGAAACGTCGCAGACCTATAAAGGTGGTACTCGTACTGCTCGCCTCGTCGCGAGGAATCCAAATATATGAATGGTTAAGCTATGGGATATGAAATGGACGAGCGACCAATAAAACAACATGTATTATGGGGTTGAATGCTTTTTGCTATTCACAAAATAAAACAACAGCAGTCATGCAAATATCTGAATTTTCACAGCACAGCAAAATCAGTTGCACCATTCAATTCCGCTCGTCCAGACGGGGAGAATTCAATCACATTCATTCGATGCGACGTTTCTTATGGGATTTAATGAGCGACAACATTTTGACCCCAAACCGAGAGAATTCTGGGATGTTTGTGGTTTTTTGGTAATAACTCTGGAAGGAAACGTCGCAGACCTATCAAGGTGGTACTCGTACTGCTCGCCTCGTCGCGAGGAATCCAAATATATGAATGGTTAAGCTATGGGATATGAAATGGACGAGCGACCAATAAAACAACATGTATTAGGGGTTTGAATGCTTTTTGCTATTCACAAAATAAAACAACAGCAGTCATGCAAATATCTGAATTTTCACAGCACAGCAAAATCAGTTGCACCATTCAATTCCGCTCGTCCAGACGGGGAGAATTCAATCACATTCATTCGATGCGACGTTTCTTATGGGATTTAATGAGCGACAACATTTTGACCCCAAACCGAGAGAATTCTGGGATGTTTGTGGTTTTTTGGTAATAACTCTGGAAGGAAACGTCGCAGACCTATCAAGGTGGTACTCGTACTGCTCGCCTCGTCGCGAGGAATCCAAATATATGAATGGTTAAGCTATGGGATATGAAATGGACGAGCGACCAATAAAACAACATGTATCATGGGGTTGAATGCTTTTTGCTATTCACAAAATAAAACAAAAGCAGTCATGCAAATATCTGAATTTTCACAGCACAGCAAAATCAGTTGCACCATTCAATTCCGCTCGTCCAGACGGGGAGAATTCAATCACATTCATTCGATGCGACGTTTCTTATGGGATTTAATGAGCGACAACATTTTGACCCCAAACCGAGAGGATTCTGGGATGTTTGTGGATTTTTGGTAATAACTCTGGAAAGAAACGTCGCAGACCTATCAAGGTGGTACTCGTACTGCTCGCCTCATCGCGAGAAATCCAAATATATGAATGGTTAAGCTATGGGATATGAAATGGACGAGCGACCAATAAAACAACATGTATTATGGGGTTGAATGCTTTTTGCTATTCACAAAATAAAACAACAGCAGTCATGCAAATATCTGAATTTTCACAACACAGCAAAATCAGTTGCACCTTTCAATTCCGCTCGTCCAGACGGGGAGAATTCAATCACATTCATTTGATGCGACGTTTCTTATGGGATTTAATGAGCGACAACATTTTGACCCCAAACCGAGAGGATTCTGGGATGTTTGTGGATTTTTGGTAATAACTCTGGAAAGAAACGTCGCAGACCTATCAAGGTGGTACTCGTACTGCTCGCCTCGTCGCGAGGAATCCAAATATATGAATGATTAAGCTCTGGGATATGAAATGGACGAGCGACCAATAAAACAACATGTATCATGGGGTTGAATGCTTTTTGCTATTCACAAAATAAAACAAAAGCAGTCATGCAAATATCTGAATTTTCACAGCACAGCAAAATCAGTTGCACCATTCAATTCCGCTCGTCCAGACGGGGAGAATTCAATCACATTCATTCGATGCGACGTTTCTTGTGGGATTTAATGAGCGACAACATTTTGACCCCAAACCGAGAGGATTCTGGGATGTTTGTGGTTTTTTGGTAATAACTCTGGAAAGAAACGTCGCAGACCTATCAAGGTGGTACTCGTACTGCTCGCCTCGTCGCGAGGAATCCAAATATATGAATGATTAAGCTATGGGATATGAAATGGACGAGCGACCAATAAAACAACATGTATCATGGGGTTGAATGCTTTTTGCTATTCACAAAATAAAACAAAAGCAGTCATGCAAATATCTGAATTTTCACAGCACAGCAAAATCAGTTGCACCATTCAATTCCGCTCGTCCAGACGGGGAGAATTCAATCACATTCATTCGATGCGACGTTTCTTGTGGGATTTAATGAGCGACAACATTTTGACCCCAAACCGAGAGAATTCTGGGATGTTTGTGGTTTTTTGGTAATAACTCTGGAAAGAAACGTCGCAGACCTATAAAGGTGGTACTCGTACTGCTCGCCTCGTCGCGAGGAATCCAAATATATGAATGGTTAAGCTATGGAATATGAAATGGACGAGCGACCAATAAAACAACATGTATTATGGGGTTGAATGCTTTTTGCTATTCACAAAATAAAACAACAGCAGTCATGCAAATATCTGAATTTTCACAGCACAGCAAAATCAGTTGCACCATTCAATTCCGCTCGTCCAGACGGGGAGAATTCAATCACATTCATTCGATGCGACGTTTCTTATGGGATTTAATGAGCGACAACATTTTGACCCCAAACCGAGAGGATTCTGGGATGTTTGTGTTTTTTTGGTAATAACTCTGGAAAGCAACGTCGCAGACCTAACAAGGTGGTACTCGTACTGCTCGCCTCGTCGCGAGGAATCCAAATATATGAATGGTTAAGCTATGGGATATGAAATGGACGAGCGACCAATAAAACAACATGTATTATGGGGTTGAATGCTTTTTGCTATTCACAAAATAAAACAACAGCAGTCATGCAAATATCTGAATTTTCACAGCACAGCAAAATCAGTTGCACCATTCAATTCCGCTCGTCCAGACGGGGAGAATTCAATCACATTCATTCGATGCGACGTTTCTTATGGGATTTAATGAGCGACAACATTTTGACCCCAAACCGAGAGAATTCTGGGATGTTTGTGGTTTTTTGGTAATAACTCTGGAAGGAAACGTCGCAGACCTATCAAGGTGGTACTCGTACTGCTCGCCTCGTCGCGAGGAATCCAAATATATGAATGGTTAAGCTATGGGATATGAAATGGACGAGCGACCAATAAAACAACATGTATCATGGGGTTGAATGCTTTTTGCTATTCACAAAATAAAACAAAAGCAGTCATGCAAATATCTGAATTTTCACAGCACAGCAAAATCAGTTGCACCATTCAATTCCGCTCGTCCAGACGGGGAGAATTCAATCACATTCATTCGATGCGACGTTTCTTGTGGGATTTAATGAGCGACAACATTTTGACCCCAAACCGAGAGGATTCTGGGATGTTTGTGGTTTTTTGGTAATAACTCTGGAAAGAAACGTCGCAGACCTATCAAGGTGGTACTCGTACTGCTCGCCTCGTCGCGAGGAATCCAAATATATGAATGGTTAAGCTATGCGATATGAAATGGACGAGCGACCAATAAAACAACATGTATCATGGGGTTGAATGCTTTTTGCTATTCACAAAATAAAACAAAAGCAGTCATGCAAATATCTGAATTTTCACAGCACAGCAAAATCAGTTGCACCATTCAATTCCGCTCGTCCAGACGGGGAGAATTCAATCACATTCATTCGATGCGACGTTTCTTGTGGGATTTAATGAGCGACAACATTTTGACCCCAAACCGAGAGAATTCTGGGATGTTTGTGTTTTTTTGGAAATAACTCTGGAAAGAAACGTCGCAGACCATAAAGGTGGTACTCGTACTGCTCGCCTCGTCGCGAGGAATCCAAATATATGAATGGTTAAGCTATGGGATATGAAATGGACGAGCGACCAATAAAACAACATGTATTATGGGGTTGAATGCTTTTTGCTATTCACAAAATAAAACAACAGCAGTCATGCAAAGATCTGAATTTTCACAGCACAGCAAAATCAGTTGCACCATTCAATTCCGCTCGTCCAGACGGGGAGAATTCAATCACATTCATTCGATGCGACGTTTCTTGTGGGATTTAATGAGCGACAACATTTTGACCCCAAACCGAGAGGATTCTGGGATGTTTGTGTTTTTTTGGTAATAACTCTGGAAAGAAACGTCGCAGACCTATCAAGGTGGTACTCGTACTGCTCGCCTCGTCGCGAGGAATCCAAATATATGAATGGTTAAGCTATGGGATATGAAATGGACGAGCGACCAATAAAACAACATGTATTATGGGGTTGAATGCTTTTTGCTATTCACAAAATAAAACAAAAGCAGACATGCAAATATCTGAATTTTCACAGCACAGCAAAATCAGTTGCACCATTCAATTCCGCTCGTCCAGACGGGGAGAATTCAATCACATTCATTCGATGCGACGTTTCTTGTGGGATTTAATGAGCGACAACATTTTGACCCCAAACCGAGAGAATTCTGGGATGTTTGTGGTTTTTTGGAAATAACTCTGGAAATAAACGTCGCAGACATATCAAGGTGGTACTCGTACTGCTCGCCTCGTCGCGAGGAATCCAAATATATGAATGGTTAAGCTATGGGATATGAAATGGACGAGCGACCAATAAAACAACATCTATTATGGGGTTGAATGCTTTTTGCTATTCACAAAATAAAACAACAGCAGTCATGCAAATATCTGAATTTTCATAACACAGCAAAATCAGTTGCACCATTCAATTCCGCTCGTCCAGACGGGGTGAATTCAATCACATTCATTCGATGCGACGTTTCTTATGGGATTTAATGAGCGACAACATTTTGACCCCAAACCGAGAGGATTCTGGGATGTTTGTGGATTTTTGGTAATAACTCTGGAAAGAAACGTCGCAGACCTATCAAGGTGGTACTCGTACTGCTCGCCTCGTCGCGAGGAATCCAAATATATGAATGGTTAAGCTATGGATATGAAATGGACGAGCGACCAATAAAACAACATGTATCATGGGGTTGAATGCTTTTTGCTATTCACAAAATAAAACAAAAGCAGTCATGCAAATATCTGAATTTTCACAGCACAGCAAAATCAGTTGCACCATTCAATTCCGCTCGTCCAGACGGGGAGAATTCAATCACATTCATTCGATGCGACGTTTCTTGTGGGATTTAATGAGCGACAACATTTTGACCCCAAACCGAGAGAATTCTGGGATGTTTGTGTTTTTTTGGTAATAACTCTGGAAAGAAACGTCGCAGACCTATCAAGGTGGTACTCGTACTGCTCGCCTCGTCGCGAGGAATCCAAATATATGAATGGTTAAGCTATGGGATATGAAATGGACGAGCGACCAATAAAACAACATGTATTATGGGGTTGAATGCTTTTTGCTATTCACAAAATAAAACAAAAGCAGTCATGCAAATATCTGAATTTTCACAGCACAGCAAAATCAGTTGCACCATTCAATTCCGCTCGTCCAGACGGGGAGAATTCAATCACATTCATTCGATGCGACGTTTCTTATGGGATTTAATGAGCGACAACATTTTGACCCCAAACCGAGAGGATTCTGGGATGTTTGTGTTTTTTTGGTAATAACTCTGGAAAGAAACGTCGCAGACCTATCAAGGTGGTACTCGTACTGCTCGCCTCGTCGCGAGGAATCCAAATATATGAATGGTTAAGCTATGGGATATGAAATGGATGAGCGACCAATAAAACAACATGTATTATGGGGTTGAATGCTTTTTGCTATTCACAAAATAAAACAACAGCAGTCATGCAAATATCTGAATTTTCACAGCACAGCAAAATCAGTTGCACCATTCAATTCCGCTCGTCCAGACGGGGAGAATTCAATCACATTCATTCGATGCGACGTTTCTTATGGGATTTAATGAGCGACAACATTTTGACCCCAAACCGAGAGGATTCTGGGATGTTTGTGTTTTTTTGGTAATAACTCTGGAAGGAAACGTCGCAGACCCATCAAGGTGGTACTCGTACTGCTCGCCTCGTCGAGAGGAATCCACATATGTGAATGGTTAAGCTATGGGATATGAAATGGATGAGCGACCAATAAAACAACATGTATTATGGGGTTGAATGCTTTTTGCTATTCACAAAATAAAACAAAAGCAGTCATGCAAATATCTGAATTTTCACAGCACAGCAAAATCAGTTGCACCATTCAATTCCGCTCGTCCAGACGGGGAGAATTCAATCACATTCATTCGATGCGACGTTTCTTGTGGGATTTAATGAGCGACAACATTTTGACCCCAAACCGAGAGGATTCTGGGATGTTTGTGGATTTTTGGTAATAACTCTGGAAAGAAACGTCGCAGACCTATCAAGGTGGTACTCGTACTGCTCGCCTCGTCGCGAGGAATCCAAATATATGAATGGTTAAGCTATGGATATGAAATGGACGAGCGACCAATAAAACAACATGTATCATGGGGTTGAATGCTTTTTGCTATTCACAAAATAAAACAAAAGCAGTCATGCAAATATCTGAATTTTCACAGCACAGCAAAATCAGTTGCACCATTCAATTCCGCTCGTCCAGACGGGGAGAATTCAATCACATTCATTCGATGCGACGTTTCTTGTGGGATTTAATGAGCGACAACATTTTGACCCCAAACCGAGAGAATTCTGGGTTGTTTGTGTTTTTTTGGTAATAACTCTGGAAAGAAACGTCGCAGACCTATCAAGGTGGTACTCGTACTGCTCGCCTCGTCGCGAGGAATCCAAATATATGAATGGTTAAGCTATGGGATATGAAATGGACGAGCGACCAATAAAACAACATGTATTATGGGGTTGAATGC
This sequence comes from Petromyzon marinus, assembly GCF_048934315.1. Classification (NCBI taxonomy): domain Eukaryota; kingdom Metazoa; phylum Chordata; class Hyperoartia; order Petromyzontiformes; family Petromyzontidae; genus Petromyzon; species Petromyzon marinus. The sequence goes on along the minus strand of NW_027423688.1, from coordinate 2,749,290 downwards.
TTTTTGCTATTCACAAAATAAAACAAAAGCAGTCATGCAAATATCTGAATTTTCACAGCACAGCAAAATCAGTTGCACCATTCAATTCCGCTCGTCCAGACGGGGAGAATTCAATCACATTCATTCGATGCGACGTTTCTTATGGGATTTAATGAGCGACAACATTTTGACCCCAAACCGAGAGGATTCTGGGATGTTTGTGTTTTTTTGGTAATAACTCTGGAAAGAAACGTCGCAGACCTATCAAGGTGGTACTCGTACTGCTCGCCTCGTCGCGAGGAATCCAAATATATGAATGTTTAAGCTATGGGATATGAAATGGACGAGCGACCAATAAAACAACATGTATCATGGGGTTGAATGCTTTTTGCTATTCACAAAATAAAACAAAAGCAGTCATGCAAATATCTGAATTTTCACAGCACAGCAAAATCAGTTGCACCATTCAATTCCGCTCGTCCAGACGGGGAGAATTCAATCACATTCATTCGATGCGACGTTTCTTGTGGGATTTAATGAGCGACAACATTTTGACCCCAAACCGAGAGAATTCTGGGATGTTTGTGGTTTTTTGGTAATAACTCTGGAAAGAAACGTCGCAGACCTATCAAGATGGTACTCGTACTGCTCGCCTCGTCGCGAGGAATCCAAATATATGAATGGTTAAGCTATGGGATATGAAATGGACGAGCGACCAATAAAACAACATGTATTATGGGGTTGAATGCTTTTTGCTATTCACAAAATAAAACAACAGCAGTCATGCAAATATCTGAATTTTCACAGCACAGCAAAATCAGTTGCACCATTCAATTCCGCTCGTCCAGACGGGGAGAATTCAATCACATTCATTCGATGCGACGTTTCTTATGGGATTTAATGAGCGACAACATTTTGACCCCAAACCGAGAGGATTCTGGGATGTTTGTGTTTTTTTGGTAATAACTCTGGAAGGAAACGTCGCAGACCCATCAAGGTGGTACTCGTACTCCTCGCCTCGTCGAGAGGAATCCACATATGTGAATGGTTAAGCTATGGGATATGAAATGGATGAGCGACCAATAAAACAACATGTATTATGGGGTTGAATGCTTTTTGCTATTCACAAAATAAAACAAAAGCAGTCATGCAAATATCTGAATTTTCACAGCACAGCAAAATCAGTTGCACCATTCAATTCCGCTCGTCCAGACGGGGAGAATTCAATCACATTCATTCGATGCGACGTTTCTTGTGGGATTTAATGAGCGACAACATTTTGACCCCAAACCGAGAGGATTCTGGGATGTTTGTGGTTTTTTGGTAATAACTCTGGAAAGAAACGTCTCAGACCTATCAAGGTGGTACTCGTACTGCTCGCCTCGTCGCGAGGAATCCAAATATATGAATGGTTAAGCTATGGGATATGAAATGGACGAGCGACCAATAAAACAACATGTATCATGGGGTTGAATGCTTTTTGCTATTCACAAAATAAAACAAAAGCAGTCATGCAAATATCTAAATTTTCACAGCACAGCAAAATCAGTTGCACCATTCAATTCCGCTCGTCCAGACGGGGAGAATTCAATCACATTCATTCGATGCGACGTTTCTTGTGGGATTTAATGAGCGACAACATTTTGACCCCAAACCGAGAGAATTCTGGGATGTTTGTGGTTTTTTGGTAATAACTCTGGAAAGAAACGTCGCAGACCTATCAAGGTGGTACTCGTACTGCTCGCCTCGTCGCGAGGAATCCAAATATCTGAATGGTTAAGCTATGGGATATGAAATGGACGAGCGACCAATAAAACAACATGTATCATGGGGTTGAATGCTTTTTGCTATTCACAAAATAAAACAACAGCAGTCATGCAAATATCTGAATTTTCACAGCACAGCAAAATCAGTTGCACCATTCAATTCCGCTCGTCCAGACGGGGAGAATTCAATCACATTCATTCGATGCGACGTTTCTTATGGGATTTAATGAGCGACAACATTTTGACCCCAAACCGAGAGGATTCTGGGATGTTTGTGTTTTTTTGGTAATAACTCTGGAAGGAAACGTCGCAGACCCATCAAGGTGGTACTCGTACTGCTCGCCTCGTCGAGAGGAATCCACATATGTGAATGGTTAAGCTATGGGATATGAAATGGACGAGCGACCAATAAAACAACATGTATTATGGGGTTGAATGCTTTTTGCTATTCACAAAATAAAACAAAAGCAGTCATGCAAATATCTGAATTTTCACAGCACAGCAAAATCAGTTGCACCATTCAATTCCGCTCGTCCAGACGGGGAGAATTCAATCACATTCATTCGATGCGACGTTTCTTGTGGGATTTAATGAGCGACAACATTTTGACCCCAAACCGAGAGAATTCTGGGATGTTTGTGGTTTTTTGGTAATAACTCTGGAAAGAAACGTCGCAGACCTATCAAGGTGGTACTCGTACTGCTCGCCTCGTCGCGAGGAATCCAAATATATGAATGGTTAAGCTATGGGATATGAAATGGACGAGCGACCAATAAAACAACATATATTATGGGGTTGAATGCTTTTTGCTATTCACAAAATAAAACAACAGCAGTCATGCAAATATCTGAATTTTCACAGCACAGCAAAATCAGTTGCACCATTCAATTCCGCTCGTCCAGACGGGGAGAATTCAATCACATTCATTCGATGCGACGTTTCTTATGGGATTTAATGAGCGACAACATTTTGACCCCAAACCGAGAGGATTCTGGGATGTTTGTGTTTTTTTGGTAATAACTCTGGAAAGAAACGTCGCAGACCTATCAAGGTGGTACTCGTACTGCTCGCCTCGTCGAGAGGAATCCACATATGTGAATGGTTAAGCTATGGGATATGAAATGGACGAGCGACCAATAAAACAACATGTATTATGGGGTTGAATGCTTTTTGCTATTCACAAAATAAAACAAAAGCAGTCATGCAAATATCTGAATTTTCACAGCACAGCAAAATCAGTTGCACCATTCAATTCCGCTCGTCCAGACGGGGAGAATTCAATCACATTCATTCGATGTGACGTTTCTTGTGGGATTTAATGAGCGACAACATTTTGACCCCAAACCGAGAGGATTCTGGGATGTTTGTGGTTTTTTGGTAATAACTCTGGAAAGAAACGTCGCAGACCTATCAAGGTGGTACTCGTACTGCTCGCCTCGTCGCGAGGAATCCAAATATATGAATGGTTAAGCTATGGGATATGAAATGGACGAGCGACCAATAAAACAACATGTATCATGGGGTTGAATGCTTTTTGCTATTCACAAAATAAAACAAAAGCAGTCATGCAAATATCTGAATTTTCACAGCACAGCAAAATCAGTTGCACCATTCAATTCCGCTCGTCCAGACGGGGAGAATTCAATCACATTCATTCGATGCGACGTTTCTTATGGGATTTAATGAGCGACAACATTTTGACCCCAAACCGAGAGAATTCTGGGATGTTTGTGGTTTTTTGGAAATAACTCTGGAAAGAAACGTCGCAGACCTATCAAGGTGGTACTCGTACTGCTCGCCTCGTCGCGAGGAATCCAAATATATGAATGGTTAAGCTATGGGATATGAAATGGACGAGCGACCAATAAAACAACATGTATTATGGGGTTGAATGCTTTTTGCTATTCACAAAATAAAACAACAGCAGTCATGCAAATATCTGAATTTTCACAGCACAGCAAAATCAGTTGCACCATTCAATTCCGCTCGTCCAGACGGGGAGAATTCAATCACATTTATTCGATGCGACGTTTCTTATGGGATTTAATAAGCGACAACATTTTTACCCCAAACCGAGAGGATTCTGGAATGTTTGTGTTTTTTTGGTAATAACTCTGGAAGGAAACGTCGCAGACCCATCAAGGTGGTACTCGTACTGCTCGCCTCGTCGCGAGGAATCCAAATATATGAATGGTTAAGCTATGGGATATGAAATGGACGAGCGACCAATAAAACAACATGTATTATGGGGTTGAATGCTTTTTGCTATTCACAAAATAAAACAACAGCAGTCATGCAAATATCTGAATTTTCACAGCACAGCAAAATCAGTTGCACCATTCAATTCCGCTCGTCCAGACGGGGAGAATTCAATCACATTCATTCGATGCGACGTTTCTTGTGGGATTTAATGAGCGACAACATTTTGACCCCAAACCGAGAGAATTCTGGGATGTTTGTGGTTTTTTGGTAATAACTCTGGAAAGAAACGTCGCAGACCTATCAAGGTGGTACTCGTACTGCTCGCCTCGTCGCGAGGAATCCAAATATATGAATGGTTAAGCTATGGGATATGAAATGGACGAGCGACCAATAAAACAACATATATTATGGGGTTGAATGCTTTTTGCTATTCACAAAATAAAACAACAGCAGTCATGCAAATATCTGAATTTTCACAGCACAGCAAAATCAGTTGCACCATTCAATTCCGCTCGTCCAGACGGGGAGAATTCAATCACATTCATTCGATGCGACGTTTCTTATGGGATTTAATGAGCGACAACATTTTGACCCCAAACCGAGAGGATTCTGGGATGTTTGTGTTTTTTTGGTAATAACTCTGGAAAGAAACGTCGCAGACCTATCAAGGTGGTACTCGTACTGCTCGCCTCGTCGAGAGGAATCCACATATGTGAATGGTTAAGCTATGGGATATGAAATGGACGAGCGACCAATAAAACAACATGTATTATGGGGTTGAATGCTTTTTGCTATTCACAAAATAAAACAAAAGCAGTCATGCAAATATCTGAATTTTCACAGCACAGCAAAATCAGTTGCACCATTCAATTCCGCTCGTCCAGACGGGGAGAATTCAATCACATTCATTCGATGTGACGTTTCTTGTGGGATTTAATGAGCGACAACATTTTGACCCCAAACCGAGAGGATTCTGGGATGTTTGTGGTTTTTTGGTAATAACTCTGGAAAGAAACGTCGCAGACCTATCAAGGTGGTACTCGTACTGCTCGCCTCGTCGCGAGGAATCCAAATATATGAATGGTTAAGCTATGGGATATGAAATGGACGAGCGACCAATAAAACAACATGTATCATGGGGTTGAATGCTTTTTGCTATTCACAAAATAAAACAAAAGCAGTCATGCAAATATCTGAATTTTCACAGCACAGCAAAATCAGTTGCACCATTCAATTCCGCTCGTCCAGACGGGGAGAATTCAATCACATTCATTCGATGCGACGTTTCTTATGGGATTTAATGAGCGACAACATTTTGACCCCAAACCGAGAGAATTCTGGGATGTTTGTGGTTTTTTGGAAATAACTCTGGAAAGAAACGTCGCAGACCTATCAAGGTGGTACTCGTACTGCTCGCCTCGTCGCGAGGAATCCAAATATATGAATGGTTAAGCTATGGGATATGAAATGGACGAGCGACCAATAAAACAACATGTATTATGGGGTTGAATGCTTTTTGCTATTCACAAAATAAAACAACAGCAGTCATGCAAATATCTGAATTTTCACAGCACAGCAAAATCAGTTGCACCATTCAATTCCGCTCGTCCAGACGGGGAGAATTCAATCACATTTATTCGATGCGACGTTTCTTATGGGATTTAATAAGCGACAACATTTTTACCCCAAACCGAGAGGATTCTGGAATGTTTGTGTTTTTTTGGTAATAACTCTGGAAGGAAACGTCGCAGACCCATCAAGGTGGTACTCGTACTGCTCGCCTCGTCGCGAGGAATCCAAATATATGAATGGTTAAGCTATGGGATATGAAATGGACGAGCGACCAATAAAACAACATGTATTATGGGGTTGAATGCTTTTTGCTATTCACAAAATAAAACAACAGCAGTCATGCAAATATCTGAATTTTCACAGCACAGCAAAATCAGTTGCACCATTCAATTCCGCTCGTCCAGACGGGGAGAATTCAATCACATTTATTCGATGCGACGTTTCTTATGGGATTTAATAAGCGACAACATTTTTACCCCAAACCGAGAGGATTCTGGAATGTTTGTGTTTTTTTGGTAATAACTCTGGAAGGAAACGTCGCAGACCCATCAAGGTGGTACTCGTACTGCTCGCCTCGTCGAGAGGAATCCACATATGTGAATGGTTAAGCTATGGGATATGAAATGGACGAGCGACCAATAAAACAACATGTATTATGGGGTTGAATGCTTTTTGCTATTCACAAAATAAAACAAAAGCAGTCATGCAAATATCTGAATTTTCAAGCACAGCAAAATCAGTTGCACCATTCAATTCCGCTCGTCCAGACGGGGAGAATTCAATCACATTCATTCGATGTGACGTTTCTTGTGGGATTTAATGAGCGACAACATTTTGACCCCAAACCGAGAGGATTCTGGGATGTTTGTGGTTTATTGGTAATAACTCTGGAAAGAAACGTCGCAGACCTATCAAGGTGGTACTCGTACTGCTCGCCTCGTCGCGAGGAATCCAAATATATGAATGGTTAAGCTATGGGATATGAAATGGACGAGCGACCAATAAAACAACATGTATTATGGGGTTGAATGCTTTTTGCTATTCACAAAATAAAACAACAGCAGTCATGCAAATATCTGAATTTTCACAGCACAGCAAAATCAGTTGCACCATTCAATTCCGCTCGTCCAGACGGGGAGAATTCAATCACATTCATTCGATGCGACGTTTCTTATGGGATTTAATGAGCGACAACATTTTGACCCCAAACCGAGAGGATTCTGGGATGTTTGTGGTTTTTTGGTAATAACTCTGGAAAGAAACGTCTCAGACCTATCAAGGTGGTACTCGTACTGCTCGCCTCGTCGCGAGGAATCCAAATATATGAATGGTTAAGCTATGGGATATGAAATGGACGAGCGACCAATAAAACAACATGTATCATGGGGTTGAATGCTTTTTGCTATTCACAAAATAAAACAAAAGCAGTCATGCAAATATCTGAATTTTCACAGCACAGCAAAATCAGTTGCACCATTCAATTCCGCTCGTCCAGACGGGGAGAATTCAATCACATTCATTCGATGCGACGTTTCTTGTGGGATTTAATGAGCAACAACATTTTGACCCCAAACCGAGAGAATTCTGGGATGTTTGTGTTTTTTTGGAAATAACTCTGGAAAGAAACGTCGCAGACCTATCAAGGTGGTACTCGTACTGCTCGCCTCGTCGCGAGGAATCCAAATATATGAATGGTTAAGCTATGGGATATGAAATGGACGAGCGACCAATAAAACAACATGTATTATGGGGTTGAATGCTTTTTGCTATTCACAAAATAAAACAACAGCAGTCATGCAAATATCTGAATTTTCACAGCACAGCAAAATCAGTTGCACCATTCAATTCCGCTCGTCCAGACGGGGAGAATTCAATCACATTTATTCGATGCGACGTTTCTTATGGGATTTAATAAGCGACAACATTTTTACCCCAAACCGAGAGAATTCTGGGATGTTTGTGTTTTTTTGGAAATAACTCTGGAAAGAAACGTCGCAGACCTATCAAGGTGGTACTCGTACTGCTCGCCTCGTCGAGAGGAATCCACATATGTGAATGGTTAAGCTATGGGATATGAAATGGACGAGCGACCAATAAAACAACATGTATTATGGGGTTGAATGCTTTTTGCTATTCACAAAATAAAACAAAAGCAGTCATGCAAATATCTGAATTTTCAAGCACAGCAAAATCAGTTGCACCATTCAATTCCGCTCGTCCAGACGGGGAGAATTCAATCACATTCATTCGATGTGACGTTTCTTGTGGGATTTAATGAGCGACAACATTTTGACCCCAAACCGAGAGGATTCTGGGATGTTTGTGGTTTTTTGGTAATAACTCTGGAAAGAAACGTCGCAGACCTATCAAGGTGGTACTCGAACTGCTCGCCTCGTCGCGAGGAATCCAAATATATGAATGGTTAAGCTATGGGATATGAAATGGACGAGCGACCAATAAAACAACATGTATTATGGGGTTGAATGCTTTTTGCTATTCACAAAATAAAACAACAGCAGTCATGCAAATATCTGAATTTTCACAGCACAGCAAAATCAGTTGCACCATTCAATTCCGCTCGTCCAGACGGGGAGAATTCAATCACATTCATTCGATGCGACGTTTCTTATGGGATTTAATGAGCGACAACATTTTGACCCCAAACCGAGAGAATTCTGGGATGTTTGTGTTTTTTTGGAAATAACTCTGGAAAGAAACGTCGCAGACCTATCAAGGTGGTACTCGTACTGCTCGCCTCGTCGCGAGGAATCCAAATATATAAATGGTTAAGCTATGGGATATGAAATGGACGAGCGACCAATAAAACAACATGTATTATGGGGTTGAATGCTTTTTGCTATTCACAAAATAAAACAACAGCAGTCATGCAAATATCTGAATTTTCACAGCACAGCAAAATCAGTTGCACCATTCAATTCCGCTCGTCCAGACGGGGAGAATTCAATCACATTTATTCGATGCGACGTTTCTTATGGGATTTAATAAGCGACAACATTTTTACCCCAAACCGAGAGAATTCTGGGATGTTTGTGTTTTTTTGGAAATAACTCTGGAAAGAAACGTCGCAGACCTATCAAGGTGGTACTCGTACTGCTCGCCTCGTCGAGAGGAATCCACATATGTGAATGGTTAAGCTATGGGATATGAAATGGACGAGCGACCAATAAAACAACATGTATTATGGGGTTGAATGCTTTTTGCTATTCACAAAATAAAACAAAAGCAGTCATGCAAATATCTGAATTTTCAAGCACAGCAAAATCAGTTGCACCATTCAATTCCGCTCGTCCAGACGGGGAGAATTCAATCACATTCATTCGATGTGACGTTTCTTGTGGGATTTAATGAGCGACAACATTTTGACCCCAAACCGAGAGGATTCTGGGATGTTTGTGGTTTTTTGGTAATAACTCTGGAAAGAAACGTCGCAGACCTATCAAGGTGGTACTCGTACTGCTCGCCTCGTCGCGAGGAATCCAAATATATGAATGGTTAAGCTATGGGATATGAAATGGACGAGCGACCAATAAAACAACATGTATTATGGGGTTGAATGCTTTTTGCTATTCACAAAATAAAACAACAGCAGTCATGCAAATATCTGAATTTTCACAGCACAGCAAAATCAGTTGCACCATTCAATTCCGCTCGTCCAGACGGGGAGAATTCAATCACATTCATTCGATGCGACGTTTCTTATGGGATTTAATGAGCGACAACATTTTGACCCCAAACCGAGAGGATTCTGGGATGTTTGTGTTTTTTTGGTAATAACTCTGGAAAGCAACGTCGCAGACCTATCAAGGTGGTACTCGTACTGCTCGCCTCGTCGCGAGGAATCCAAATATATGAATGGTTAAGCTATGGGATATGAAATGGACGAGCGACCAATAAAACAACATGTATTATGGGGTTGAATGCTTTTTGCTATTCACAAAATAAAACAACAGCAGTCATGCAAATATCTGAATTTTCACAGCACAGCAAAATCAGTTGCACCATTCAATTCCGCTCGTCCAGACGGGGAGAATTCAATCACATTCATTCGATGCGACGTTTCTTATGGGATTTAATGAGCGACAACATTTTGACCCCAAACCGAGAGAATTCTGGGATGTTTGTGTTTTTTTGGAAATAACTCTGGAAAGAAACGTCGCAGACCTATCAAGGTGGTACTCGTACTGCTCGCCTCGTCGCGAGGAATCCAAATATATGAATGGTTAAGCTATGGGATATGAAATGGACGAGCGACCAATAAAACAACATGTATTATGGGGTTGAATGCTTTTTGCTATTCACAAAATAAAACAACAGCAGTCATGCAAATATCTGAATTTTCACAGCACAGCAAAATCAGTTGCACCATTCAATTCCGCTCGTCCAGACGGGGAGAATTCAATCACATTTATTCGATGCGACGTTTCTTATGGGATTTAATAAGCGACAACATTTTTACCCCAAACCGAGAGGATTCTGGAATGTTTGTGTTTTTTTGGTAATAACTCTGGAAGGAAACGTCGCAGACCCATCAAGGTGGTACTCGTACTGCTCGCCTCGTCGAGAGGAATCCACATATGTGAATGGTTAAGCTATGGGATATGAAATGGACGAGCGACCAATAAAACAACATGTATTATGGGGTTGAATGCTTTTTGCTATTCACAAAATAAAACAAAAGCAGTCATGCAAATATCTGAATTTTCACAGCACAGCAAAATCAGTTGCACCATTCAATTCCGCTCGTCCAGACGGGGAGAATTCAATCACATTCATTCGATGTGACGTTTCTTGTGGGATTTAATGAGCGACAACATTTTGACCCCAAACCGAGAGGATTCTGGGATGTTTGTGGTTTTTTGGTAATAACTCTGGAAAGAAACGTCGCAGACCTATCAAGGTGGTACTCGTACTGCTCGCCTCGTCGCGAGGAATCCAAATATATGAATGGTTAAGCTATGGGATATGAAATGGACGAGCGACCAATAAAACAACATGTATCATGGGGTTGAATGCTTTTTGCTATTCACAAAATAAAACAACAGCAGTCATGCAAATATCTGAATTTTCACAGCACAGCAAAATCAGTTGCACCATTCAATTCCGCTCGTCCAGACGGGGAGAATTCAATCACATTCATTCGATGCGACGTTTCTTATGGGATTTAATGAGCGACAACATTTTGACCCCAAACCGAGAGAATTCTGGGATGTTTGTGTTTTTGTGGAAATAACTCTGGAAAGAAACGTCGCAGACCTATCAAGGTGGTACTCGTACTGCTCGCCTCGTCGCGAGGAATCCAAATATATGAATGGTTAAGCTATGGGATATGAAATGGACGAGCGACCAATAAAACAACATGTATTATGGGGTTGAATGCTTTTTGCTATTCACAAAATAAAACAACAGCAGTCATGCAAATATCTGAATTTTCACAGCACAGCAAAATCAGTTGCACCATTCAATTCCGCTCGTCCAGACGGGGAGAATTCAATCACATTTATTCGATGCGACGTTTCTTATGGGATTTAATAAGCGACAACATTTTTACCCCAAACCGAGAGGATTCTGGAATGTTTGTGTTTTTTTGGTAATAACTCTGGAAGGAAACGTCGCAGACCCATCAAGGTGGTACTCGTACTGCTCGCCTCGTCGAGAGGAATCCACATATGTGAATGGTTAAGCTATGGGATATGAAATGGACGAGCGACCAATAAAACAACATGTATTATGGGGTTGAATGCTTTTTGCTATTCACAAAATAAAACAAAAGCAGTCATGCAAATATCTGAATTTTCAAGCACAGCAAAATCAGTTGCACCATTCAATTCCGCTCGTCCAGACGGGGAGAATTCAATCACATTCATTCGATGTGACGTTTCTTGTGGGATTTAATGAGCGACAACATTTTGACCCCAAACCGAGAGGATTCTGGGATGTTTGTGGTTTTTTGGTAATAACTCTGGAAAGAAACGTCGCAGACCTATCAAGGTGGTACTCGTACTGCTCGCCTCGTCGCGAGGAATCCAAATATATGAATGGTTAAGCTATGGGATATGAAATGGACGAGCGACCAATAAAACAACATGTATTATGGGGTTGAATGCTTTTTGCTATTCACAAAATAAAACAACAGCAGTCATGCAAATATCTGAATTTTCACAGCACAGCAAAATCAGTTGCACCATTCAATTCCGCTCGTCCAGACGGGGAGAATTCAATCACATTCATTCGATGCGACGTTTCTTATGGGATTTAATGAGCGACAACATTTTGACCCCAAACCGAGAGGATTCTGGGATGTTTGTGTTTTTTTGGTAATAACTCTGGAAAGCAACGTCGCAGACCTATCAAGGTGGTACTCGTACTGCTCGCCTCGTCGCGAGGAATCCAAATATATGAATGGTTAAGCTATGGGATATGAAATGGACGAGCGACCAATAAAACAACATGTATTATGGGGTTGAATGCTTTTTGCTATTTACAAAATAAAACAACAGCAGTCATGCAAATATCTGAATTTTCACAGCACAGCAAAATCAGTTGCACCATTCAATTCCGCTCGTCCAGACGGGGAGAATTCAATCACATTCATTCGATGCGACGTTTCTTATGGGATTTAATGAGCGACAACATTTTGACCCCAAACTGAGAGAATTCTGGGATGTTTGTGGTTTTTTGGTAATAACTCTGGAAAGAAACGTCGCAGACCCACCAAGGTGGTACTCGTACTGCTCGCCTCGTCGCGAGGAATCCAAATATATGAATGGTTAAGCTATGGGATATGAAATGGACGAGCGACCAATAAAACAACATGTATTATGGGGTTGAATGCTTTTTGCTATTCACAAAATAAAACAACAGCAGTCATGCAAATATCTGAATTTTCACAGCACAGCAAAATCAGTTGCACCATTCAATTCCGCTCGTCCAGACGGGGAGAATTCAATCACATTCATTCGATGCGACGTTTCTTATGGGATTTAATGAACGACAACCTTTTGACCCCAAACCGAGAGGATTCTGGGATGTTTGTGTTTTTTTGGTAATAACTCTGGAAGGAAACGTCGCAGACCCATCAAGGTGATACTCGTACTGCTCGCCTCGTCGAGAGGAATCCACATATGTGAATGGTTAAGCTATGGGATATGAAATGGACGAGCGACCAATAAAACAACATGTATTATGGGGTTGAATGCTTTTTGCTATTCACAAAATAAAACAAAAGCAGTCATGCAAATATCTGAATTTTCACAGCACAGCAAAATCAGTTGCACCATTCAATTCCGCTCGTCCAGACGGGGAGAATTCAATCACATTCATTCGATGCGACGTTTCTTGTGGGATTTAATGAGCGACAACATTTTGACCCCAAACCGAGAGGATTCTGGGATGTTTGTGGTTTTTTGGTAATAACTCTGGAAAGAAACGTCGCAGACCTATCAAGGTGGTACTCGTACTGCTCGCCTCGTCGCGAGGAATCCAAATATATGAATGGTTAAGCTATGGGATATGAAATGGACGAGCGACCAATAAAACAACATGTATCATGGGGTTGAATGCTTTTTGCTATTCACAAAATAAAACAACAGCAGTCATGCAAATATCTGAATTTTCACAGCACAGCAAAATCAGTTGCACCATTCAATTCCGCTCGTCCAGACGGGGAGAATTCAATCACATTCATTCGATGCGACGTTTCTTGTGGGATTTAATGAGCGACAACATTTTGACCCCAAACCGAGAGGATTCTGGGATGTTTGTGTTTTTTTGGTAATAACTCTGGAAGGAAACGTCGCAGACCCATCAAGGTGGTACTCGTACTGCTCGCCTCGTCGAGAGGAATCCACATATGTGAATGGTTAAGCTATGGGATATGAAATGGACGAGCGACCAATAAAACAACATGTATCATGGGGTTGAATGCTTTTTGCTATTCACAAAATAAAACAAAAGCAGTCATGCAAATATCTGAATTTTCACAGCACAGCAAAATCAGTTGCACCATTCAATTCCGCGCGTCCAGACGGGGAGAATTCAATCACATTCATTCGATGCGACGTTTCTTGTGGGATTTAATGAGCGACAACATTTTGACCCCAAACCGAGAGAATTCTGGGATGTTTGTGGTTTTTTGGAAATAACTCTGGAAAGAAACGTCGCAGACCTATCAAGGTGGTACTCGTACTGCTCGCCTCGTCGCGAGGAATCCAAATATATGAATGGTTAAGCTATGGGATATGAAATGGACGAGCGACCAATAAAACAACATGTATTATGGCGTTGAATGCTTTTTGCTATTCACAAAATAAAACAACAGCAGTCATGCAAATATCTGAATTTTCACAGCACAGCAAAATCAGTTGCACCATTCAATTCCGCTCGTCCAGACGGGGAGAATTCAATCACATTTATTCGATGCGACGTTTCTTATGGGATTTAATAAGCGACAACATTTTTACCCCAAACCGAGAGGATTCTGGAATGTTTGTGTTTTTTTGGTAATAACTCTGGAAGGAAACGTCGCAGACCCATCAAGGTGGTACTCGTACTGCTCGCCTCGTCGAGAGGAATCCACATATGTGAATGGTTAAGCTATGGGATATGAAATGGACGAGCGACCAATAAAACAACATGTATTATGGGGTTGAATGCTTTTTGCTATTCACAAAATAAAACAAAAGCAGTCATGCAAATATCTGAATTTTCACAGCACAGCAAAATCAGTTGCACCATTCAATTCCGCTCGTCCAGACGGGGAGAATTCAATCACATTCATTCGATGCGACGTTTCTTATGGGATTTAATGAGCGACAACATTTTGACCCCAAACCGAGAGGATTCTGGGATGTTTGTGTTTTTTTGGTAATAACTCTGGAAAGCAACGTCGCAGACCTATCAAGGTGGTACTCGTACTGCTCGCCTCGTCGCGAGGAATCCAAATATATGAATGGTTAAGCTATGGGATATGAAATGGACGAGCGACCAATAAAACAACATGTATTATGGGGTTGAATGCTTTTTGCTATTTACAAAATAAAACAACAGCAGTCATGCAAATATCTGAATTTTCACAGCACAGCAAAATCAGTTGCACCATTCAATTCCGCTCGTCCAGACGGGGAGAATTCAATCACATTCATTCGATGCGACGTTTCTTATGGGATTTAATGAGCGACAACATTTTGACCCCAAACTGAGAGAATTCTGGGATGTTTGTGGTTTTTTGGTAATAACTCTGGAAAGAAACGTCGCAGACCCACCAAGGTGGTACTCGTACTGCTCGCCTCGTCGCGAGGAATCCAAATATATGAATGGTTAAGCTATGGGATATGAAATGGACGAGCGACCAATAAAACAACATGTATTATGGGGTTGAATGCTTTTTGCTATTCACAAAATAAAACAACAGCAGTCATGCAAATATCTGAATTTTCACAGCACAGCAAAATCAGTTGCACCATTCAATTCCGCTCGTCCAGACGGGGAGAATTCAATCACATTCATTCGATGCGACGTTTCTTATGGGATTTAATGAACGACAACCTTTTGACCCCAAACCGAGAGGATTCTGGGATGTTTGTGTTTTTTTGGTAATAACTCTGGAAGGAAACGTCGCAGACCCATCAAGGTGATACTCGTACTGCTCGCCTCGTCGAGAGGAATCCACATATGTGAATGGTTAAGCTATGGGATATGAAATGGACGAGCGACCAATAAAACAACATGTATTATGGGGTTGAATGCTTTTTGCTATTCACAAAATAAAACAAAAGCAGTCATGCAAATATCTGAATTTTCACAGCACAGCAAAATCAGTTGCACCATTCAATTCCGCTCGTCCAGACGGGGAGAATTCAATCACATTCATTCGATGCGACGTTTCTTGTGGGATTTAATGAGCGACAACATTTTGACCCCAAACCGAGAGGATTCTGGGATGTTTGTGGTTTTTTGGTAATAACTCTGGAAAGAAACGTCGCAGACCTATCAAGGTGGTACTCGTACTGCTCGCCTCGTCGCGAGGAATCCAAATATATGAATGGTTAAGCTATGGGATATGAAATGGACGAGCGACCAATAAAACAACATGTATCATGGGGTTGAATGCTTTTTGCTATTCACAAAATAAAACAACAGCAGTCATGCAAATATCTGAATTTTCACAGCACAGCAAAATCAGTTGCACCATTCAATTCCGCTCGTCCAGACGGGGAGAATTCAATCACATTCATTCGATGCGACGTTTCTTGTGGGATTTAATGAGCGACAACATTTTGACCCCAAACCGAGAGGATTCTGGGATGTTTGTGTTTTTTTGGTAATAACTCTGGAAGGAAACGTCGCAGACCCATCAAGGTGGTACTCGTACTGCTCGCCTCGTCGAGAGGAATCCACATATGTGAATGGTTAAGCTATGGGATATGAAATGGACGAGCGACCAATAAAACAACATGTATCATGGGGTTGAATGCTTTTTGCTATTCACAAAATAAAACAAAAGCAGTCATGCAAATATCTGAATTTTCACAGCACAGCAAAATCAGTTGCACCATTCAATTCCGCGCGTCCAGACGGGGAGAATTCAATCACATTCATTCGATGCGACGTTTCTTGTGGGATTTAATGAGCGACAACATTTTGACCCCAAACCGAGAGAATTCTGGGATGTTTGTGGTTTTTTGGAAATAACTCTGGAAAGAAACGTCGCAGACCTATCAAGGTGGTACTCGTACTGCTCGCCTCGTCGCGAGGAATCCAAATATATGAATGGTTAAGCTATGGGATATGAAATGGACGAGCGACCAATAAAACAACATGTATTATGGCGTTGAATGCTTTTTGCTATTCACAAAATAAAACAACAGCAGTCATGCAAATATCTGAATTTTCACAGCACAGCAAAATCAGTTGCACCATTCAATTCCGCTCGTCCAGACGGGGAGAATTCAATCACATTTATTCGATGCGACGTTTCTTATGGGATTTAATAAGCGACAACATTTTTACCCCAAACCGAGAGGATTCTGGAATGTTTGTGTTTTTTTGGTAATAACTCTGGAAGGAAACGTCGCAGACCCATCAAGGTGGTACTCGTACTGCTCGCCTCGTCGAGAGGAATCCACATATGTGAATGGTTAAGCTATGGGATATGAAATGGACGAGCGACCAATAAAACAACATGTATTATGGGGTTGAATGCTTTTTGCTATTCACAAAATAAAACAAAAGCAGTCATGCAAATATCTGAATTTTCACAGCACAGCAAAATCAGTTGCACCATTCAATTCCGCTCGTCCAGACGGGGAGAATTCAATCACATTCATTCGATGTGACGTTTCTTGTGGGATTTAATGAGCGACAACATTTTGACCCCAAACCGAGAGGATTCTGGGATGTTTGTGGTTTTTTGGTAATAACTCTGGAAAGAAACGTCGCAGACCTATCAAGGTGGTACTCCTACTGCTCGCCTCGTCGCGAGGAATCCAAATATATGAATGGTTAAGCTATGGGATATGAAATGGACGAGCGACCAATAAAACAACATGTATCATGGGGTTGAATGCTTTTTGCTATTCACAAAATAAAACAAAAGCAGTCATGCAAATATCTGAATTTTCACAGCACAGCAAAATCAGTTGCACCATTCAATTCCGCTCGTCCAGACGGGGAGAATTCAATCACATTCATTCGATGCGACGTTTCTTATGGGATTTAATGAGCGACAACATTTTGACCCCAAACCGAGAAAATTCTGGGATGTTTGTGGTTTTTTGGAAATAACTCTGGAAAGAAACGTCGCAGACCTATCAAGGTGGTACTCGTACTGCTCGCCTCGTCGCGAGGAATCCAAATATATGAATGGTTAAGCTATGGGATATGAAATGGACGAGCGACCAATAAAACAACATGTATTATGGGGTTGAATGCTTTTTGCTATTCACAAAATAAAACAACAGCAGTCATGCAAATATCTGAATTTTCACAGCACAGCAAAATCAGTTGCACCATTCAATTCCGCTCGTCCAGACGGGGAGAATTCAATCACATTTATTCGATGCGACGTTTCTTATGGGATTTAATAAGCGACAACATTTTTACCCCAAACCGAGAGGATTCTGGAATGTTTGTGTTTTTTTGGTAATAACTCTGGAAGGAAACGTCGCAGACCCATCAAGGTGGTACTCGTACTGCTCGCCTCGTCGAGAGGAATCCACATATGTGAATGGTTAAGCTATGGGATATGAAATGGACGAGCGACCAATAAAACAACATGTATTATGGGGTTGAATGCTTTTTGCTATTCACAAAATAAAACAAAAGCAGTCATGCAAATATCTGAATTTTCACAGCACAGCAAAATCAGTTGCACCATTCAATTCCGCTCGTCCAGACGGGGAGAATTCAATCACATTCATTCGATGTGACGTTTCTTGTGGGATTTAATGAGCGACAACATTTTGACCCCAAACCGAGAGGATTCTGGGATGTTTGTGGTTTTTTGGTAATAACTCTGGAAAGAAACGTCGCAGACCTATCAAGGTGGTACTCGTACTGCTCGCCTCGTCGCGAGGAATCCAAATATATGAATGGTTAAGCTATGGGATATGAAATGGACGAGCGACCAATAAAACAACATGTTTCATGGGGTTGAATGCTTTTTGCTATTCACAAAATAAAACAAAAGCAGTCATGCAAATGTCTGAATTTTCACAGCACAGCAAAATCAGTTGCACCATTCAATTCCGCTCGTCCAGACGGGGAGAATTCAATCACATTCATTCGATGCGACGTTTCTTATGGGATTTAATGAGCGACAACATTTTGACCCCAAACCGAGAGGATTCTGGGATGTTTGTGTTTTTTTGGTAATAACTCTGGAAGAAAACGTCGCAGACCCATCAAGGTGGTACTCGTACTGCTCGCCTCGTCGAGAGGAATCCAAATAGGTGAATGGTTAAGCTATCGGATATGAAATGGACGAGCGACCAATAAAACAGCATGTTTTATGGGGTTGAATGCTTTTTGCTATTCATAAAATAAAACAAAAGCAGTCATGCAAATATCTGAATTTTCACAGCACAGCAAAATCAGTTGCACCATTCAATTCCCCTCGTCCAGACGGGGAGAATTCAATCACATTCATTCGATGCGACGTTTCTTATGGGATTTAATGACCGACAACATTTTGACCCCAAACCGAGAGGATTCTGGGATGTTTGTGTTTTTTTGGTAATAACTCTGGAAGGAAACGTCGCAGACCCATCAAGGTGGTACTCGTACTGCTCGCCTCGTCGAGAGGAATCCAAATAGGTGAATGGTTAAGCTATCGGATATGAAATGGACGAGCGACCAATAAAACAGCATGTTTTATGGGGTTGAATGCTTTTTGCTATTCACAAAATAAAACAAAAGCAGTCATGCAAATATCTGAATTTTCACAGCACAGCAAAATCAGTTGCACCATTCAATTCCCCTCGTCCAGACGGGGAGAATTCAATCACATTTATTCGATGCGACGTTTCTTATGGGATTTAATAAGCGACAACATTTTTACCCCAAACCGAGAGGATTCTGGAATGTTTGTGTTTTTTTGGTAATAACTCTGGAAGGAAACGTCGCAGACCCATCAAGGTGGTACTCGTACTGCTCGCCTCGTCGAGAGGAATCCACATATGTGAATGGTTAAGCTATGGGATATGAAATGGACGAGCGACCAATAAAACAACATGTATTATGGGGTTGAATGCTTTTTGCTATTCACAAAATAAAACAAAAGCAGTCATGCAAATATCTGAATTTTCACAGCACAGCAAAATCAGTTGCACCATTCAATTCCCCTCGTCCAGACGGGGAGAATTCAATCACATTCATTCGATGCGACGTTTCTTATGGGATTTAATGACCGACAACATTTTGACCCCAAACCGAGAGGATTCTGGGATGTTTGTGTTTTTTTGGTAATAACTCTGGAAGGAAACGTCGCAGACCCATCAAGGTGGTACTCGTACTGCTCGCCTCGTCGAGAGGAATCCAAATAGGTGAATGGTTAAGCTATCGGATATGAAATGGACGAGCGACCAATAAAACAGCATGTTTTATGGGGTTGAATGCTTTTTGCTATTCACAAAATAAAACAAAAGCAGTCATGCAAATATCTGAATTTTCACAGCACAGCAAAATCAGTTGCACCATTCAATTCCCCTCGTCCAGACGGGGAGAATTCAATCACATTTATTCGATGCGACGTTTCTTATGGGATTTAATAAGCGACAACATTTTTACCCCAAACCGAGAGGATTCTGGAATGTTTGTGTTTTTTTGGTAATAACTCTGGAAGGAAACGTCGCAGACCCATCAAGGTGGTACTCGTACTGCTCGCCTCGTCGAGAGGAATCCACATATGTGAATGGTTAAGCTATGGGATATGAAATGGACGAGCGACCAATAAAACAACATGTATTATGGGGTTGAATGCTTTTTGCTATTCACAAAATAAAACAAAAGCAGTCATGCAAATATCTGAATTTTCACAGCACAGCAAAATCAGTTGCACCATTCAATTCCGCTCGTCCAGACGGGGAGAATTCAATCACATTCATTCGATGTGACGTTTCTTGTGGGATTTAATGAGCGACAACATTTTGACCCCAAACCGAGAGGATTCTGGGATGTTTGTGGTTTTTTGGTAATAACTCTGGAAAGAAACGTCGCAGACCTATCAAGGTGGTACTCCTACTGCTCGCCTCGTCGCGAGGAATCCAAATATATGAATGGTTAAGCTATGGGATATGAAATGGACGAGCGACCAATAAAACAACATGTATCATGGGGTTGAATGCTTTTTGCTATTCACAAAATAAAACAAAAGCAGTCATGCAAATATCTGAATTTTCACAGCACAGCAAAATCAGTTGCACCATTCAATTCCGCTCGTCCAGACGGGGAGAATTCAATCACATTCATTCGATGCGACGTTTCTTATGGGATTTAATGAGCGACAACATTTTGACCCCAAACCGAGAAAATTCTGGGATGTTTGTGGTTTTTTGGAAATAACTCTGGAAAGAAACGTCGCAGACCTATCAAGGTGGTACTCGTACTGCTCGCCTCGTCGCGAGGAATCCAAATATATGAATGGTTAAGCTATGGGATATGAAATGGACGAGCGACCAATAAAACAACATGTATTATGGGGTTGAATGCTTTTTGCTATTCACAAAATAAAACAACAGCAGTCATGCAAATATCTGAATTTTCACAGCACAGCAAAATCAGTTGCACCATTCAATTCCGCTCGTCCAGACGGGGAGAATTCAATCACATTTATTCGATGCGACGTTTCTTATGGGATTTAATAAGCGACAACATTTTTACCCCAAACCGAGAGGATTCTGGAATGTTTGTGTTTTTTTGGTAATAACTCTGGAAGGAAACGTCGCAGACCCATCAAGGTGGTACTCGTACTGCTCGCCTCGTCGAGAGGAATCCACATATGTGAATGGTTAAGCTATGGGATATGAAATGGACGAGCGACCAATAAAACAACATGTATTATGGGGTTGAATGCTTTTTGCTATTCACAAAATAAAACAAAAGCAGTCATGCAAATATCTGAATTTTCACAGCACAGCAAAATCAGTTGCACCATTCAATTCCGCTCGTCCAGACGGGGAGAATTCAATCACATTCATTCGATGTGACGTTTCTTGTGGGATTTAATGAGCGACAACATTTTGACCCCAAACCGAGAGGATTCTGGGATGTTTGTGGTTTTTTGGTAATAACTCTGGAAAGAAACGTCGCAGACCTATCAAGGTGGTACTCGTACTGCTCGCCTCGTCGCGAGGAATCCAAATATATGAATGGTTAAGCTATGGGATATGAAATGGACGAGCGACCAATAAAACAACATGTATCATGGGGTTGAATGCTTTTTGCTATTCACAAAATAAAACAAAAGCAGTCATGCAAATGTCTGAATTTTCACAGCACAGCAAAATCAGTTGCACCATTCAATTCCGCTCGTCCAGACGGGGAGAATTCAATCACATTCATTCGATGCGACGTTTCTTATGGGATTTAATGAGCGACAACATTTTGACCCCAAACCGAGAGGATTCTGGGATGTTTGTGTTTTTTTGGTAATAACTCTGGAAGAAAACGTCGCAGACCCATCAAGGTGGTACTCGTACTGCTCGCCTCGTCGAGAGGAATCCAAATAGGTGAATGGTTAAGCTATCGGATATGAAATGGACGAGCTACCAATAAAACAGCATGTTTTATGGGGTTGAATGCTTTTTGCTATTCACAAAATAAAACAAAAGCAGTCATGCAAATATCTGAATTTTCACAGCACAGCAAAATCAGTTGCACCATTCAATTCCCCTCGTCCAGACGGGGAGAATTCAATCACATTCATTCGATGCGACGTTTCTTATGGGATTTAATGACCGACAACATTTTGACCCCAAACCGAGAGGATTCTGGGATATTTGTGTTTTTTTGGTAATAACTCTGGAAGGAAACGTCGCAGACCCATCAAGGTGGTACTCGTACTGCTCGCCTCGTCGAGAGGAATCCACATATGTGAATGGTTAAGCTATGGGATATGAAATGGACGAGCGACCAATAAAACAACATGTATTATGGGGTTGAATGCTTTTTGCTATTCACAAAATAAAACAAAAGCAGTCATGCAAATATCTGAATTTTCACAGCACAGCAAAATCAGTTGCACCATTCAATTCCGCTCGTCCAGACGGGGAGAATTCAATCACATTCATTCGATGTGACGTTTCTTGTGGGATTTAATGAGCGACAACATTTTGACCCCAAACCGAGAGGATTCTGGGATGTTTGTGGTTTTTTGGTAATAACTCTGGAAAGAAACGTCGCAGACCTATCAAGGTGGTACTCGTACTGCTCGCCTCGTCGCGAGGAATCCAAATATATGAATGGTTAAGCTATGGGATATGAAATGGACGAGCGACCAATAAAACAACATGTATCATGGGGTTGAATGCTTTTTGCTATTCACAAAATAAAACAAAAGCAGTCATGCAAATGTCTGAATTTTCACAGCACAGCAAAATCAGTTGCACCATTCAATTCCGCTCGTCCAGACGGGGAGAATTCAATCACATTCATTCGATGCGACGTTTCTTATGGGATTTAATGAGCGACAACATTTTGACCCCAAACCGAGAGGATTCTGGGATGTTTGTGTTTTTTTGGTAATAACTCTGGAAGAAAACGTCGCAGACCCATCAAGGTGGTACTCGTACTGCTCGCCTCGTCGAGAGGAATCCAAATAGGTGAATGGTTAAGCTATCGGATATGAAATGGACGAGCGACCAATAAAACAGCATGTTTTATGGGGTTGAATGCTTTTTGCTATTCACAAAATAAAACAAAAGCAGTCATGCAAATATCTGAATTTTCACAGCACAGCAAAATCAGTTGCACCATTCAATTCCCCTCGTCCAGACGGGGAGAATTCAATCACATTCATTCGATGCGACGTTTCTTATGGGATTTAATGACCGACAACATTTTGACCCCAAACCGAGAGGATTCTGGGATATTTGTGTTTTTTTGGTAATAACTCTGGAAGGAAACGTCGCAGACCCATCAAGGTGGTACTCGTACTGCTCGGCTCGTCGAGAGGAATCCAAATAGGTGAATGGTTAAGCTATCGGATATGAAATGGACGAGCGACCAATAAAACAGCATGTTTTATGGGGTTGAATGCTTTTTTCTATTCACAAAATAAAACAAAAGCAGTCATGCAAATATCTAAATTTTCACAGCACAGCAAAATCAGTTGCACCATTCAATTCCCCTCGTCCAGACGGGGAGAATTCAATCACATTCATTCGATGCGACGTTTCTTATGGGATTTAATGAGCGACAACATTTTGACCCCAAACCGAGAGGATTCTGGGATGTTTGTGGTTTTTTTTGTAATAACTCTGGAAGGAAACGTCGCAGACCCATCAAGATGGTACTCGTACTGCTCGCCTCTTCGAGCGGAATCCAAATATATGAGTTGTTAAGCTATGGGATATGAAATGGACGAGCGACCAATATAACAACATGTATTATGGGGTTGAATGCTTTTTGCTATTCACAAAATAAAACAAAAGCAGTCATGCAAATATCTGAATTTTCACAGCACAGCAAAATCAGTTGCACCATTCAATTCCGCTCGTCCAGACGGGGAGAATTCAATCACATTCATTCGATGCGACGTTTCTTGTGGGATTTAATGAGCGACAACATTTTGACCCCAAACCGAGAGAATTCTGGGATGTTTGTGGTTTTTTGGTAATAACTCTGGAAAGAAACGTCGCAGACCTATAAAGGTGGGACTCGTACTGCTCGCCTCGTCGCGAGGAATCCAAATATATGAATGGTTAAGCTATGGGATATGAAATGGACGAGCGACCAATAAAACAACATGTATTATGGGGTTGAATGCTTTTTGCTATTCACAAAATAAAACAACAGCAGTCATGCAAATATCTGAATTTTCACAGCACAGCAAAATCAGTTGCACCATTCAATTCCGCTCGTCCAGACGGGGAGAATTCAATCACATTCATTCGATGTGACGTTTCTTGTGGGATTTAATGAGCGACAACATTTTGACCCCAAACCGAGAGGATTCTGGGATGTTTGTGGTTTTTTGGTAATAACTCTGGAAAGAAACGTCGCAGACCTATCAAGGTGGTACTCGTACTGCTCGCCTCGTCGCGAGGAATCCAAATATATGAATGGTTAAGCTATGGGATATGAAATGGACGAGCGACCAATAAAACAACATGTATCATGGGTTCATAATAAAGGTTCTTTGGGTTAGATCGCGTTTATTTATAAATGTGTCGTAACCCTCCACCACCCGACACGGCCAATCAGCAAAAAAGTGTCACGTTGACAAAGACAAATAATTCACTACTTCAGCCCACCGGTGTGTTGAAGAGTTAATCCACATTTACAGTTTGAGTACGACGTTTCGCTGGTAAATACTTCCAGCATCATCGGGCAATTCGCCAGAATGGTAAAGCCCTCGCTTGCTCCCGGTTTTATATAGGGCAGCAGGGTGACGTCATCACTTAACTCATCAGGTGCAGTGATTAGAGGCGGAGGGGGGGGGTGTAATGTAATTATATAATCGATTAGTAATCAGTCATTGGTTATGATTAGTAATGAGTTGTAGATTAGTAATTCTTTAAATCAAAATGTAATGTGTATTATTTAATAATACGCTTCCAGGCCGCACTAAGCCGGTAGCTGTCAGAGCGATTAAAGTTATTCTTGTTCCTCTCAATTTCAATGGATTCTCTAATTAGTCTTTGCCAGTAATAATTAGTTTTACACACCACTGCAACATTGTCAAAATCAATTGAGTGTCCTTGTTGACAAGCATGTTCTGCCACTGCCGACAGTTGTGTTTGAGATAATTTAATATTTCTCTGATGTTCTTTTAGTCTTACGCTGATGTTACGTCCCGTCTGCCCAATGTAGCAGCTGCCACATGAACAATTAATCCGATATACACCTTCTGTTGATAGTTTAGGTAATGCGTCTTTAGTGCAAGATACTAGTTTTTGAATTTTGTGTACTGTACCAAATCTTACTGTAATGTTTTGCTTTTGCAAAACACGGGCTAATTTGTCAGTTACTCCTGAGATATATGGAATTTTTATTGTTTTAACAATCTGGTCGCTTTCAGTAGTATTGCTTTGCGATCGTGATTTGGCATTCAGTGCTCTGTTAATTTGAGCATTATTGTAGCCATTCTGTCGTAGTGCGTCTTTAACGTGTTTAATCTCTCTCACTAGACTCTCACCATCTGACACTGTTTTCGCCCGATGTACGAGCGTCTTGATAAGAGAGGATTTTTGAGCTGGATGATGATGTGATTCTGCATTCAGATAGGCATCAGTGTGCGTTTGCTTTCTGTAAACGCTGTGTGTTATTTTACCGTTTAGGCCATGTCCAAGCAAAATATCTAGGAATGGGAGTGTGTTATTCACCTCCATTTCCATGGTGAACTGGATGGCCGGGTTTTGTGCATTGAGATGATTTAGAAAATCATTAAGTGTATCTTTACCATGTGGCCAGACAACCAAAGTGTCATCCACATACCTAAACCAAAAGGATGGTTTTAATGTGCTCGAGGCAAGTGCTCTTATTTCAAAGTTTTCCATGTACAAATTTGCTATAGCAGGGGATAAAGGAGAACCCATTGCTGCTCCTTCCTTTTGTTTAAAGAAATCCCCTCTCCATAAGAAGTAAGTGTTATTTAAACAATGGCCAGCAAGTTTCGGAATATCTTTTTGTAAACCGGTATTCTTTACTAGTGTATCAAGTAATTTAAGCGATTCGTCCACTGGAACCTTAGTGAATAGAGAAATCACATCAAAACTTACCAGAATATCATCAGGAGTAAGTTTAATATCTTTAATCACATTGACAAGATGTTCTGATTTTTTTATGAATGAAGATGTCTTACCGATGTAGGGCTGTATTTGTTTGGTTATATATTTTGCTAATTGATATGTGGCAGAGCCAATTGTACTGACTATGGGTCGTAATGGGATGCCGATTTTATGGATCTTTGGTAGCCCATAGAGTCTAGGTGGTTTTGAGGCCCTTGGCTTAATTAGGTATTGCTCATTTTTAGGGATTAATGAATTTGCAATTATTGCAGTGGTCTTACGTTCTAAAGTATTAGTGGGATCTCGTTTAATTTTAATGTAGGTACTTTCCTCTAGTAAATTTCTAATTTTATTATCATAATCGGCTCGTGACATCACTACAGTAGTGCGGCCTTTATCAGCTGCTAGGATTTGGATATCCTTATTTACACGCAGCTCTCTTAAGGCTTTTGCCTTGTTAGAGCTAATATTTACTTTTGGAACTTTGCTATTCTCAATTATTTTAGCAACCTCATGTCTAGTCATCTCTGCTTTTTGCTATTCACAAAATAAAACAAAAGCAGTCATGCAAATATCTGAATTTTCACAGCACAGCAAAATCAGTTGCACCATTCAATTCCGCTCGTCCAGACGGGGAGAATTCAATCACATTCATTCGATGCGACGTTTCTTATGGGATTTAATGAGCGACAACATTTTGACCCCAAACCGAGAGGATTCTGGGATGTTTGTGTTTTTTTGGTAATAACTCTGGAAGAAAACGTCGCAGACCCATCAAGGTGGTACTCGTACTGCTCGCCTCGTCGAGAGGAATCCAAATAGGTGAATGGTTAAGCTATCGGATATGAAATGGACGAGCGACCAATAAAACAGCATGTTTTATGGGGTTGAATGCTTTTTGCTATTCACAAAATAAAACAAAAGCAGTCATGCAAATATCTGAATTTTCACAGCACAGCAAAATCAGTTGCACCATTCAATTCCCCTCGTCCAGACGGGGAGAATTCAATCACATTCATTCGATGCGACGTTTCTTATGGGATTTAATGAGCGACAACATTTTGACCCCAAACCGAGAGGATTCTGGGATGTTTGTGTTTTTTTGGTAATAACTCTGGAAGGAAACGTCGCAGACCCATCAAGGTGGTACTCGTACTGCTCGCCTCGTCGAGAGGAATCCAAATAGGTGAATGGTTAAGCTATCGGATATGAAATGGACGAGCGACCAATAAAACAGCATGTTTTATGGGGTTGAATGCTTTTTGCTATTCACAAAATAAAACAAAAGCAGTCATGCAAATATCTGAATTTTCACAGCACAGCAAAATCAGTTGCACCATTCAATTCCCCTCGTCCAGACGGGGAGAATTCAATCACATTCATTCAATGCGACGTTTCTTATGGGATTTAATGAGCGACAACATTTTGACCCCAAACCGAGAGGATTCTGGGATGTTTGTGGTTTTTTTGTAATAACTCTGGAAGGAAACGTCGCAGACCCATCAAGGTGGTACTCGTACTGCTCGCCTCGTCGAGAGGAATCCACATATGTGAATGGTTAAGCTATGGGATATGAAATGGACGAGCGACCAATATAACAACATGTATTATGGGGTTGAATGCTTTTTGCTATTCACAAAATAAAACAACAGCAGTCATGCAAATATCTGAATTTTCACAGCACAGCAAAATCAGTTGCACCATTCAATTCCGCTCGTCCAGACGGGGAGAATTCAATCACATTCATTCGATGCGACGTTTCTTGTGGGATTTAATGAGCGACAACATTTTGACCCCAAACCGAGAGGATTCTGGGATGTTTGTGGTTTTTTTGTAATAACTCTGGAAGGAAACGTCGCAGACCCATCAAGATGGTAGTCGTACTGCTCGCCTCTTCGAGAGGAATCCAAATATATGAGTTGTTAAGCTATGGGATATGAAATGGACGAGCGACCAATATAACAACATGTATTATGGGGTTGAATGCTTTTTGCTATTCACAAAATAAAACAAAAGCAGTCATGCAAATATCTGAATTTTCACAGCACAGCAAAATCAGTTGCACCATTCAATTCCGCTCGTCCAGACGGGGGGAATTCAATCACATTCATTCGATGCGACGTTTCTTGTGGGATTTAATGAGCGACAACATTTTGACCCCAAACCGAGAGAATTCTGGGATGTTTGTGGTTTTTTGGTAATAACTCTGGAAAGAAACGTCGCAGACCTATCAAGGTGGTACTCGTACTGCTCGCCTCGTCGCGAGGAATCCATATATACGAATGGTTAAGCTATGGGATATGATATGGACGAGCGACCAATAAAACAACATGTATTATGGGGTTGAATGCTTTTTGCTATTCACAAAATAAAACAACAGCAGTCATGCAAATATCTGAATTTTCACAGCACAGCAAAATCAGTTGCACCATTCAATTCCGCTCGTCCAGACGGGGAGAATTCAATCACATTCATTCGATGCGACGTTTCTTGTGGGATTTAATGAGCGACAACATTTTGACCCAAAACCGAGAGGATTCTGGGATGTTTGTGGTTTTTTGGTAATAACTCTGGAAAGAAACGTCGCAGACCTATCAAGGTGGTACTCGTACTGCTCGCCTCGTCGCGAGGAATCCAAATATATGAATGGTTAAGCTATGGGATATGAAATGGACGAGCGACCAATAAAACAACATGTATCATGGGGTTGAATGCTTTTTGCTATTCACAAAATAAAACAAAAGCAGTCATGCAAATATCTGAATTTTCACAGCACAGCAAAATCAGTTGCACCATTCAATTCCGCTCGTCCAGACGGGGAGAATTCAATCACATTTATTCGATGCGACGTTTCTTATGGGATTTAATAAGCGACAACATTTTGACCCCAAACCGAGAGGATTCTGGAATGTTTGTGTTTTTTTGGTAATAACTCTGGAAGGAAACGTCGCAGACCCATCAAGGTGGTACTCGTACTGCTCGCCTCGTCGAGAGGAATCCACATATGTGAATGGTTAAGCTATGGGATATGAAATGGACGAGCGACCAATAAAACAACATGTATTATGGGGTTGAATGCTTTTTGCTATTCACAAAATAAAACAAAAGCAGTCATGCAAATATCTGAATTTTCACAGCACAGCAAAATCAGTTGCACCATTCAATTCTGCTCGTCCAGACGGGGAGAATTCAATCACATTCATTCGATGCGACGTTTCTTGTGGGATTTAATGAGCGACAACATTTTGACCCCAAACCGAGAGGATTCTGGGATGTTTGTGGTTTTTTGGTAATAACTCTGGAAAGAAACGTCGCAGACCTATCAAGGTGGTACTCGTACTGCTCGCCTCGTCGCGAGGAATCCAAATATATGAATGGTTAAGCTATGGGATATGAAATGGACGAGCGACCAATAAAACAACATGTATCATGGGGTTGAATGCTTTTTGCTATTCACAAAATAAAACAAAAGCAGTCATGCAAATATCTGAATTTTCACAGCACAGCAAAATCAGTTGCACCTTTCAATTCCGCTCGTCCAGACGGGGAGAATTCAATCACATTCATTCGATGCGACGTTTCTTGTGGGATTTAATGAGCGACAACATTTTGACCCCAAACCGAGAGGATTCTGGGATGTTTGTGGTTTTTTGGTAATAACTCTGGAAAGAAACGTCGCAGACCTATCAAGGTGGTACTCGTACTGCTCGCCTCGTCGCGAGGAATCCAAATATATGAATGCTTAAGCTATGGGATATGAAATGGACGAGCGACCAATAAAACAACATGTATCATGGGGTTGAATGCTTTTTGCTATTCACAAAATAAAACAAAAGCAGTCATGCAAATATCTGAATTTTCACAGCACAGCAAAATCAGTTGCACCATTCAATTCCGCTCGTCCAGACGGGGAGAATTCAATCACGTTCATTCGATGCGACGTTTCTTATGGGATTTAATGAGCGACAACATTTTGACCCCAAACCGAGAGGATTCTGGGATGTTTGTGTTTTTTTGGTAATAACTCTGGAAGGAAACGTCGCAGACCCATCAAGGTGGTACTCGTACTGCTCGCCTCGTCGCGAGGAATCCAAATATATGAATGGTTAAGCTATGGGATATGAAATGGACGAGCGACCAATAAAACAACATGTATCATGGGGTTGAATGCTTTTTGCTATTCACAAAATAAAACAAAAGCAGTCATGCAAATATCTGAATTTTCACAGCACAGCAAAATCAGTTGCACCATTCAATTCCGCTCGTCCAGACGGGGAGAATGCAAGCACATTCATTCGATGCGACGTTTCTTGTGGGATTTAATGAGCGACAACATTTTGACCCCAAACCGAGAGGATTCTGGGATGTTTGTGGTTTTTTGGTAATAACTCTGGAAAGAAACGTCGCAGACCTATCAAGGTGGTACTCGTACTGCTCGCCTCGTCGCGAGGAATCCAAATATATGAATGGTTAAGCTATGGGATATGGAATGGACGAGCGACCAATAAAACAACATGTATTATGGGGTTCAATGCTTTTTGCTATTCACAAAATAAAACAAAAGCAGTCATGGAAATATCTGAATTTTCACAGCACAGCAAAATCAGTTGCACCATTCAATTCCGCTCGTCCAGACGGGGAGAATTCAATCACATTCATTCGATGCGACGTTTCTTGTGGGATTTAATGAGCGACAACATTTTGACCCCAAACCGAGAGAATTCTGGGATGTTTGTGGTTTTTTGGTAATAACTCTGGAAAGAAACGTCGCAGACCTATCAAGGTGGTACTCGTACTACTCGCCTCGTCGCGAGGAATCCAAATATATGAATGGTTAAGCTATGGGATATGAAATGGACGAGCGACCAATAAAACAACATGTATTATGGGGTTGAATGCTTTTTGCTATTCACAAAATAAAACAAAAGCAGTCATGCAAATATCTGAATTTTCACAGCACAGCAAAATCAGTTGCACCATTCAATTCTGCTCGTCCAGACGGGGAGAATTCAATCACATTCATTCGATGCGACGTTTCTTGTGGGATTTAATGAGCGACAACATTTTGACCCCAAACCGAGAGGATTCTGGGATGTTTGTGGTTTTTTGGTAATAACTCTGGAAAGAAACGTCGCAGACCTATCAAGGTGGTACTCGTACTGCTCGCCTCGTCGCGAGGAATCCAAATATATGAATGGTTAAGCTATGGGATATGAAATGGACGAGCGACAAATAAAACAACATGTATCATGGGGTTGAATGCTTTTTGCTATTCACAAAATAAAACAAAAGCAGTCATGCAAATATCTGAATTTTCACAGCACAGCAAAATCAGTTGCACCATTCAATTCCGCTCGTCCAGACGGGGAGAATTCAATCACATTCATTCGATGCGACGTTTCTCATGGGATTTAATGAGCGACAACATTTTGACCCCAAACCGAGAGGATTCTGGGATGTTTGTGTTTTTTTGGTAATAACTCTGGAAGGAAACGTCGCAGACCCATCAAGGTGGTACTCGTACTGCTCGCCTCGTCGAGAGGAATCCACATATGTGAATGGTTAAGCTATGGGATATGAAATGGACGAGCGACAAATAAAACAACATGTATCATGGGGTTGAATGCTTTTTGCTATTCACAAAATAAAACAAAAGCAGTCATGCAAATATCTGAATTTTCACAGCACAGCAAAATCAGTTGCACCATTCAATTCCGCTCGTCCAGACGGGGAGAATTCAATCACATTCATTCGATGCGACGTTTCTCATGGGATTTAATGAGCGACAACATTTTGACCCCAAACCGAGAGGATTCTGGGATGTTTGTGTTTTTTTGGTAATAACTCTGGAAGGAAACGTCGCAGACCCATCAAGGTGGTACTCGTACTGCTCGCCTCGTCGAGAGGAATCCACATATGTGAATGGTTAAGCTATGGGATATGAAATGGACGAGCGACCAATAAAACAACATGTATCATGGGGTTGAATGCTTTTTGCTATTCACAAAATAAAACAACAGCAGTCATGCAAATATCTGAATTTTCACAGCACAGCAAAATCAGTTGCACCATTCAATTCCGCTCGTCCAGACGGGGAGAATTCAATCACATTTATTCGATGCGACGTTTCTTATGGGATTTAATAAGCGACAACATTTTGACCCCAAACCGAGAGGATTCTGGAATGTTTGTGTTTTTTTGGTAATAACTCTGGAAGGAAACGTCGCAGACCCATCAAGGTGGTACTCGTACTGCTCGCCTCGTCGAGAGGAATCCACATATGTGAATGGTTAAGCTATGGGATATGAAATGGACGAGCGACCAATAAAACAACATGTATTATGGGGTTGAATGCTTTTTGCTATTCACAAAATAAAACAAAAGCAGTCATGCAAATATCTGAATTTTCACAGCACAGCAAAATCAGTTGCACCATTCAATTCCGCTCGTCCAGACGGGGAGAATTCAATCACATTCATTCGATGCGACGTTTCTTGTGGGATTTAATGAGCGACAACATTTTGACCCCAAACCGAGAGGATTCTGGGATGTTTGTGTTTTTTTGGTAATAACTCTGGAAAGAAACGTCGCAGACCTATCAAGGTGGTACTCGTACTGCTCGCCTCGTCGCGAGGAATCCAAATATATGAATGGTTAAGCTATGGGATATGAAATGGACGAGCGACCAATAAAACAACATGTATTATGGGGTTGAATGCTTTTTGCTATTCACAAAATAAAGCAACAGCAGTCATGCAAGGAGGAGGAGACCTTGGTGGAGGAACTAGTTTTGCAGGAGGAGGAGACCTTGGTGGAGGAGCTGGTTTTGCAGGAGGAGGGGACCTTAGTGGAGGAGCTGGTTTTGCCAGAGGAGGAGACTCTGGTGGAGGAGCTGGTGGTGCAGGAGGAGGACACCCTGGTGGAGGAGATCGTTGTGGAAGAGATGGTGGTGGAGGAGAAGGAGAAAACAAGGAAAGAGGATCAAGTGATGGTGATGCAGGAGAAGAGGAAGCCAGGGGGCCTGGCCCGCATGGGGAGAGTCATCCGCCCACTCCTCCGACGCGTGCTGCTGTGTGGTGGCCGGTCCACCGCACAGTAGAGATGGTGGTGGTCGTTGATCGGTCTGATCCATGACCACTATCACCACACCTACCACACACACCCTGTACCCACCCACCCCATGACACCCACCACACACACCCTGCACCCACCCACCCCGTGACACCCACCATCCACCACACACACACACCCTGCACCCACCCACCCCATGACACCCGCCACACTCCACACACACCCTGCACCTACCCACACTGTGACACCCACCACCCACCACACTCCACACACACCCTGCACCCACCCACCCCGTGACACCCACCATCCACCACACACACACACCCTGCACCCACCCACCCCATGACACCCGCCACACTCCACACACACCCTGCACCTACCCACACTGTGACACCCACCACCCACCACACTCCACACACACCCTGCACCCACCCACCCCGTGACACCCACCATCCACCACACTCCACACACACACCCTGCACCCACCCACCCCGTGACACCAGCCACCCACCACACTCCACACACACACCCTGCACCCACCCACCCCGTGGCACCAACCACCCATCACACACCACACACACCCTGCACCCATCCACCCCGTGACACCCACCATCCACCACATTCCACACACACCCTGCACCCACCCACCCCGTGACACCCATCACCCACCACACACCCTGCACCCACCCACCCCGTGACACCCACCACACTCCACACACCCTGCACCCACCCACGCCTTGACACCCACCACACACCACACTCCACACACCCTGCACCCACCCACCCCGTGACACCCACCACACTCCACACACCACACACCCTGCACCCACCCACCCCGTGACACCCGCCACCCACCACACTCCACACACACACCCTGCACCCACCCACCCCGTGGCACCAACCACCCATCACACACCACTCACACCCTGCACCCATCCACCCCGTGACACCCACCATCCACCACATTCCACACACACCCTGCACCCACCCACCCCGTGACACCCATCACCCACCACACACCCTGCACCCACCCACCCCGTGACACCCACCACACTCCACACACCCTGTACCCACCCACGCCGTGACACCCACCACACACCACACTCCAAACACCCTGCACCCACCCACCCCGTGACACCCACCACACTCCACACACCACACACCCTGCAACCACCCACCCCGTGACACCCACCACACACCACACACCCTGCACCCACCCACCCCCTTGACACCCACCACCCACCACAATCCACTCACACCCTGCACCCACCCACCCTGTGACACCCAACACACTCCACACACCTTGCACTCACCCACCCCATGACACCCACCACTTACCACACACCCTGCAACCACCCACCCCGTGGCACCCATCACCCACCACACACCCTGTACCCACCCACCCCATGACACCCACCACCCACCACACTCCACACACACCCTGCACCCACCCACCCCGTGACACCCATCACCCACCACATACCCTGCACCCACCCACCCCGTGACACGCACCACCCACCACACTCCACACACCCTGCACCCACTCACCCTGTGACACCAACCACACTCCACACACACCCTGCACCCACCCCGTGACACCCACCAGCCACCACACTCCACACACGCCCTGCACCCACCCACTCCGTGACACCCACCACCCACCACACTCCACACACACCCTGCACCCACCTACCCCGTGACAACCACCACACACCACACTCCACACAAAGGGTTAAGGGTTTTGAGGGTTACGTGTTTAAAGGATTAGGGGTGGAGAGATCTAGGGGTTTATAGAATTATGATTTTAACAGTAAAGGGGTATAGAGTGTTAGGGGGTTTGGGATTTTTTGTTGTATTTGGGTTATGGTTTCAAAAGGTGAGGAGTTTAGATGGATAGGGTTTTATGGGTAAATCGGTTTAAAGGGTTAGGGATTTAGAGGATTATAAGTTAAGGGTTTAGAGGTTTACAGGGTGATGGGTTTAGGGGTTTAGAGGGTTAGGTATTTAGAGGGTGTGTGGTTTAGAGGTTTAGGGGTTTAGAGGCTGAGGGTTTTAAGGGTAAAATGTTTTAGAGGTTTAGCGGTTTAGAAGGTGATTAGCTTAGAGGGTTAGGGTTTTAGAGGGGTACAGTTTAGAAGGTTATGGGTTTATAGGGTTATAATTGTAAGGAGTTTGGTGTCCTGAGGTTTAGACGGTTTATGGGTTTCGATTGTTAAAGGGTTAGTGGTTTAGAGGGCTTGGAGTTTATAAGGTTACGTGTTAAGGGTTTAGAGGTTTTGGGTTTTTTTAGGGGATAAGCGTCTTCGATGTTTTGGGGGTTTCTAGGGTTATGGTGTTTAGGGGTTGAGCGTTTTAGGGGTTGAGGATTTTAAGGGTTAGGGGTTTAGAGGGTTGGTGTTTAGAGGGTTAGGGGTGCAGAGATCTAGGGCTTTTGAGAATTCGGATTTTAACGGTAAAGGGGTTTAGAGTGTTAGGGGGTTTGGGGTTTCAGGGTATTTGGGTTCTGGTTTCAAAGGGTGAGGAGTTTAGAAAGGATTTGATTTAATGGGTAAAGGCGTTTAGAGGGTTTGGGATTTAGAGGATTATAAGTTGAGCCGTTTAGAGGTTTACAGGGTTATGGGTTTAGGGGTTTAGAGGTTTAGGGGGTTAGAGGGTGAAGGTTTTAAGGATAAAGGGGTTTAGAGTGTTATGGGTTTCGAGAAGTAGCTGTTTAATGGGTTTATGGGTTTCGATTGTTATAGGTTAAGTGGTTTAGAGGGTTAGGAGCTTAGAAGTTTCGGGGTGTTTCGGGGATAAGGGGTTTCGTGGTTTATAGACTTCGAGGGTTTAGGGGTTGAGAGTGTTAGCGCTTGAGGGGATTCAAGGGTTAGGGGTTTAGAGGGTTAGGGTTTTAAGGTTAAAGGGCTTTATAGTGTTAGGTGTTTAGAGGATTGGGCTATTAGTGGTGTAGGAGTTTAGAGGGTGAGGGGTTTAGCAGGTTAGGTGCCGAGAGGGTTACGGTTTTAGGGGTTGCGGAGTTTAGAGGGTTTGGTGTTTAGACAGTTAGAGTTTTGGGGATTTATGGGTGGGGTTTTCGAGGGAGAGGTTTTTAGACAGTTAGGGTTTTAAGGGTAAGGTCGTTTAGAGGATTAGGTGTTTAGAATGTTAGAGTTTAGAAGATTTTGGGGTAAAGAGGGTTGGGGGTTTAGAGAGTTAGGTGTTTAGAGATGTATGGGTTTCGATTGTTAGAGGTTGAATGGTTTAGATGGTTAGGAGTTTAGGAGGTTATAATTGTATGTGTTTAGGGGTTTAGAGGTATGGGGGTTTTGAGGGTTAGGGGTTTATAGGGTAATGGGGTTTAGCGGTTTAGAGGGTTATGGGTTTTGGGATTTGGGAGTTTAGAGGGTTTAACACCAAGACTTTGACAACTAATATTATCTATACTAAAGGTGTTTTGGATTTCTCTCCGACACTTAATGGCACTTTTTTTTATTGTCATGACAAACTTTACTAATTGGCTGTGTCGGGTGGTGTCTGGTTTAACGACACATTTATATTTACACGATCTAACCCGAAAATATATTTATTATGGGTTTAGAGGGTTAGGGGCTTAGAGTGTTATGTGTTTAGAGGGTTAGCGTTTTAGGGGTATAGGTGTTTTAAGGGTTAGGTGTCTTGAGGGTTAGTTCTTTAGAGGGTATGGGTGTTAAATGTAGATTTGAAGTTTTCGTGACTGCAGGGATCCATACTCTTTGGTTCTTTCGGTAAAGTCACATAGGTAGAAATAAAATAAAACAAATCGCGACGTTTTGATCGCAACACAAGCGATCTTCATCAGGTGGGACAACCACAGCAAGAAATGCTGAAGTCGGCGGGAGAGCTGCCATGGCAAGAGGTTATATAGTTAAGAGAGGGGGGAAGAGGCAAGGGGACAGAGAGAAAAGGGGGGGGGGTGTGGGGTAGGAAGAGGGGGGGGCACGTAAGCGCTAGAGGAAGAGGACGTTAGGCTGGTGGGGGGACATGGGCGGGGCAGCAGTAAAACCGGCAGGTAATGATGGAAACAACAACACAAGTTAAGGCATTACCTGGTTGATAACATCCTTCCAGTGATTGTTTAATTTGTATCCATCTTCTCGGTTGAAGTTTTGTCTATACCCTGGAGTCTACAAACTGAGTTGTAACTTCGGCCGCAGTTACGTTGGAGAAATAAAACGACACGTCTCGGACCGTGTTCGCGAACACAAGGCTGATCTGAAACATGGCAGAACCAATACCTCTGCCGTAGTGGCCATTGTTATAACGCTGTGGGCTCGCATGATATTGTTATTTTCCGAGGCCAAGGACAAAACTGCAATCGAGAAGATGGATACAAATTAAACAATCACTGGAAGGATGTTATCAACCAGGTAATGCCTTGTGTTGTTGTTTCCATCATTACCTGCCGATTACTGCTAGCCCCGCCCACGTCCCCCCACCCCAGCCTCACGTCCTCTTCTCCTAGCGCTCACGCGGCCCCCCTCCCCTCTCTCTCTCCCCCCTTGCCTGCGCCCCCATCTCATACCTGTATAACCTCTTGCCATGGCAGCTCTCCCGCCGACTTCAGCATTTTCTTGCTGTGGTTGTCCCACCTGAAAATATCACTTATGTTGCGATCGAAACGTCGTGATTTGTTTAATTTTATTTAATTTATACCTACGTGACTTTACCGAAAGAACCAAAGAGTATGGATTCCTGCAGTCACGAAAGCTTCAAATAAAGATTAAAATAGTTTAGTTTAATTTATTTTTTAACAGTTTGTCTTTCCTGTCATTTTTTGTATTTTTTTAGTTATGTTCTGACCTGCCCGATTGGACAGCTGTGAAAACAGATCTTTGTAGCTCATCGGATTCATCTAGTGTAAATAAATATTCAGATCTAAATTCTATTGACCTCTGTGCGAGTCTATGGATTTCTGAGTTTGTGGGCCTCTGTGAGTGTATGGGTCTCTGTCTGAGTCTATGGATCCCTGTGTCAGTATATAGGGTCGCCGTATGAGTCTGAGTGTCTGAAGGAATGTATGGGTCCCTGTTGGAGTCTATGGGTTTCTGGTTCTGGGTCTGAGTGGGAATCTATGGTTCTCTGAGTATGGTTGTTTGTGCGAGTCTTAAGTGCACAAACTGAACTTAAAAAGGGCATTGAGGGGTGCGGAATCCAAGTTGACTATTAAGCTCCCCGCAGTGCAAGCCAGCTCTCTAGTCGTGTCATCATACAGCCCCTGTAATTCTTTATAATAATAATTAGACTTACTCCAGGAAAGCCACGCTGAGTCATAGTAAGGTCCTGAATTTGTTTTTTATTGTAAGATCTTTTCAATCAATGAATAACGAATGCTTACACAAGTGGGGGGAAACCGGAGCACCCGGAGAAAACAAACGTATGTGAAGGGGCAGCAGGCAGCATTTTAAACCGTACAGGTGACGATGGCGATGATCCCACTTGCTATAATGCCTTCTCCTGGCCAGTCAGATGCTTTCTCCTGGCCAGCCAGGAGAAGGCACCTCAATGTCCACGGGAAGGGGGTTTCACAATATTTACTGTGTGATCCACCAACCCTTGCTGCCTTCTACAGTGCTGGATCGCAGGCTTGCGTCACCACCTTCTGGCGAGTATTTGTAGTTATTATTTAAAGCTATATAGCACTCACAAGAACGACTCAAGAGGCGCGAGGAGCCACAGACATGCAGGAAGGAAGCCACGTGGTGAGCCAGCACCAACGATTGTCCAGGCTCTACGGTACTCTATGTATGGAGGCATTATTGGCTAATTAATAACGAGTGTTTGTACAAGTGGGGGAAATCGGAGCACCCAGAGAAAAGCCACGTGTGTGAAGGGGCAGCATTTTAAACCGTACAGGTGACGATGGCGATGAGTCCACTTGCTGTACTGCCTTCTCCTGGCGAGGCAGGTTATGCACCTCGACTTCCACGGGAAGAGGATTTCACAACATCATTGTGCGGTGATTTACGAACCCTCGCTGCCTTCCCCAGTGCTGGATTTGAGACGTGCACCACTAACATCAGGCGAATGATAACAACAACAATAACTATACTTATTACTTGGTAGCAACAGGCGAAAGAAAACAACAGGCAAATTATAACAGGCCAATTAAAACAGGCGAATGATAACAGGCAAATGAAAACAGGCGAATGATAACAGGCGAATGATAACAACAGGCGTATGTTTAGAACAGGCGAGTAATAACAACAATTATTATTTACACTTAGAACTTGATAACAACAATATTTATACTTATAACGTGATCAAGCAGGCCTCAGAGGTGCGAGGAACCACAGACAATCAGGAAGGAAGCCACTTGGTAAGCTGGCACCAACGATTGCCCAAGCTCTGTGACCCTATTGATACGTTTTTATCGACCAGATAGGGAGCGTTACGTGTGGGGGGGGAAACCGCCCCCTTCGGTGCCTCCATGGTCCAATAGCTGGTCTTCTTGGCGCCACGGTCCCGAGCCCCCTAAAAGTTCCTCATGGAGCAAATCAACGGGTGGGCCATTGCCTTGTCAGGGCTCATTCATTGCTCCGGATCCCACCTGAAAATGCCAGGCGCAGATCCCCACATCATTAAAGCCACGGGTGCATTTATCCCAGATATAAACAATTGCAAACTATTTGACTATTTTTTTTTACTTTAACCAGGCAAGGCCCACTGAGCTATACAGCTCTCTTTCAGAAGCGGCCACACAATTACAGCTCAACAAATTGGCTTATTACGTGGACATTAGTAGCCAAATACTCTAAACATGTGCTAATAAATGTGGAGGGAAAACCCGGAGGATCCGGAGAAAAATACACGCGACCACGGGGAGATAGCATACAAACTCCAAATACAAAGGTGTCAGGGTAAGGATTTAATACACGACCTCCTGTATACCCTACAAAATAGTTAACATCTCGCCACCGTGGCGCCCAATTCTGATCACATGACATAGCAAAACGAACGTCGCGGTGCATAGCAATAATTCAATTGGGCAATTACTGAGCGTTCATAAACGTGAGGGGATACAGGAGTACCCAGAGAAAACCCACTCGTGCAAGGGGGCAACCCTCTATCCCATGCAGACAGAGATGGTGCTTATCCCACTTGCTGTACTGCCTTCTCCTGGCCAGCCAGGATATGCCACCTCAACACCCACTACACCATGAACTTTGTGAACCGAGTTTAAATTTCTGGCCACGGCGAACATCAGTGGCTATCTCCCTCTTCCTCTCTCGTCCCTGCTATTATCTCCCTCTTCTTCCCGCGTCCCTCCCACTATCTACCTCTCCAATCCGTCCCACCATCTTCCTCCCTCGTCCCTCCCACCATCTCCCACTTCCTCCCCAGTACCTTCCACTATCTCCCTCTTCCTCCCACTTGGCTCTACTATCTCCCTCTTCTCCCGTCCCTCGCACTATCTCCCTTTTCTTCCCCCATCCTTCCCACTATCTCCCTCTGCATCTCCAATCCCTCGCACTCTCTCCCTCTTCCTTCCTCTTCCTTCCCACTATCACCTTCTTACTCTAACCGATCTGCCTAATCCTCCCAAATAACTCCCACTATCTCCCTCTACTTCCCCAGTCGCTCCAACTATCTCCCTCTTCATTCCCCTTTCCTGCCACTATCTCCCTCTTCCGCCCCCTTCCCTCCCACCATCTCCCTCTTCCTCTCCCGTCCCCCCCGCTATCTCCTTCTTTCTCTCACATCCCTCCCACCTCCTTCCTCCCCCGTCCCTCCCACTATCTTCTCATCCTCCCCCATCCATCCCACGATCTTCCTCATCCTCTCCCGTACCTTCCGCACCTTCCTTATTTAACACCATCAGGTTCACAGACTCGCCCTCGCTTCTCCCAGTCAAATAGCCTAGCTTAGACACAACCCCCACCATGTTACACTGACGGCATCGACCGAGACAGCCAACAACTATCTGGCCGCCCAATTATCTAGTGAAGACGGCAGCGACCAAGTCGGCAAAGACGACAGTGCCGACGAGACAACTCCACTTCCCAGAACCTGCAACCACGAGCTCTCGCTCTCCGCTGCTTTTATCCGACTCGGCGCGGCCTGGCTCCGCCCTGGCCGCGCCTCCCTTCTCCAACCCACGAGCGGGTTCCAGTGTCTTCCAGGGAGGGTCTCTGTGATCCTTGCCCCAGTGCCTCCGCCCTGCTGACAAACCCGCATGAGGCTCACTGGCGTGTGTACTCCCCGTCCACCGCAGTTACCGCTGCTGGACAACAACTATTACTCTACAGTTGTACTGCCCCTCTGTACCGTGCCCCCGAGCCATCAACACGGACTCACAGCATCAACACAGACTCACATGATCAACAGACTCACAGCATCAACAGACTGACAGCATCAATACGGACTCACACCATCAACACGGAAACAGGGTCAGTGAGCAAGATGGCGGATGAGTGCATACATGATGTGAGTGGTGGTGAGTTCAAGTTAAGCACCCAGTTTTAAATCTCATTTACTCCCACCACCACCACCCTACATACAACAGTCGGAAGTAAATGCCTACACACCCTACATACAATCGTCAGTAGTAGTGGGGAGAAGAGGGCATCAGTGGGGGCGAGTCATGAAGCGTTGAGAAGCCCTCAGATACTCCATAAAACCCCGAGTTTCATGGAGTATAATTTTCAGCATTACAGTTCCATTTTTTTTACGTTAACAAATGTCTCGCCATATATTACACCGTATAGGTAACTAGATTGGGCGAGGGATGGTCTTTTTTGTTGAACAATCAATAAAGCTACGGTGTTGTACTGTACCCGTATCCGTGTACGGTACTGTGCACTAAAGGAAGAAAAATGGAGCGGCTGAACCTCACTGCCTCCTTACCGGAGGCTGTAAACATCAAGTGACCTGAAAACTGCGATGGGACGTGAAAGACAACATGGAGAGACAAGAGGGCGCCACGTGTGTTCTTCCATGGCAGCAGCAGCATCATCGCAGGCAATGAGGTTCAAATGGGCACAGGAACTTTGAGGTGGACCCACGAGTGTTTGAGCCACAGCGGCGTGCAATCGGCGACCTCTATACGCTTGGCGCAATCCGCACCGTCATTTCACGGAGCCCTTGTCCACTCGACGAGTGCGACGACGCCGTCCCACCGTCATTCGGCGCCTCGTGGTGACATCACAACAGCAAAGCGACAGGTGTTGTTTATTCATTTCTTGAGGCAATTCGAGGGCCCGGTTACATCGCGTTGTGATACACGCACACACCGTCAACATATACTACACCGGTTATAAAAAAAAAGCAGGGGATAGAAAGGTGGGGGAGCGGACCCGACCACAGGTATTGTTTAAAAGACGTCAAGCAGACCGGGGGTTTTAAATGCAAGTCCATGCGGACACCAACATCCGAACGATTGTACCAATAAATCCTGAACCTTCTGGAAGATTTCAGCTCCCGCTGGTTTGGATCAGGGTGATGTTGGGGCAAATTCCATTAATTGGGAAAGGTGGCAATCTTGTGGGAATGTCCTCGCCAGAGAAGAAACTTGTCGCTTCCATGTTTTATTTTCATCCGACGTCCCATTAGTGAGATCCAGAGCGTGACGGACTCATATGGAGTCGGCCTCCTGTAATTTTTCTGGTCTCATTCTCACCACAGGTGAAGGCAGAGCCACACATCAACGTGCCAATGGGGCCACGGTTGAAGTGGTGGGGCCACGGTTGAAGTGGCGGTGGCCACGGGTCATGTGGCCTCTATGTATTTTCCATGTTGAAGGCCGATTGCCCCAAACATTGCCCGTCATATGCAGTGTCACTGAATAACGTGTGAAACATACTGTAGCATATACAAAATTGTATTTTCTTCATACATTAAATACAATAAACACAATAAACATGAAATGCGTATAGGACATTTATAACTCTCTCAATGACCAAACTTGTATTTTATGAACACACTTATACGAGCAAAATATGACAAAAGTGTTCCAGATTTCAGTTTCAATTGAGACCGAAATCCGGAATCATTACCCCCTACTGACAGACTAATAATACCCGCTCGCAGGCCAAGTGCTGATTCACCTTGGGGCCTCGCCTGGTATAGAGGTCGTGGGTTAAATCCCGACGCCTGTATATCTGGAGTTTGCATGTTCTCCCCGTGACCGCGTGGATTTTTCTCTGGGTCCTTCGGTTTTTCCCTCCACATTTAGAAACATGCGTTTAAAAGTATTTGGCTGCTATATATTTCTGCGTGACAAGCCACTTTATAGCGCTTTCATTTGTGGCCCGGTCGTTCCTGAAAGAGAGCTATACAGCTGAGTGGGCCTTACCTGGTAAAATAAAAAGAGATTAGTTTTGTTAGTTTATTTTGTGCCACAGGGGGACAGCTACAGGGGGGGGGGGGTGCCCATTAAAATGGTCGAGATGAGATGCAACTTAAGGCGCTTGTGACTTCCCAAAAATATTATTTATGGCAGGTTTTCACATCTAAACATCCCGGGTGGCATTGAAGCCAAGAGCTCCCACCCTAGGTGAGTAGCTACGAGAGCGGTGCTGTGCACGGCGACACGCCACTTTCTCCATCTGCCTGACTTGGTATTTTCTTTTTTGTTACTTAAATAAATGTTAATGTTTCGTTTTGTGTACGCGTGTATGTACACCGTTTGGGGAGCGGTGGTGCAGCAGTTAGCGCACTACGAACTCAGCCATCTGAGTACGTGGTGTGGGGTGTGTATAACATCGCAAAACTGGGGAGGACAAAGGCAGCCAGACGTGGGGCTGGCCACAAAACCACTTCTGTGCCATGCCGGCCATCATAGGTGCTACCCGTTAACAGCACTTGCCCCAGCAATCTGTTAACGGCGATACGGAGTACCTTTGTCTTTTTGTGCAATTGTGTGCTTCTGTGTGCGACGCATGCGACGATGTGCATGTTTGTGTTTGATAAATGTACATCCGCAATGTGTGTGTGACGCGTATGATGCGCGTGTGTGACGACGGTTGGAACAGCGATTCACGCACTGCCCTATCCACGCGGCGACCTCTCCTCAACGTCTCGAGCCTCGGCGGAGAGCGCCGCGAGGTTCGACTCCAACTCCGGCTTTCCAGGGACAAACCCCCCCCCCCAATGCCCCTCCCCCCAGGCCCATGGGGGGGGGGGGGGAAGTCGCTCCCCTCCCTCACTCCACGCTCAGGAACTTCCTCTTCTTCGCCGTGTTCATGTACGGTCGCCAAGGCCACTCCACCTCGGCGGTGGCCGCGTTGTCCAGCGTGCCCAGTTTAATCTCATAGACTGCGCGACACACAAAAGCAAAGATTACCCCCATGCAGCCTTTAACAGACGGCGTGGGAAAAGCGCTGTTCGTGTGTTAGCATGTAGGAAAGCCAGCACGGCACACCAAGGGGTGGGTGTGGGTGGCCAGCATTACGTCCGATCATCTTTGAATTTACACATCGCATCCGGGGTGGGGGAATGCGAGTCGGGTCACGGTACAGCGAATGCGACCAGAGCAGCGACCCCACCGACTCCAGTTCCGATCCGCTCTACAAGTCACCCGCGGGCCACCTAGCCCGAGGCTAGACTCTTACATTCAGCCCATCATCCTCTCAGGGGTCGATAAAATTTACAACCACTTCGTAGGGAAGTCCACAAGGAATGTGGAATTTCCACCGCCTCTGCAGGGGTGTAAAGTGGAGACGAGTAACAATGTGTCAGGCAGACTTACGCTCCATCTCGAATCACGGTCCCACCTCCTTCAACTCGATGTCCTTGCCGTCACGCTTGTAGACGTTGTGCCTGTTGGGAGGGGGGAAGGGGGGCACAGAAGTCACGGGAGGGGTCGCGGCAAGTCACACGGACGGCGCTGGACTCTCATTACGTGTCCTCGCAGACGTTTGCCAGTTAGAGGCCAGCGGCCACCCTGTTTAAAACTGCGGATGCATT
Organism: Petromyzon marinus; assembly: GCF_048934315.1. Lineage (NCBI taxonomy): Eukaryota > Metazoa > Chordata > Hyperoartia > Petromyzontiformes > Petromyzontidae > Petromyzon > Petromyzon marinus. The sequence continues at coordinate 2,704,313 of NW_027423688.1, read as the reverse complement.
AACAAATGAACAACATTACGCGCCTTCAGCTTCAGAGATGGCGTTAAATAAAAACTCTGTGCTGTTGCTCGAAAACTAAAGTAAAACGAAACTATTTTTATTTTACCACTGAGCTATGTAGCTCTTTTTCACATAAAAATGTATAGCAGCAAAATACTCGAAATTCAAGTTTCTAAATGTGTAGGGAAAAACCCAGAGGACCCGGAGAAAAATCAAAGTGACCAGGAGGAGAACATGCAAACTCCGAATATACAGGCGGACACACAGCACCTGGCCCAAAAGTCTGCTCACTCTTTCCCATTCCGAGACATCTGCAAGTTGCCGGGTGGTAGGTGTCACGTTCACCGCTGAATCTCGGTACGCGCGAGCGGCTCGGCGTTAATTTTATTTATAGAGGCGTAGCGCTGCTGTTTTTAAAAGGCGTTGCCCTCACCGCAGAGAACCGTAGTGACACGACCGGCACTCTATGGAACAAAACTGTGCCACACGCCCTCCCGCATAGTCTTATGGGAACAAAAGGTATGTCTTCAAGTCAGAAGACGTACTTGAGTTTTTCTTACGGTTCCGTTTCGACGACGTATATGTACATCATGGAAATGAGAAAGGGTTATAGCCTATACGAGGGATCTTTGTGCTTTGGGGATGGGGGAGGAAGATGTGGGTGAGACTGGCACGGTGCCCGCACGCACCCTCTTTCCGAGTCGCGACGTGAAGTTGTGCATCACGAGGTGTGGGAATGCCTCGGACATCATGTCCACGTCCGGATGTCGTGCCGCATCACCACGCTCGAGAGTGTCAAGTACACCGTGGTATCGTACCACGTGTCACATGAACAGCATGCCGGAAAGTTAGACACACCACAGGTGTCACACAGACTGTACTAGAGAGTTAAACAGACTGCCCTTCCATCTGCGGCATCATACCACATCACACCACATACACAGTTAAAACACCACAATTCCATGTCTGCAGCGTCATACTACACACCGCACATCGTACGCACAGCTAAATACACCTCCATCCCCGTCTGTTGCACCGCATCACACACGTCACACCATGCATCACACCGGGGAGCGGGAGCGGAGTGGCTATCTCATTACACTACAAATCCGGTGACCTGACTTCGATTTCCGGTGTGTCCAAGCATCGACAGTGGGGAGACAAAAGGGGCCAGATGCGGTAATGACCACACCACCCACCCCGCCGTGTGCCCTGCCGGCCTTCGTAGGTCGCTCGACAAACAGCACTTGCCCTGACAGCCTGTTAAAGGCTACACGGGGGAGCTTTGTCGACTGCGGTGCGTGCGCGTGCCTGGCATACCGCGGTGCTCATGCAGGACGATGAAGTCGTTGACGGCGTTGGCGCAGCACGCCCACACCAGCGCCTGCAGCTTGTGGCCTCCGTGGTTCATCGGCTGAGCGTTCGGCAGGATCAGCTTCATCTCCTGCGGTGGTGGTGGGAGGGTGGTGGTGGTGTGGTAACATGACAGCAAGCGGTCACACGCCGAGTCCGCTCTTCCCACCGGCGTCCGTCCTGGCCACGCTGCTTTCGCCCCCCCCACTTCCCCGCCCCCCCACTGTATCCGACTCGGGTTGTGTTGTTTGTTTTTTCCATTGCGGAAGCCGAGCCGAGCCGTGCCGGTATACGGGGTCGCCAAACCCCGTGTTGGCACAACTGGGATGCACCATTGGAAAAACTTTACTATTTTTATTTTACCAGGTAAGGCCCACTGAGCTATGCAGCTCTTTTCCAGAAGCGACCTGGCCACAAATCATAGCTCAACTAAGTGGCTTATCGCCATGTGGAAATTTATAGCAGCCAAATACTCTTAAACGGACGTTGATTCTAAATGCGGAGGGAAAAACCGGAGGACCTGGAGAGAAATCCACGCGACTCCTCGGAAAGAGGCACGCAACTCCAAATATACAGCAGGCATCAGGGTCAGGATTGAACCTGCGACCTCCTGTATACCAGGTGAGGGAGTTAACATCTCGCCAGTGGCGCCCCCAATGGTACATCTTTCCGTGACCACCGACCGTGCGTAGTGCTACAGTAGATACATTTTCGATGAATGGAAGGGATCGGTCATCGCGAAAAGGCGGACTGAATCGCGAGGAATGAAGTTGACAAAAGCTGCATGCACCAAACCAAAGTGTCCAACGCTCCACCACTTACGACCCCCCCCCCCCCCCACACAGCCTCCACCTTTCATCAACAACCAGATTTCTTCTGGTTAACTCAACGGATGCGAGTTGTCTCACACTGCACAAGCCCGATGATTGGTCGACACGACTCGTGTGAGGTGCAAGGAACTGATTCTAAAGCCGATAGAGAACACGTGTGTGTGTGCGGTAATTTAGCAGTTAGCATGCTGCCCCACAAACCTAGTGACCCGAGGTTTATTTCCGTTCATGGCCAACACCAGTGGCGATTATCTGAACTGGTCCTGGGCCTCCCCTAGATCAACTCAGCCTCAAACGAGTACCTAGTGCGGTGTTTAAACATCATTACCAGAGAGATAAAGGTGGCCAGTTGTGGTGCTAGCCACCTACACCCTCGCAAACAGCACCTGTCCCAAAAACCTGTTAAGGCTATATGGGGGACCTCTGTCTTTGCGCGCTTGTACACATGCAATACACGAGGACCCACATTCCTCGTGTGACCCCAAACCCTGTAGCCCCTGCGACCCCGTGCCCGCACCTTGATGAACTGCTTGAGGAGGGAGCTGGGGTCGCGTGAGGTCGTCGCCATGATGTGTGGGTCCTTCACGCCGGCTCAGCGGTACTCGTCATCCATGTGGCTGCTCACTCCTACTGACACGGGGGGGGGGGGGGGGGGTGGATAGAAAGAGGTGGTAGATGGGGCAGGGGGGACGGAGAGGGTAGGTTATCATTTGCCATACTTCACCGTGCAGGTGAGTGAAGGTGTGTGTGTGGGTGGATGGAAGGAGCGACCAGGAATGGTTGAGAATATCACTCTGCAGTGATCGCGTTGATTTTGTGTAGCGAGCTGAGCAATAATGAGACCTGGATGAGTCCCAATTGCAAGAGTGGGTGGGTGATATGGCAGGTGAGTGGGTAAATTGAGTAAAATGATGAGTGAGTGAATGAGTGCGTCAGTGCATGTTAAACCTCTTTGTTACAGCACGTAGCCAACCGTGGTAATCGGAAGTGTGACAAACTAACCACAAAAAGTAGTTCTCAAGAAATGAGTTTGTCAATCTAGACGATGATTTAAAAGTGCAAAGCTCCAGTGGCTTCCTAATATTGTAAGGAAGACCGCTCCAGAAGGAAGACTGCTCCAGAAGCACACGTTATGTGGTGACCACGGCCTTCATTTGACATTCCACCAAAATTTACGCCAGCCATCACACACACACGGCCGACTCTTTTTCCACGTTCACGCCACGGGATTTTTCAAAGTCCACTTGGGAAGCAATCGCCGTGCAGTATTTACGGTCAACGCAACTGCGGCATTAAACCCATTAAACCGGTGGGGGGGGGGGGGGGTTGAGGGCCCGCCGTTCTCGAACCGCGAACCTCCGCGGCAAAACACGGTGCCACCGCTTGGCAGGAAGGACCGACGGCGAGCCGGGGATGCGCGCCGACTCGGCGTGTCTAGCGGGCGGAGACGCGCGACGCTTATCCCTCTGCCTCGGGAGTCTCGCGGGAAGGAAGAGAGAGAGAGATGCGAGGAGACGTGATGGTGAGGGATGTGAGATCACCCTCCCCTCCCTGGTCGAACTCCACGGCCTTCTGGAGTTCAAGCGCCTCCCACCGCAGGTCCGTAGGCAGCACCAGGTTTTCTTCGGTGACGACGTCAGGGGGACAGGGGGCAGTGGGTGGGGGGCGGGCAGGGGAGAATTAACAAGGAAGAAAAATCATGCGCACGCATGGATTCATTCGGAAACGCTTTCCAACGCGCGGTTGTCTTCTCGCCTGTATTGTCAGACCGTCTTGTCCCATCTTAGTCCGTCTTGCGTGTCTCATTGTCTCTAGATCCGTCTCTAGTCTGTCTTGCGTGTCTCAACGTCTCTAGTCTGTCTCGCTGTCTCTCGTCTGTCTTGTCGTCGCGAGCCCATCTCTAGATCCGTCTCGCCGCCCGTTACCATCGAGCGCCCTCTTGAGCTGCGCCTTCTCCTCTACGAGGACCTTCTTGGCCTCCTGCGCCTTGCGGTAGAGGTACTCGCCGTGCAGTTGCGCCTCCTCAGCTGCACCACCAAACAAAGACAAAGATCCCCCATGTAGCCTTCGACAGGACTGTCGGGTGCAAGTGCTGTTAACGAGCAGCACCTTTGATACACGAAGGGGGGTAGGTGGCCAGCACCACATCCGGCCGCCTTAATTTCCCCAGTGGCGATGTTTACACAACGCACCAGGTACTCATTTGAGGCTGAGTTGACCAAGGGGAGGCCCAGGAACGGAATCGTCACCAGTGTTGGCCGTGAGCGGGAATTGAACTCGGGTCGCTGGGTTAGTAGTGCAGCGTAGTGCTAATCGCGAGACGACCATAAACAACAACCGCCATTCGCCACGAAGTGGTGGAGATGTCACCACGGCGCTCGTGCCAGGCTACGTGCAGGTTAAGGCCACATGAAGCGTCGAACGCCCGCTGGCAGCAGGAGGTCACAGACAGACAGACCCAGGTTGCCATTGGTTGCTTGACTGAGATGACTGGCCGATGCACCACCTGTGCCCCCTACTGTGCTACACTACCGCTCCCACCTACACAAACTCTCTTGGGCTATACTCTTTGGTTCTTTCGGTAAAGTCACATAGGCATAAAATATAAAATAAATTAAATCACGACGTTTCGGGCACAACACAAGCGTCCATCATCAGGTGGGACAAACCACAGCAAGAAACAATTGCCGACGTGGGCAAAAGAGCTGCTGTAAACAAGAGACTATATAGGTAAGAGAAGGGGGGAGGATCAGGGAGGAGAGATAGAGAGGGGGGGTATGAGGAGGGGAGTGCTGAAGAGAGCGGGGCTGGGAGTGGGAAGCTTAAGAAATTAGAGATGCGGAAAGTTAAGGCAACACCATAAAGCAGTTAAGGTTTTACCTGGTTAATAACATTCTTCCAATGATTACTCAATTTGTATCCATCTTCTCGGTTGAAGTTATGTCTGTGTTTATATATCTGGATGGCTTGATGAACAAACCTTTGATAGTAGCCCGAAGGTTTGCAGAGCGGCACCACGATACTCCTAGCGACGTCGTTGATTAATGTCTGTAATTAATATCGATGGTGAATCTCTGTAATTAATATCGATGATTCGATTCCACGAGAACAGATTCCACAAGAATCGATTCCACAACTATTTTAGTAAAGCGAAGTACGCGATTCGATTCAAACGTGTTCGTTCCGGTCTCATCAGAATCGGTATTGATTCTGTGCTGGAGGAATCCAATGAGCTATAAAGCTCTTTGATCACAGATGTGCCAGTAGGGGGCACGGGGTCAAACGTCACAACAACAAACAATACAAAAACGATAGGAGTGCAAAGGGAATGGTAGCAAACCACTAAAAATAGATGAAATAAACCATATAAGTTCATACTCTTTGGTTCTTTCGGTAAGAAGTCTCGCTCTCCGTTCCACCCACTACAACTGGCGTCAGAAGTAGCCAAATAGTAAGATGAATCGCTATAATGGAGACGTGAAGAAAAACTCGTACCAGGGCTCCAGTGGAAGAGGAGGACGACTCAACACCACCGGGGTTGGCAGCCCCGGAAGGGGGAGGAGAAGCGACGCCGGCCGAGCTGCTCACTGCCCGGCCGCCCGGCGGCTCACCACCGTCGGAGAGGGCGCTTCAGGTGGCTCACTCCCGCCTCGCCCAACTCTTGCACGCGGCGGCATCCATCCTCGACGAAATACATCGCGGGTTATAACCACAACAAATATAACCACAATCACTGCGACCATAATCGCCATAACCACAAATATAACCATAACCACCAGCTACATAACCACAAGTATAAACACTACTGCCACAAATATAACCATAACCACCACAACAACCGCAATGATGCTGATACACTCTCACACCATGTGGGTCCCCTTCTCTCCTTGTGTCTCCCTGTGGGTGAGTGGATGGGTTGGCGAGAGAGTCGGTGGGTTGGCGAGAGAGTCGGTGGGTTGGCAAGAGAGTCGGTGGGTTGGTGAGAGAGTGGGTGGGTGGCAGAGTGAGTGACCGGTGACAGAGTGAGTGACCGGTGGCAGTGGGTGACCGATGACTAAGTGGGTGGGTGGCAGTGGGCGACCGGTGACGAAGTGGGTGCGAGAGTGGGTGGCTGAGTGGGTGGCCGAGTGGGTGGCTGAGTGAATTGGTGAGTGGATGAGTGCCAGAGTGGGTGGGTGAATGGCTGAGTGGGTGGGTGAGAATCAGTATGTTTTTGCTGGAGGAATCCGATGAGCTATGAAGCTCTTTTTCATAGATGCCCAGAGAGTGGCTGAGTAGGTGGCTGAGTGAGTGTCGGTGGGTGTGTGAGTGGGAATGAAATCTAACCTGCACCTCTGCATTGCAAGTCCAGCGAGCTAACGCCCTGCGTGTGATGGGGTAAAGTGTGGGCATGGCCACTTTGCTCCAACACGTCCGGACCAGCGTGGAAGAGTAGACCAAATACCTCTATATAGCGGCCTCTAGTGGATGCCTTTTCCAGCAGCAGGCGATTCGCCTCCACAACAAACCCGTCCCTCCAGGGATAAAAACACACGGCAGTCTGGGAGTGCCTCTCATCAGCTATGGCTCAACACGAGGGCCACTCTGGGACCGGTTTCCACCGTCAGCGCCTCATCATCAGCAGCAGCAGGGCCGGGCTCTGCTTGAAGCAGCGCCGTGAACTCAGCAGGCGTCTAGGACGTGACGGCTGTGGGCCAGGCGCCTCCTCCTCTGTCTCCCCCCACCACCGCCGCCACTGCTGATGTGTGCACACCGCGCGAGGTTCTCACCTTCAGGCTGAGTCGACGTAGAGGAGGCCCAGCGAGCCGCCGCTTCAGAAGATTTCGCGACCCAGGTGGGGAGGGGGGCGGGGCATGGGGGGTGAGGGGGCGGGTCACGAGGGGGAGGGCAGGGAGGGCAAGGGGGGGGTGAGGGGGAGCATAGAGGGGGTTCGTTAGGTGGAGAAAAAGGGGGGGCATGGGGGGTTGTGAGGGGGCATGGGGGGTTGTGAGGGGGCATGGGGGGTTGCGAATGTGGAGGGGCGGGGGGGGAAGGGGGGTCACGAGGAGGGGCAGGGGGGGCAGGGGGGTAGCGAGGGGGAGAGAAATGGCGGACCATGGGGCGTGGTCGCGAGGGGGGGCAGGGGGGGAGGAGCTCAGGTGTGAGGGGGAGGAGCTCATGGCTCTGACGTCACGGGGGGGGCGTGGTTACCTTGGACCACCCCCGCCTCTCGCGCCACGTGCTTCCGACTGGCAGTTTGGCCGTTAGAGAGACGCGGACCGACCCCAGAGCAGGAGTGGAACCGAGCTGTGGGTGAGTGGTGGCGGTGGTGGTGTGAGTCTCTCTGTGCAAGTCTGTGTGTGTGTGAGGCTTTCTATATGAGTCTGTGTGTGTGTGACTCTGTGTGTGTGTGAGTCTCTCTGTGTGAGTCTGTGTGTGAGGCTCTGTGTGTGTGACTCTCTGTATGTGTGTGAGTCTCTGTGTGAGTCTGTGTGTGTGTGTGAGACTCTCTGTGTGTGTGACTCTCTGTGTGAGTCTCTGTGTGTGTGACTCTCTGTGTGACTCTCTGTATGTGTGAGTCTGTGTGTGTGTGTGACTCTTTGTATGTGTGAGTCTCTCTGTGTGTGTGTGTGAGTCTCTGTGTCTGTGTGTGTGAGTCTGTGTGTGTGAGTCTCTGTGTGAGTCTCTGTGTGTGTGAGTCTCTGTGTGAGTCTGTGTGTGTGTGTGTGAGTCTGTGTGAGTCTCTGTGTGTGTGAGTCTGTATGTGTGCGAGGCTCTGTGTGAGTCTGTGTGTGTGTGTGGAACGGTCGTAGAGCTGACAGCGCGCCGCGCTATGAACCCGGCGACCCCGAGTTGGATTCCCTCTAAAGGCCAACAGCAGTAACGATTATCTGAACCGGTGCTGGGCCTCCCCTAGGTTGACTCAACCTCGAATGAGTACCTGGTGTGGTGTGTAAAGATCGCCACTGGGGAGACAAAGGCGGCCGGGCGTGGTGCTGGCAATCCAACCCCCTCGTGTGTCGTGCCGGCCTTCATACGTACTGCTGGCTAACAGCACTTGCCCCTACAGCCTGTTAAGTCTCTACGGGGATCTTTGTCTTTGGTGTCCCATACTGGCAGGGGGAGGAGTGGTGGTGTTAATGTTGGTGGTATTAGTGGTGGGGGTGCTCGTGATGGTGGTGGTGTTAGTTGTGTTAGTGATGGTGGTGTTAGTGATTGTGGTTGTTAGTAGTGGTGATAGTGGTGGTGTTACTGGTGTTAGTGATGGTGGTGTTGGTGGTATTAGTGATGGTGGTGTAAGTGAGGTGATTGGATGCCATGGTGGTCCCCATCTTTAAGAAGGGAGACCGCACAGACTGTAACAACTACAGGGGCATCTCACTCCTCAGTGTGCCGGGAAAGGTCCTGGCAAGGATTATTCAACACTGCCTTACCAGGCATGCTGAGGAGAGGCTTGCGGAGCCCCACTGTGGTTTCAGGAAAGGGTGGTCCTGCACAGATGCCATATTTTCTGTCCGTTTGCTAAAGCAGAGGTGTAGGGAATTCCAACAAGACCTACATCTCTGCTTTATTGACCTGGTAAAGGCCTATGACACCATCAGTAGGCCTGGGCTCTGGGTTCTTCGTGCTTTCGGAGTCCCTGACCCGCTGCTCACGATCTTTATGGACCTTCATTATGGTGAGCGGACCCGGGTAAAACTACATTGCCGGGAGTCGGAGCCATTCCCTGTTCACCTTGGGGTGCGACAGGGATGTCCTCTGGCTCCAACATTATTTAACATCTATTTCGACCACGTAGTTCGTGAGGCCTTCAGTAGCTGTACCGGAGGAATTTCCATCTGGTACAGATACAGTGGGAGGCTGATCAATGCCCGGATGCCGTCAAGGGATGGCTCCCTATTGGTCAACCACGTTATGTATGCCGATGATGTGATAATTGCGGCTCACTCAGAGGAGGAGTTGGAGGCGCTGCTGCTAAAACTGGAGTGTGCCACTAAGAGGTGGGGCCTTACCATCAGCCCCACCAAAACGAAGCACCTGCCTGGGTATATTGTACCATCGGGCACTCCACCTCCACAACTCCCAATCGGTGATGGGGCAGTTGTGGAGAGAGTGGAAAGTTTCCCATACCTGGGCAGTGTGCTCATGACCGTCTCCGGTTTAACAGCAGAGGTCTCACTCCGAATCAGTCGAGCGGCATTATCTTTTCACCAGTTGCGTAACGCTGTGTGGAAGCTACCTGGTCTGTCGCTCCACACGAAGCTTCGGGTCTTCTCAGCCACAGTCATTCCCTCCCTTCCCTACGCTTGTGAAACGTGGACCCCCCTAATGGAACATCTTTGCCGGTTAGAAACGTTGAGGCTGGCCTGCCTCTGATCAATCCTGGGTTTAACCAGGCTGGATTGTGTGAGGAACTCACAAATCCTCGAAAGATCTGGACAAAGCCTCATCAGTGAGCTCCTCCGGCAGGCAAGGCTGCGTTGGCTGGGCCATGTAGCCCGCATGCCCAATCACCGCATGCCCAAGCAGCTTTTATTTGGCCGGATCGAGGGGGCTGAAGGGACGCAGCACGGGCTAGAGAAGAGATAGAATGATGTGGTACAGCACGATGTGGAGCTGAGTGGACTTGCCGATAACTGGTACCAGCTGTGTCAAGATCGGCCTCTGTGGAAGAGGCTCGTGAAGGACGCTACTGGGCAGTTGGAGGCAGTCGCCCTCCAACAACAACGGAGAGCGCAGGAACGACGCTCACAACAACGAGCAGAGCGCCGGATGGCTAAAGCACAGCAAGTTGGCACAGTAAGGGGCACAGGTGGTGCATCAGCCAGTCATCTCAGTCAGTCGACCTGTGGCACCTGGGTCTGCCCCGTGACCTCCTGCCAGCGGGCGGGCGTTCGACACTTCACGTGGCCTCAAGGTGCACATGGCCTGGCACAAGCGTCGTGGTGACATCACCGCCACTTAGTGGCGAATGGCGATTGTTGTTGTTGGTGTTAGTGATGGTGGAATTTTTGTTGCTGGTGTTAGTCGTGGTGGTATTATTGGTGCTGGTAGTGGTGTTCGTGGTGGTCTTAGTGGTGGTGTTAGTGTTGGTGGTATTATTGGTGGTGGTGTTAGTAGTGGTGTTAGTGATGGTGTTAGTGGGGTAGTGTAGCAGTTAGCGCGCTGCGCTAAGAACCTGGCGACCTGGGTTTGATTCCCGCTCACAGTCAACATTGGTGACGATTATCTGAACTGGTCCTGGGCCTCACCCTAGATTGACTCAGCCTTAAATGAGTATCTGGTGCGAGGTGCAAACATTGCCACTGGGGAGACAAAGGCGGCCGGGCGTGGTGTTGGCTACCCACCCCCTCGTGTGCCGTGGCGGCCTTCATAGGTGCTCGCGGACAGCACTTGCCCCAACAGTCTGTTAAGGCTATACGGGGGATCTTTGTCTTTGTTCGTGGTGTTAATTGTGGTGTTAGTAGTGGTGTTCGTAGTAGTGGTGTTCGTAGTGGTGGTGTTCGTAGTGGTGGTGTTCGTAGTGGTGGTGTTGGTGGTGTTAGGAGTAGTGTTAGTAGTGGTGTCCGAACAGAGGAGCAACGCTCACGACAACAACCTTTGAGCCGGGCATCTAAAATGCAGCAAGTTGGCACAGTCATCTCAGTCAGACAACTCATGGCACCTGGGTCTGACCTGTGACCGCCTGTCAGTGAGCCTTCGGCACTTCACGTGGTCTCAAAGTGCACCTGGCCTGGCACAGGCGCCGTGGTCACATCACCGCTACTTAGTGGCGAATGGCAGTTGTTGTTTTTTGTATTTTTCGTATTGTGTGACTGGTGAGGATGTGAGTCCGTGTTGATGAGAGTCCGCATTGTGACGTGACGTGGGTTTAGACGTGGGTGTGTCATGCCCCTTCAACTCTGCGTGTCCCTTGCCTCTGTCTGCCGCTCTCCACGCAGAGACCCGGACCGCGCGAGAGACACCGTGAGCTCTGAGCACCCTCGTCTGCAAGTTGCTACCATGGAGGTACATGTGGCTCCTCGACTCGTGTGGTGAAGTATGGGTGGACGTGTGTTCTCCTCTCTGCGTGTGCCTACCTGTCACCTGTATACCTGGGTGTGCTTCTCCTTGCCCGCCTAAGTGTGTGCGGGTCTATCAGAGTGTCTCTCCGAGATTCTGTTGGTGTACGTGCCCGTCTACGCGTGAGCATCTACAGCGCTGTTATCTATCCACTGATGGATGAATGCCTCCCTCCCTGAGACCCTACTACCCCTCACATCCTGTGATGGAATAATCCGCCAAGCGCCGATTTCGTCGCACCATCTCTCTGGCGGCTCTCCTCTCTGATGTGTTCTGTTCCTTGGTTGTCGCTCCGTTATTATTCTTGACCGTGAGCCATTGTTGTCCCTCCTAGCCATGGCTCGTCCAGCCCGAGTCCCACTCACTCCTCTTAACAGTTTGAACGATCCCATTGACCTGCGTGTGACCTCGAAATCCACACGTCTTTCATTGTAAATCCAAGCATGGCAACTGATATTGGCCAAATATCCCAACGCTGAGAACTGGCAACATCTCGGCAGGACCCTCCTGAATGTGGAGCCCAGGATGTCAGAGATGCTGGCTCAGTGCTCGCCCACTGCACTTGTTCCAACATCTTAATCAAGCCCATGTGGTGGACCTTTGTCTTTGTGTGTGTAGATCAGCCGAGCTGGAGAGGCTCGGAGTAACGGCGAGTCTTGCACCACGTGGAGTGCGCTGTCCTCAGCGCGCACCGGCTCCATCCGCAGCAAATCGCCACAAGGTAAGAATAGAAATGAGTGACGTCAAGATGGCCACGCTGAATGGTGGGACATCACGACGGTCATGTTTCAAGGGGGACGTCACAGTGACCATGATGCATGGGGGACTTCATGGTGGCCATGTTGCATGGGTGATGTACCGTTCGAATTTTGCCGTTCTCTGGTCTAACACCGACGAGACAAGGTCATAAAGAAGGCTGTCTCTGGTGCGGGCCAGTCAGTTTCAAAGACAATGCCCATATATTATCGGAGCATGTTTGTTTGCATATTTTTCAACAAGTACGTGTGGTAAATGCAGACTTGATGCCTTGCAAAAGGTATCTATTTGGTGTTTGAACATATTAACACCTGTTTTTGTGCCAGAAAGGGTAAAAGCTATTCTTATTTCATAAAATCCTTCTTGGCATACCTGTGTTATATTTATCTAATTCGTTAACCCCGTTTTCAAACCCAAGCAACCTAAGATGTCCTCAGAGCTGCATATAGCTGGACATCGAACAAAGATGATCACTGCATGGCACGCTTTCAGATGTGCTTCTGCAGTCATCTGGAATGCTCTTCCGACATTAGGCAGCCATTGGAGCGATGCACTTTTAAATCAATAATTTTTGCGAACTTGTTAGTTTGTTGCCTTTCCCCCTCACTTCTGATTAGCAGGGCTGCCGAAGCACGGTTTAACATACGGACATAACTGGTATTGGCCAAAACATCCAAATCCCCTGCAAATTCCTCAAATTGGGATCACACAGCAGACGTAATGGCAGCAGCGTCGCCCCCATTCTCTGTAAAGCATCTGCAGGAACCTCCTGAAAAGGAATCTTGAGACTTTTTGAGGCTGTGCTGCTTAAATGAAAGATCACCGACAGCTGTTGTTATTCTCTTGCCTGCAGCAATCCTGGCTCTCTTTGGCCCACAAATGACCCACCGGGAGAAGCTGGAGCTTGTCGCCATACAGGAAGTATGGTACTTTGCGCTCCGTAACAGATCCCGGGGACACAACAACGATGGATACGACGACCACGAACATCATTACATTCCGGTGAGACTCGCCACAAAGCCCCCGCCGTGGGGGCGGTCACAGGGCGCAGCGGTCGCGGGGTTCGTGGCTTCTTGTCATTGCAATTTAAGCAGCAACCAACCAGAGAAAGCACACGTGCACTCTCCCACACACTTCACAATCACAAGTTTATTTCCCAAGTTAAGCCCATTGAGCTAAAGAGCTTTTTTAGGGTGACTCGGCCAGCAGACATCAGAGCATTCCACAATTACAGATTTAAGAAAACCAAATACTTAATAAGAGCAATTATTTCGTAAAATAATGCTCACATGTTGTGATTTTCAAAATATAGTCAGTCTAAATTTGTGTAATTTTGTGCAGGTCCACCATGAGCACCTTCACTACCGCTATGAGGTGCTGAAGAAGATTGGGGATGGAGCTCAAGGCCAGGTGATCCGGTGCCTTGACCACAAGATGAACACCCTGGTGGCAGTGAAGATCTTGAGATCACCATTGAGGTAAGAATTCAGAGTGGTGTCGTCACAAGGACGACGTTGTTGTTACGTCAAGTGCTGTGGGCGGCCGTGTGATGAGGTGGTGACAAGTCGTGCCTCACGTAGAGGGTCCCCGGTTCGACTCCTGACTCGGGTGTCCTCCTGTGTGGAGTTTGTATGTTCTCCCCCTGTTCTGGATCAGTTCACTCTTACATTACATTAAGTCTTCATTTAACCCGGTAGATGCATTCCTGAAAAGTGCCGCATTAAGGGAAAGCACATTAAGCAAACATAATATCCCCATATATAATGTAACGATAAAGTTTTGCAAGATAAAATACACGCACACAGTGATGTAAAGAGATCAATAACGGAGGGCATGCTGTCACGTCACGTGATCATTCCGCATTCCGCCTACTGTGTCATACCGCTCAGCCTTGCAATTTTATAGCGGGCACATTCCACGTTATAATGGGCGCTTTCCTGCATTAGAACAGAAGCATTCCGGATTATAATGGGTGCGGTCCGTGTTATAACAGGAGCCTTCCATGTTATCATGGGCACGTTCCACGCTATAAAAGTCGTGTTCCACGCTGTAATGGGGTTGTCCCATGTCATAACGGGCGTGTTCCATGTTATAACGTGTGCGTTCTGCGTTATAGCAGCTACATCATGGGACCTCCTTTGCCAATACCAAAATATACTCCCAAAGAAGGTCCATGATGTAGCCGTTCACCCTGAGCTCTCATTACTCTGATAACGCTTGTCTTTTTGCTGTACGCCTTTTGGCGTCCTCTGGTCTAACATCGTTTTTGAGACGAGGCTCAAAAGAAAGCTGTCTCTGGTGTGGACCAATCAGTTTCAAAGACAATGCATATATTATCAGAGTATGTTTTTTGTTTGCATTCTGACCACAAGTATTATGGTTAATGCAGACATGATTCCTTGTAAAAGGTTTCAGTTTGGTGTTTTAACATCTTAACACCTGTTTTGTTGCCAGAAAAAAATGGAAAATCTATTCTGATATTTTGGTACTGGCAAAGGAGGTCCCATGATATTCCACGTTATAATGCCTTGCTCTGTGAGAGCCACATTCAGTCACGACTCAGCTGTGGCTCAGTCTCTAAAACTCAGGCTCAGCTCTCGCTCAGCCGTGGTTTGGCTCAGGCTTGAGCCGCTCAGCTGCTGTTAAAGATACATGAGTGGCTCAGCCGTGGCTTGGCTCAGCTTCTGGGAATCCTGAGTGTGGCTGGGGCCATGCTCGGAGTCGGCTCAATTCACACATTAGGGAATCACTACGTTCAGGCAACACCCCAAACCCCTTTCTATCCCTTGCTTATTTGATCCTCTTCCCGATCCTTTCTGGAACCTTCCATGAGCGCGCTATCGGAACTCACAATGCCATTACACTTGGGGAACGCATATTTATTTATTTAATTCGGAATAGAATTTGTTTCTGGTCATTCCTTTAGCAAGTCTAAGTCATGATTCATTTGTGGATTTTCTCTGCACAGCTCCAAGGATGATAAATTTCAGAGAAAGGAGCTCCAGATGGCTCTGGAACTTCAGGGCGAGGGCAGTGATGAGGAGTACAACGTCATCAAAGTCCTGAACCATTTTGACTTCAGAGGACACCACTGCATTGTCCTGGAGCTGTTGAAGTACGTACCATGTGTTCCCACCGCCCCCCCACCCCCCATAGCGTGGTTAACTACATTAACTAAACTAAAACTTTTATTTAACAGGTAAAGCCCACTGCCCTATCAGTTATTTTTCACAAGCGGCCTGGTTACAAATTATAGCTAAAAAAAGTGGCTTATGTGGAAATGTATAGCAGCCAAATACTCTAAACACAAGTTTCTAAATGTGGAGGGACAAACCAGAGAACCCGGAGAAAAATCCACGTGACCAGGGGTAGAACATGCAAACTCAAAATATACATGCGTCACGGTCGGGATCAAAGCCCCGATCTCTTCCACACCAGGGGAGGGTGGTAACGTCACACCACCGGGGCTAGATGTTACTTTTGGGATTCCTGTGCCACCCACGCATTGCGGTACTGTGGAGCTGTCATGTGTCCCGGGTGCACGAGGCCACTCCTCTTTTCTCAATCAGCCCTGCCCACTTTTATATAGCCACGCCTCCACTCGATCAGCAGGTTGGCTGCAGCGCAGTGGTGACGCTTGTGCCCCTCGGTGAAAATCCCTGAGTTCGATTCTCAACTCGGACGCCTTTCTGCGTGGAGTTTGTATCTCCTAATGGATAATTCCACCACCCGGAAACAGAGCCAATGAAAGCAAGTGGACAGATGTGCTAACTGATTTGGTTCATCAGCAAACCGATGACCTAAACCCACACTGAGCTATGAATCATATTAGTCGTGAATGTGCAAATATAATATTAATATTGTCGTTATCAGAATCCACGCAGTATTGCAGGGTATGACACTGACGCTGCTTCGTTGTTGTCATTGTTGTTGCTGCTGCTGCCTCTTTCACAGGGAGAGCCTCTATGATGTGATTACGGAAGCGGGGTTCCGGAAATTGCACATGGGGATGGTGAAAACTTACACCAGGGGCATCCTCAAGTTCCTTTGCCACACCAAGGCCAGGAGCATCATCCATGCGGACATCAAGCCAGTGAGTGGACACAGCATTCAGCGTGACTTTGTTCCGGAGTTGTGTCATTATTGGGGACCTGGTCCATAGAGAAAACTAACCACGTTGGTCACAGGGTCGATGTGTTAGCTCTGTCCGTCTATCTGGAAGGAAGCAGGGTCACGTTACCTCTGGTGATGATCTGGTATGAATTAAACTGTCGTGTAGAGTCGTGTCACTATTGGGGGACTCACCACAGATAAAACTAGCAATGTAGATCACAGCGTTGCCCCAAACTTTGGGAAACACAAACCGGAGCTGAAAAGAATGATTTTCAAAACGTGCCAAACACGCGTTTGAACTGACAGCTGCCCGTTGTCAGCTTCCATGCTGTGAATGGAAAACTTCCCAAGACAAACGCGCGGTGGAAGGCGTCACGAAATCCATGCGCCCTCGAGCGTGGTTTTTGGTCCGTAACTCGTTATCGGGCAGCTGAGCAACTAGGATAAGTTGTCTATAGAGCCTCGACTAATATCGCTCATCTTGACGCATTTGAAAGGGGCACCCCCAGTGGCAGCTGTCAGAAAACAGCGAATGTTGCACTGGACTCAAGGTTGATGACGGCGCTACGCCTCACCTAGTTCCCCTGTTTAGCTTGTACCGTGGTACGTGATTGATCCACTGCTGGCTGAATGCTATCGGCGTAACCTCCGAGTGTGAATTCCTTCTGCCTTTCTTCCTTTAGGAAAATGTTCTACTCAAGGATCCCGTAACCGGCACCGTCAGGGTCACGGACTTTGGCACCAGCTTTTTTGTGAAAAGGCAACGTGAGTAACCTCACCTGGGTGTGAGTTTCTGCCTGTGGGTGTGTCTGTGTTCCAGTGTGTGTGTGTGTGCAAGTCTCTTAGTGTCTGTACATGTGACAGTGTGTGATAACGATGCTGTTCATGACACAGTGAGTATACACACACACCTACATATATATTTGTTGTTGTTGTGCAGCTCTGCATGTGGGTGGGACCCTGCAATACCTCTCTCCGGAGGTATTGCTGGGCTACAGATTAACGTGTGCAGTGGACATGTGGGCACTGGGCTGCACAGTGGCGAAGTTGGCGACCGGCAGGAATTTATTCCAGTCGGACAGCTGCGACGACCACCTCCCGTGCTGCATGGAGGTATTTCCAACTGGCCGTTCACCCGCTCGTGATTCCCCCCTCCTTTCTTGAAGTTGTAGGCTATGGGGGGGAGCCAGGAGAGGGGGGGCGATTGGCTACTTGGTGATCTGGCGAATGGCAGCCATCGTATGTTTTATGTGTGTACACGTGTGTGTCTTGTACGTGTGGGGGGAGCAGTGGTGTAGCGGTTAGCGTGCTCAGCTACAAACCTGCTAATGCGAGTTTGATTCCAATTCACGGCCAACATCAGTGAGGATTATCTGAACCGGTACTGGGCATCCCCTAGTACAAATCAGCCTCAAATGAGTACCTGGTGCCGTGTGTACCTGCTTCAATATGGCCAACCATCCCCTCTCTGTGTGTGCCACAGTCCTAGCCCTCAACAGGTGCCGCTACTGTTGCTGCTGCTGTTTCTACTCACTACTAAAAACACTTGCCCCTACAGTCTGCTGCGGCTACATGGGTGACTTTTGCCTTTATCTCAACCATGTGCAGATCCTCGGGTTGCCTCCAAAATGCATGATGGATGCAGCTCCTGACGGAATGCACTACTTTGGTGAGTTGAAGGGTGGGGCGAGCATCCGACCGGATTCAGTGTTAGGGTGTGGCCTGGAGCTGTTGTAGTTTTTTTGGGGGGGTGGCCATGGGGGGGGGGGTCTCTTTGTATTTTCAATTCCTTGGGTGAGTGGGTGGGTAAATAGGGGCGTGGGCGAGTGGGTAGGTGGGCAAAGTGGTGGTTGGTGACTGTGTGTTTCTCCTGCTGTGCATGTCTCCTGCAGATCGTTTGGGCATGATGTTCTGCCCAGTCAAGAGAAGGGTGCCAGGGAGCTTGTCACTTCAGAGGGCACTCAGAAGCCACGACTCGGAGTTTGTTGACTTTGTCAGCTCCTGCCTGCGGTAAGAATCATCCCCCACTCCCTCCTCCCTCCCCATGAGGATTTCCCCCACCAAGGTGATCAACGATCGCTCTCCACCGATAACCAGGAAGATGTGGAGCTGAGTTAACCTGCCGATGACCAGTACCACCGGTGTTAAGATCGCCCTCTTTGGAGGTCCGTTAAAGATGCTCCTCGGCAGTGCGAGGCTCAGGGCATTTTTAGAGTACTGCGTATTGAAGGATTGACGCTGCTACCAAGACTACCGCTGCTGCCGTGCATTCCTGGACCTCGTGGGAGAAGGGAAGGAACGTCAATCCTCTCACCACGCCTCTCTCACCATGTGCGCTGCGTGTGACCCCCGTGCGTCTCTCAACAGATGGGATCCGGATTGTCGTATGACGCCAGCGCAGGCGCTGGGTCACAGCTGGCTCCGGACCGTGGCCACCAGCACCACCAGCAACGCCACCGCCACCACCATTGCTGCTCCTGGCAGGGTACAGTGTTTTGGAGCTGCTGAGCGACGGTAAGCCACGAGCTGCTTGTCCAATGTTCAAGGCAGTCCATAGGGAGGTGTGGGGCCCGGGGCAAGTCACAATTAAATCGAAAGTATTAGCAACAATACAGGGGTTTTTTCGGTTAGATCGCATAGATATACATGTGTTGTTAAACTCACCACCACCCAACACAGCCAATTAGTAAGGTGTATCATGTAAACAAAATGTGCCAATTAGTTACTAGATCAGCACACCAGTGTTGGAAAGTAAACCCACCACATTTACTATTCGATTTCGACATTTTGCCGGGGATTGCAACCAGCCTCATAAGGTGACGGCCAGAATTGTGGAGAAATACTCCTGTTTCGGTCGTAAATAGTGATAAATGTGAATGTGATGTCATCATTTGTGAGCCAATCTGGTGCGAAAGCCTACGTGTTAAAAAGACATTTGACGTCTGACACCGTGACATCGAAGCACAGGGCCGCCAAAAGCACGGTGCCTGGGGCGGTTTCCCCAGTACACCGTACCCGGGGGACGGCTCTGCTCCTGTTAATGTATTTATATTTATTACTACTACCCTTATTTAGCCAGCATGAGCCTCACTCAGTCTCAAGACTCTTTTTCAGTAGAGTCCTGCCAAGTTGTTTGCAGTACAGAACAAATTTGCTTTTGCTACTGCTGCTATGCGATCCCGATTGAATGATTTGGAGGTTCAATTTCTAACACTGGCGAGGATGTCCATCCAACACTGGTTGCGTGGCGTGTGTCAGGGTTCAGTTACGTGGAGGAAAATGCCAAACCCAAAGGAATGAAAGTTACATTTTAATGTACAATTTTATTGAGGGACTGTGTGTTGTCTTGGAGGGGTCTGGGGCTGTTTTTGTTGATGTTTTGCTGCCTTGCCCAAGTTTACATTTAGTGTTGAAAATCTGGCAGGATTTTATGTACTTTGTGCTTATGTGCTCAATTTTTTGTGACTTGCTTACATTTTTACACGTTGCACTCCTTTTGTTTGTTGTTGTAACTTGCTGACCGTGTGCCTCGACTGCATATCTGTGAAAGAAGAGCTTCATAGCTTATCGGATTCCTCTTCATCCAGTCTAAATAATGTATTCTGATTTTGGAAACCAATGCAGGACAAAACGGGGGGGGGGAGGGGGTAGAACACACTCCACATTCCACACGGAGAAAGTGGCCCAAGTATGGGAATCAAACCCAGGTCCCTCTTTGAATGAGTTCCAGCCCTGCCGCCTGCAAACGAACACATGTACAGTTCAAACCCCACGTATACATTCGGTTATATACGGATGTATTTTTATAATTGGTTCCTGGGTGAGGACAAATAATGAGACAGCCATATCTTTGCCATGTAGCCCTTCATCCTTTGTGATATCGTAAGACTAATGCCCATTCTGTAACCAGACCCACGATGGGCAAAGGTATGCTGCATTATTGCAGCATCGTTATTAGCCTGGTTAATCTATCTCTGCACACAGTTAGTCCGTACGCGGACGATGGTGGGGGGGCTGTGATCTCTGCTGTAGCAGGAAGTTGGAACGGTGTCGTGCGCATCTCTTTACAGAGCGGAGCCGGCGCTGCCCCCATCCTCCGCGCTTGCCCTGGCCTCTAAATGGATGCTGACGTTTGTGGTGGAAGAGGAGACCCTGGTGGAGGAGCTGGTGGTGCAGGAGGAGGAGGAGACCCTAGTGGAGGAGCTGGTGGTGCAGGAGGAGGAGACCCTTGTGGAGGAGCTGGTGGTGCAGGAGGAGGAGACCCTTGTGGAGGAGCTGGTGGTGCAGGAGGAGGAGACCGTTGTGGAGGAGCTGGTGGTGCAGGAGGAGGAGGACACCCTGGTGGAGGAGCTGGTGGTGCAGGAGGAGACACTGGTGGAGGAGCTGGTGGTGCAGGAGGGGGAGGAGACCCTGGTGGAGGAGCTGGTGGTGCAGGAGGAGAGTCTGGTGGAGGAGCTGGTGGTGCAGGAGGAGGAGACCTTGATGGAGGAGCTGGTGGTGCAGGACGAAGAGGAGATGGAGGGGGAGACAGAGGAGGTGGAGATGAAGAAGGAGCAGGAGGAGGAGATGGTGGTGCAGGAGATAGTGGTGGAGGAGAAGGAGATGACAAGGAAAGAGGATCAGGCGATGGTGATGCAGGAGGAGAAGAGGAAGCGAGGGGGCCTGGCCCGCATAGGGAGAACCATCCGTTCACTCCTCCGACGCGCGCTGCTGTGTGGTGGCCGGTCCACCACACAGTAGAGGTGGTGGTCATGGATCGTTGTGAACCACGACCACTATCACCACACCCACCACATGCACACTCCACACATACACCCCCCTGTGATACCCACCACCCACCACACACACCCTGCACCCACCAACCCCATGACACCCACCACACACTACACAAAGGGCTAGGGGTTTAGAGGGTTAGGGGTTTAAAAAGTTATGGGTTTAGAGGTTTTGGGGTATTTTGGGGATAAGGGGTTTATATGTTTAGGTATTTCGAGGGTTATAGGGTTTAGGGGTTGAGAGTGTTAGGGGTTTAGGGGATTCTAGAGTTAGGGGTTTAGAGGGTTAGGGTTTTAAGGGTAAAGGGGTTTAAAGGGTTAGGTGTTTAGAGGATTAGGCTATTAGGGGTATAGGGGTTTAAAGAGTTAGGGGTTTAGGGGTTCAGAGGGTTATGGTTTTAAGGGTAGAGGGGTTAAGAGGGTTAGGATTTAGAGGGTTTTGGGTTTAAAGATTTTGTGTTTAAGGGTTTAGGTTAGGGGTTCAGTAGGTTAGAGGTTTGGGGGTTTATGGGTTAGGATTTTAGTGCGTGATGGGTTTAGACCGTTATGGTTTTAAGGGTAAAGAGGTTTTGAGGGTTGAGTTTTAGAGGGTTACAGTTTAGAAGGTTATGGTTTTAAAGGGTTCTCGGTTTAGAGAATTAGGTGTTTAGAGGGTTTATGGGGTTTGATTGTTAAAGGGTTAGTGGTTTAGAGGGTTAGGAGTTTATAAGGTTATGGGCTTAGGGGTTTAGAGGTTTTGGGGTTGTTAGGGGGTAAGCAGTTTAGAGGTTTGGGGGGTTTTAAGGGTTATGATGTTTAGGGTTTGAGCGTATTAGGGGTTTTGAGGGTTAGGGTTTTAGTGGGTTAAGGGTGTAGAGGGTTAGGGGATTAGAGGGTGAGGGGTTTAGAGGGTTGGGGTTTTTGGGGTATTTGGGTTAGGATTTCAAAGGGTGAGGAGTTTAGACAGATAGGGTTTTAAGGGTGAAGGGGTTGAGGTCTTTATTTGGTAGAGTTTAGAAGGTTATGGGTTTAGAGGGTTAAGGGTTTAGAGTTACTGTCGGTGTTTAGAGGTTTATGGGGTTTATGGGTTTTGATTGCTCGGTGTTTTGGTTTACAAGGTTACGAGTTTGAGAAGGTTATGGGTTTAGAGGTTTCGGTGTTTCCGGGATTAGAGGCTTATAAGGTGAGGGGTTTAAAGGGTTATGGTTTTACAGGTTTATGGGTTTAGACAATTTGGGGTGTAAGGGTTTAGAACAGGGGTGGGCAAATTTTTTGACTCGCGGGCCACAATGGGTTCTAAAATTTGACAGAGGGGCCGGGCCAGGAACAGATGGATGGAGTGTTTGTGTGAACTAATATAAATGTCATGTAAAAATAATAACATGAAAGGATTTGGCCTTTAACAGGTAGCAAAGCATTTATTTGCAAGGCAATTTAACAAATTGCACCAACATGAACAATACAAAAACATGTCGTAACTCCCGGTCAAAGTGCACCATCTAATGGGGAAATGGGGGCATTACAGGAGAAAGGTAAAATTTAATTTAATAATAATATTTGTACACGTTCGGCGGGCCGGATTAAAAAGCCCAACGGGCCGTACTTTGCCCATGTCTGGTTTAGAAGGTTAAGGGTTTAGACAGTTAAGAGTTTTTGGGGTTTATGGGTTAGGGTTCTAAAGGGTGAGGTGTTTAGACGGTTGGAGTCTTCAGGGTAAAGTCCTTTAGAGAATTTGGTGTTTAGAGCGTTAGAGTTTAGAACGTTTTGAGTTTAGAGGGTTTAGAGAGTTACGTGTTTAGAGGTTTATGGGTTTCGATTGTTAGAGGTTGAATGGTTTAGATGGTTAGGAGTTGAGGAGGTTATAAGGGTATGTGTTTAGGGATTTAGAGGTATAGGGGTTTCAAGGGTTAGGGATTTAGAGTGTTAGGGGTTTAGTGGTTTGAGAGTTGAGGGTTTAACACCTAGACTTTCACAACTAATATTGGGTTAGTCTCCAACACTAAATGGCACTTTTTGTTGATGTGACAAATTTTCCTAATTGGCTGTGTCGGGTGGTGGCTGGTTTAACGACACATTTATAGTTACACAAGCTAACCCCCAAAAAACATTTATGGGTTTAGAGGGTTAGGGGTTTAGTGGGTTATGTGTTTAGAGGGTTAGCATTTTAGGGGTATAGGTGTTTTAAGGGTTAGGCATCTAGAGGGTTAGTTCTTTAGAGGGTTGGGGTTTAAATGTGTTGGGATTAGATTAGGGATTTAGGGTTTTAGAACGTTAGGGTTTTGAGGGTTAGGGTTTTAGAAGTTGAGGATTTAGAAGGTTGTGAGTTCAGAGGGTTAGGGGTCTAGAGGGTTAGTTCATTAGAGGGTTGTGGTTTAGATTGGTTGGTATTTTGAATATTAGGGATTTAGGGTTTTAGAAGGATAGAGTTTCAAGGTTTAGAGGGTTAGGGATTCAGAGGGTTGAGGGTTTGGTTTTTAATGGCTTTGAAGGTTAGGGTTAAAAGACTAAGGGGTTTGGAGAGTGAGGGGTTTTGGAAGGTTAGGGTTAAGGGTAAAGGGTTTGAGAGGATTAGCGGTTTAGATGGTTATGGGTTTAAATGGTTAGGGATTTAGATAGTTACGGGGTTTAGAGGTTTAGAGGGTTTTATTTGTTCGAGGTTTAGTGGTTAAGGTCTCTGTGCGAGTCCAACAGGTTTATTTTAGTCTATGGTAAGATAAAAACAGTTCAGTTTAATTTGTATATATTTAAACAATTTGTTTACCTTTCCTGTCGTGTTTTTGTATTGTATTTTTGTTATGTTCTGACCCGCCCGATTGGACGTCTGTGAAAACAGATCGTTATAGCTCATCAGATTCATCCAGTATAAATAAATATTCAGATTAAAATTCTATTGACCTCTGTGCGAATCTATGGATTTCTGTGTGAGTTTTTGGGTCTCTTGAGTGTATGGAT
This sequence comes from Petromyzon marinus, assembly GCF_048934315.1. NCBI lineage: Eukaryota > Metazoa > Chordata > Hyperoartia > Petromyzontiformes > Petromyzontidae > Petromyzon > Petromyzon marinus. The sequence continues at coordinate 2,680,516 of NW_027423688.1, read as the reverse complement.
CTCTGTGTGAGGCTATTGGTCTCTGTGCATGTCAAAATGACTCTGTGTGAGTCTATGGGGTTGCCGTGTGAGTCTGAGTGTCTGTAGGAATGTGTGGGTCTCTGTTGGAGTCTATGGGTTTCTGGGTATGGTTGTTTGTGCGAGTTTTACATGCACAAATGGAACTTAAAAAGGCCATTGAGGGTTGCAGAATCCAAGTTGAATATTAAGTTCCCCGCAGTGCAAGCCAGCTCCCTAGTCGTGTCATCAAACAGCCCCTGTAATTCTTTATAATAATAAAAGACTTACTCCAAGAAATCCACACTGAGTCACAGTAGGGTCCTGAATTGGGGTTTTATTTTATAATCTTTGGTTTTATTCTGTTAAGACACGTAGGTAAAAAATAAATTAAAATTAAATAAAAAAATTAAACACGACGTTTCGAAGGCAACACAAGCTTCCGTCTTCAGGTGGAAACAGTCACAGCAAAAAATCGCTGCACCAAGTGGCGAGGCTCTGGAAACCTCTGGCTTAAATAAAGGTTAAGGGAGGGGGGGGGAGGAGCCATGTAGGGGGACCTTGGTGGGGTGAGGGGCTGAGTTAATCCGTCTTTTGTTGTGTAGAGGGTGTGGGGGGTGGGTCACTGTGTGTGTGCAATAGAAACGGAAAAATTAAAGATCGGCAAGAATGTGCTGTAAGATGCGGAGTAGAAAACCGTGGAAATAGAAAAGCTTAAATGCAGGTTAAGGGGGGGGGGGCGGGTGGGAGGAGCCATGTAGGGGGACCTTGGTGGGGTGCGGGGCTGAGTTAATCCGTCTTTTGTTGTGTAGAGGGTGTGGGGGATGGGTCACTGTGTGTGTGCAATAGAAACGGAAAAAAATAGAAAAATTTAAGATCGGCAAGAATGTGCTGTCAGGGGGAAGTAGAAAAAAGGGAAATTGAAAGTTCAGAAGGAATATGCTTGGTACACCACTACTTGAAATTGCTGTTAGAAATTAGTTGACGTTTGGTATGATTTTAAACGTCCTTCCAGTGGTTGCTTAATTTGAAACTATCCTCTCGGTTGAAGGTATGCCTGTATTTGTATATCTGAATGGCTTGGTGAACACATCTCTGGTGATAACCTAGAGCAGGGGTCGGGAACCTATGGCTCGCGAGCCAGATGTGGCTCTTTTGATGATTGCATATGGCTCGCAGATAAAACAAAATATTCTCACTTGTTTGAATCCATCCATCGATTTTTCACTACGCATGTCCTGTTCAGGGCTGCAGGAGCAATTGTCCATTATTTTAATTGGATGATACTGGCCTACGTTTGCCGTTGCTGGGTAAAACAGGTAAACGCCCCCTTTTGAATCAGTCTGAGACTGCGTCTGCTCGGTCATTAGCTCAAAGCTAACCCTTCGACGAAGAAGATGGCGAAAAGAAAAAAAGACGACGAGTATCGTACATTTCAGGACGAATGGACCGAAGAATTCGCCTTTGTGGAGAGAGCGGGTTCTGCGGTGTGTCTAATTTGCAATGACAAAATTACATCGTTGAAACGGTCGAATGTAAAGCGGCACTTCGACACGCGCCACGCTACCTTTGCATCAAAATACCCTGCGGGAGACAGCAGAAAGAAAGCGTGCCAAGAGCTGAGCAGGGTGCAAGCTAGCCAGCAGCAACTCCGCGTATGGACCCGGCAAGGTGACTATAATTTGGCTAGCTTTGCTGGTTCTTTAGCAATAGTGAGGAACGGAAAACCATTCACAGATGGCGAGTATGCTAAAACGTTCATGCTGGATGTAGCCAATGAACTTTTTGATGATCTTCCGAACAAAGACAAGATAATCAAACGGATACAAGACATGCCTCTGTCGGCAAGAACTGTTCATGATCGTACCATCGTGATGGCAAACAAAGTGGAGGAAACGCAAGTGAAGGACATATATGCAGCGCCGTTCTTTTCTCTGGCTTTGGATGAGTCAACAGACGTGAGCCATTTGTCGCAGTTCAGCGTGATTGCAAGATATGCTGTTGGTGACACACTGCGCGAAGAAAGTCTTGCTGTTCTGCCATTAAAAGGGTCCACAAGAGGTGAGGATTTATTCAAGTCTTTCATGGAGTTTGCTCAAGAAAAAAGTCTACCTATGGATAAACTTCTCTCAGTGTGTACTGATGGTGCTCCGTGTATGGTGGGGAAAAACAAAGCATTTGTGGCGCTTCTCCGTGAACATGAAAATAGACCCATCCTAAGTTTCCATTGCATTATACACCAGGAGGCACTTTGTGCTCAGATGTGTGACAGGCAGTTTGGCGAAGTGATGTCGCTGGTCATTCGTGTGATCAACTTTATTGTTGCCCGAGCCTTAAATGATCGCCAGTTTAAAACACTGCTGGATGAAGTTGTAAATAACTATCCTGGTCTGCTTTTGCACAGCAATGTGCGTTGGTTGTCAAGAGGGAAGGTGCTGAGCCGTTTTGCGGCTTGCCTGAACGAAATCCGGACTTTCCTTGAAATGAAAGGCGTCGGGCATCCTGAGCTAGCCGACACCGAGTGGCTCCTCAAGTTTTACTATCTCGTAGATCTGACTGAACATCTGAACCAGCTCAACGTGAAAATGCAAGGCATTGGAAATACAGTGTTATCCCTTCAACAAGCTGTATTTGCTTTTGAAAACAAGCTGGAGCTTTTCATCACGGATCTTGAAACAGGTCGTTTACTACATTTTGAAAAACTGAGCCAATTTAAAGATGCATGCACAGCAAGTGAGCCCATTCAAAACCTTGATCTCCACCAGCTAGCTGGCTGCACATCCAGTCTCCTACAGTCCTTCAAAGCACGCTTTGGAGAATTTCGTGAGCACACTCGTCTTTTTAAGTTCATCACCCATCCAAACGAGTGTTCACTGAACACAGCCGACCTGAATTACATCCCTGGTGTCTCCGTCAGAGATTTTGAAGCAGAAGTGGCTGACCTGAAGGCCTCAGACATGTGGGTGAATAAGTTCAAGTCACTGAATGAAGATTTGGAAAGAATCACACGACAGAAAGCGGAGTTGGCGAGCAAGCACATGTGGACAGAAATGAAAAAACTCCAACCCGAAGACCAGCTGATTCTCAAAACTTGGAACGCGCTTCCTGTCACATACCACACACTGCAGCGTGTGAGTATTGCTGTATTGACCATGTTTGGATCTACGTATGCATGTGAGCAGTCATTCTCACATCTTAAAAACATCAAGTCCAACCTACGATCACGTTTAACGGATGAAAGCCTCAACGCTTGCATGAAGCTTAACCTCACCAAGTACCAACCCGACTACAAAGACATCAGCAAATCCATGCAGCACCAGAAGTCGCATTAATGGTGAGTGTTATAACAACATTATTTAAAAAAAATAAATTCAGAGGCTTATTATACTGACATTTAGTTGAATTCACTTTTAAAATATATTATATGGCTCTCACTGAAATAAATTTCCAAATTTTTTGCTTTCATGGCTCTCTTAGTCAAAAAGGTTCCCGACCCCTGACCTAGAGGTTTACAGAGAACCTTGGTATCAGAGAAGACAATCTCATGATCACCCATAGCGTTGTAACAATGATCTGCCACAGCAGATGAATTCGTTCTGCCGTGTTTCAGATCCGATTTGTGCTCGCGAATTCGGTCAGAGATATGTCGTTTCGCCTCCCCGATATAGCAATCACCGCAGGTACAACTCGATTTGTAAACTCCGGGGTACTGTAAGTCAGGGATGACATCCTTTACAGATGGGATCAGATCACGAATTTTGTGTACTGTATTGAACCCGACTTGGATCTTGTGTTTGTTTAGAATTTTGGAAATCTTTTTGTAACGCCTGCTATGTATGGTAGTGTGATGGTTTTGATCAGAGTATCAAGTGGTTGTTTCTGTGTGGTAGGAGAAACAGCTTGGCGGATGGTACGGTCAGAGTATCCGTTCCTCTTGAGGGCCAGCCGTACCAATTTTAATTCACTGGTCAAGTGGTGTTGGTCCGAGATGCAATGAGCCCTATGGTGTAACGTTTTGATGAGAGCATTCTTTTGAGCCGGGTGGTGGTGGTGGGAATCCGGTTTCAAGTAGGAATCTGTGTGGGTGGGCTTTCTGTAAACAGAATGTCCCAACGAGCCATCAAACCTCCTCTCAAACAGAACATCCAAGAATGGCAGTTTGCCATTTTTCTCTACTTCCATGGTGAATTTGATGGAAGGGTGTCTGGAATTGATGTGGTCCAGGAAAAGGTTCAAAGCTGGGAGGCCATGTTGCCAAATGACGAAAGTGTCATCCACATATCTCTTCCACAGGGAAGGACTGAGGGTGGATGTCTGGATGGCGTCCGATTCAAATTTCTCCATGAAAACATTGGCTATCACTTGTGACAAGGGGGGACCCATGGGAGTACCCTCATTTTGCTTGTATAAGGTACCATTCCAAGTAAAGTAGGTGTTGGTGAGGCAGTGCCTAACCAACGTGGGTACCTCGGGGTTTAGTCCGTGTTGGACCAGATCCACAATTATTTTAATGGTGTCAGGTATTGGGACCTTGATGAACAGAGAAACCACATCAAAGCTGACGAGGATATCGTCAGGGGCCAGTGCAATGTCTTTGACCATAGAGACCAATTGGGATGAGTTAAGTACTGCTGAGGAGGTCTTGCCAGTAAAAGGAAGCAGAGTATCTGACAGAAAACGGTCCAGTTTGTGGGTAGGGGAGTTGATCGTGGACACGATGGGTCATAGTGGGGTACCTTCTTTATGGATCTTGGGAAGACCATAGAATCTAGGAGGTCTCGCAGCGGAGGGTTTTAGGGAGGGAATTTTGGTTGATTCAATTAGGGAGGTCGAATTTGTGATGATCTTGTTGGTTTTAATCGTTAGGCTGTTAGTAGGGACATTTTTAATTTTTGAATAACTCCCATCATTGAGTAGGTCCTGAATTTTATTGTTGTATGAGTCTTCATCCATAATTACAGTGGCATTGCCCTTATCGGCTGAGAGGATGACTATATCATCTCTCTCTTTTCATTTAGCGAGTTCAGAGCGTTCATGTTTGCTGATGTTGCTAACGGGTTTCTTAGCACTCTTAAGAATAGTGGCTATTTCAGCTCTCGTGACGTCTGCTTGGATGTGTCCTATACCTTTGAGAGCTACATCGACCTGACAAATGATATCATCTATTGGTATATATTTTGGGGTGACAGCAAAATTTAGCCCTTTAGCCAATACAGTTTTCAGATTGTCCGAAATCGGGGTGCAACTCTAATTGATAACAATTTTGTTCACGTCTAGTTTTGTGATCTGTGGAACTGGGTTTTTCTTTGATAGGTGGTTGAATTTAGCAATTAGGTTAGCCTTGCATTTGACTGATAGTGAATCAGCAGAAGAAACAGTCATATTATCAAAGTGGTTCCAATCATAAAGTGTTATTTTTTGTGTTAGCATTAAATGAGATTGTAGGAAAGTCCTGTCTAAACTACCGAGTTCAAATCAGAGTAACCTAATCCATTGGTTCTATTCGGTAACATCACGTAGGTAAAAAATAAAACAACAAAAATCACGACGTTTCGGCCACAACACAAGCGGCCTTCATCAGGTGAAGGAACCAGGCTGTCTCGAGGACAGCGCTGGAGTGAAACACAGCCACGCTCAGACCCCGACCTTTAAGCTGTGTGCGAGGAAACAAGGTGCCTTGACAAAGGAAGTAGCATAAAAATTAGCATTTGATTGGCCGACTTAGCATGATGAACGGTGTAGAGGTGGTGTACATGCGGGTGCACATGCCGGTTGGCGCGGGGGGGGGGGAGTTTACCTATTGATGGTGTGAAAAGGGAATTTTTAAGAGCTGCGAAAGTTGGGGTACCACTACTTAAAAAATATTCTATACCATTGAAAATTTGTTTAATGTTTGGTTCGATTTAGAACATCTTTCCAATGGTTGCTTAATTTGAAACCATCTTCTCGGTTGAAATTGTGTCTGTGTTTGTAGATCTGAATTGCCTCGTGAACAAATCTCTGATAAAAACCCGTGGGTTTGCAAAGAACTTTGGTATCGGAGAAAATTATATCGTGATCACCCAGAGCGTTGTAACAGTGATCAGCTACGGCAGAATAATTCGTTCTGCCGTGTTTCAAATCTGATTTGTGCTCGCGAATTCGGCCAGAGACATGTCGCTTTGTCTCCCCGATATAGCAATCACCGCAGGTACAACTCAATTTGTAAACCCCGGGGTACTGTAAGTCAGGAATGACATAAGATCACGAATTTTGTGTACTGTATTGAACCGGACCTAGATCTTGTGTTTGTTTAGAATATTGGAAATCTTTTTAGTAACGCCTGCTATATATGGTAGTGTGATGGTTTTGACCGGAGTATCAAGTGGTTGTTTCTGTATGGAGGGAGAAACAGCTTGGCGGATGGTACGGTCAGAGAATCCATTCCTTTTGAGGGCCAGGTGTACATGTTTTAATTCACTGGTCAGGTGATGTTGGTCCGAAGTGCAATGAACCCTATGGTATAAAGTTATGATGAGAGAATTCTTTTGGGCTGGGTGGTGGTGGGAATCAGGTTTCAAGTAGGAATCTGTGTGGGTGCGTTTCCTGTAGACAGAATGCCCCAATGAGCCATCAGGTCTCCTCTCAAACAGAACATCTAAGAATGGTAGCTTGCCATCTTTCTCCACTTCCATGGTGAATTTGATGGCGGGATGTCTGGAATTTATGTGGTGTAGAAAAAGGTTCAGAGGTGGGAGGCCATGTGGCCAAATGACGAAAGTGTCATCCACATATCTCTTCCACAGGGAAGGTCTGAGGGTGGAAGTCTGGATGGCGTCTGATTCAAATTTCTCCATGAAAATATTGGCTATCACTGGTGACAAGGGGGATCGCATGGGGGTACCCTCATATCTTTTGTAGAAGGAGCCATTCCAAGTGAAGTAGGTATTGTTGAGGCAGTGCCTAACCGGTACAGGTGTATCGGCGTCTAGTCCATGTTGGACCAAATTTTCAATTGTTTCAATGGTATCAGGTACTGGGACCTTGGTGAACAAAGAGACCACATCGAAGCTGACAAGGATATCGTCAGGGGACAGTACAACGTCTTTGACCATAGATACCAATTGGGCTGAGTTAAGTACTGCTGAGGCGGTCTTGCCAGTGAAAGGCAGCAAGGTATCTGACAGAAAACGGGCTAGTCTATAGGTAGGGGAGTTGATCGTGGATACGATGGGTCGTAGTGGGGTGCCTTCTTTATGAATCTTGGAAAGACCATAGAATCTAGGAGTTCTTGCAGCAGAAGGATTTAGGGAGGGACGTTTAGTTGGGTCGATTAGGGAGGTCGAACTTGTGATGATCTTGTTGGTTTTCATCGCTAGGCTATTGGTAGGGTCATTTTTAATTTTTGAGTAACTTCCATCGTTGAGCAGATTCTGGATTTTGTTGTTGTATGAATCTTTATCCATAATAACAGTAGCGTTGCCTTTATCGGCTGAGAGGATGACTATATCACTTTTGTTTTTTTTTTAATTCGCGAGTTCAGAGCGTTCATTTTTGCTGATGTTACTAATGGGTTTCTTAGCATTCTTAAGAATAGTGGCTATTTCAGCTCTCGCAACGTCTGCTTGGATGTGTCCCACGCCTTTGAAGGCTACATCGACCTGAGAGATGATATCATCTACTGGTATGTTTTTTGGGGTGACAGCAAAATTCAGTCCCCTAGCCAGTACTTTTTCAGATTGTCCGAAATCGGGGTGCTACTCTGATTAATGACGATTTTGTTGATGTCGAGTTTTGTTATATGTGGAACTGGGTTCTTCTTTGATAGGTGGTTGAATTTGGAAATCAAGTTAGCTTTACATTTGACTGACAGTGAATCAGCAGAAGAAGCAGTCATGTTGTCTATGTGATTCCAATCAGAAGGTGACATTTTTTGTGTTAACATTAAATGAGCTTGTAGGAGAGTCCTGTCTAAAGTATCGAGTTCAAATCGGAGTAGCCTTATCCTCTCTGAGATTAAAGATAGGCTGGCCTTAAACAGAATCTGTTTAGAATTCGGAGAAGATACAGCAGAAGAAATGAGTGTGAAAGCGATAGGTATTACCTTGTGATTGCGGCATCTTTTGAGGAAGGTCAGCGTCTCGATGAGCTGTGACTTCTTGTCCCGTAGTCTGTTAAAAGCTCTAACAGATAGGTGAAAGCCCTCCCCGTAGAGGTTATCAATTCTAGATTTAAAGCTTTCGTGACTGCAAGGATCCATACTCTTTGGTTCTATTCGGTAAAGTCACGTAGGTAAATAATAAAACAACAAAAATCACGACGTTTCGGCCACAACACAAGCGGCCTTCATCAGGTGAAGGAACCAGGCTGTCTCGAAGACAGCGCTGGAGTGAAACACAGCCATGCTCAGACCGCGACCTTTAAGCTATGTGCGAGGAAACAAGGTGCCTTGACAAAGGAATTAGCATAAAAAATAGCATTTGATTGGCCGACTTAGCATGATGAACGGTGTAGAGGTGGTGTACATGCCTGTGCACATGCCGGTTGGTGCGGATTGGAATCACGTAGACAACATGACTGCTTCTTCTGCTGATTCACTGTCAGTCAAATGTAAAGCTAACCTGATTTCTAAATTCAACCACCTATCAAAGAAGAACCCAGTTCCACATATAACAAAACTAGACGTCAACAAAATCGTCATTAATCAGAGTAGCACCCCAATTTCGGATAATCTGGAAACAGTACTGGCTAGAAGACTGAATTTTGCTGTCACCTCAAAACACATACCAGTAGATGATATCATCTCTCAGGTCGATGTAGCCCTCAAAGGCGTAGGACACATCCAAGCAGACGTTGCGAGAGCTGAAATAGCCACTTTTCTTAAGAATGCTAAGAAACCCATTAGTAACATCAGCAAAACTGAATGTCATGAACTTGCGAATTTAAAAAACAGAAGTGATATAGTCATCCTCTCAGCCTATAAAGGCAACGCTACTGTAATTATGGATAAAGATTCATACAACAACAAAAGTCAGAATCTGCTCAACGATGGAAGTTACTCAAAAATAAAAAAATGACCCTACCAATAGCCTAGCGATGAAAACCAACAAGATCATCACAAGTTCGACCTCCCTAATCGACCCAACTAAATGTCCCTCCCTAAAACCTTCTACTGCAAGAACTCCTAGATTCTATGGTCTTCCCAAGATTCATAAAGAAGGCACCCCACTACGACCCATCGTATCCACGATCAACTGCCCTACCTATAGACTAGCCCATTTTCTGTCAGATACCTTGCTGCCTTTCACTGGCAAGACCGCCTCAGCAGTACTTTACTCAGCCCAATTGGTCTCTATGGTCAAAGACGTTGTACTGTCCCCTGATGATATTCTTGTCAGCTTCGATGTGGTCTCTTTGTTCACCAAGGTCCCAGTACCTGATACCATTGAAATAATTGAAAATTTGGTCCAACATGGACTAGACCCCGATACACCTGCACTGGTTAGGCACTGCCTCACCAATACCTACTTTACTTGGAATGGCTCCTTCTACAAACAAAATAAGGGTACCCCCATGGGATCCCCCTTGTCACCAGTGATAGCCAATATTTTCATGGAGAAATTTGAATCAGATGCCATCCAGACTTCCACCCTCAGACCTTCCATTTTGGAAGAGATATGTGGATGACACTTTTGTCATTTGGCCACATGGCCTCCCAGCTCTGAACCTTTTCCTACACCACATCAATTCCAGACATCCCGTCATCAAATTCACCATGGAAGTGGAGAAAGATGGCAAGCTACCAATCTTAGATGTTCTGTTTGAGAGGAGACCTGATGGCTCATTGGGGCATTTTGTCTACAGGAAACCCACCCACACAGATTCCTACTTGAAACCTGATTCCCACCACCACCCAGCCCAAAAGAATTATCTCAACAAAACTTTATACCATAGGGTTCATTGCATTTCGGACCAACACCACCTGACCAGTGAATGAAAAACATGTACAACTGGCCCTCAAAAGGAATGGATACCCTGACCGTACCATCCGCCAAGCTGTTTCTCCCTCCATACAGAAACAACCACTTGATACTCCGGTCAAAACCATCACATTACCATATATAGCAGGCGTTACAAAAAGATTTCCAAAATTCTAAACAAACACAAGATCCAGGTCCGGTTCAATGCAGTAGACAAAATTCGTGATCTGATCACATCCATGAAGGATGTCATTCCTGACTTACAGTACCCCGGGGTTTACAAATTGAGTTGTACCTGCGGTGATTGCTATATCGGGGAGACAAAGCGACATGTCTCTGGCCGAATTCGCGAGCACAAATCAGATTTGAAACACGGCAGAACGAATTCTTCTGCCGTAGCTGATCACTGTTACAACGCTGTGATTGATCATGATATAATTTTCTCCGATACCAAGGTTCTTTGCAAACCCACGGGTTTTTATCAGAGATTTGTTCACGAGGCAATTCAGATCTACAAACACAGACACAATTTCAACCGAGAAGATGGTTTCAAATTAAGCAACCATTGGAAAGATGTTCTTAATCGAACCAAACATTAAACTAATTTTCAATGGTACAGTATATTTTTCAAGTAGTGGTACCCCAAACTTTCGCAGCTCTTAAAAATTCCCTTTTCACACCATCAATAGGTAAACTCCCCCTCCCCCCCCGCGCCAACCGGCATGTGCACCCGCATGTACACCGTTCATCATGCTAAGTGGGCCAATCAAATGCTATTTTTATGCTAATTCCTTTGTCAAGGCATCTTGTTTCCTCGCACACAGCTTAAATGTCGCGGTCTGAGCGTGGCTGTGTTTCACTCCAGCGCTGTCCTCGAGACAGCCTGGTTCCTTCACCTGATGAAGGCCGCTTGTGTTGTGGCCGAAACGTCGTGATTTTTGCTGTTTTATTTTTTACCTACGTGACTTTACCGAATAGAACCAAAGAGTATGGATCCTTGCAGTCACGAAAGCTTTAAATCTAGAATTAACCTAATCCTCTCTGAGATTAATGATAGACTTGCCTTAAATAGAATCTGTTTAGAGTTCGGTGAAGATACAGCTGCAGATGTGAGAGTGAAAGTGATGGGTATTACCTTCTGGTCGCGGCATTTTTTGAGGAAGGTCAGCGTCTCGATGAGCTGTGACTTCTTGTCTCGTTGTCTGTTAAAAGCTCTGACAGATAGGTGAAAATCTTCCCCGTAGAAGTTGTTAATTCTAGATTTGAAGCTTTCGTGACTGCAAGAATTCATACTCTTTGGTTTTATTCGGTTAAGTCACGTAGGTAAAAAAACAAATTAAAATTAAATAAAAGAAAAAATTAAAACGACGTTTCGGAGGCAACACAAGTTTCCGTCTTCAGGTGGAAACAGTCACAGCAAAAAATTGCTGCACCAAGTGGCGAGGCTCTGGGAACCTCTGGCTTAAATACAGGTTAAGGGAGGGGGGGAGCCATGTAGGGGGACCTTGGTGGGGTGAGGGGCTGAGATAATCCGTCTTTTGCTGTGTAGAGGGTGAGGGGGTGGGTCACTGTGTGTGTGCAATAGAAAAGGAACAATAGAAAAAATTAAAGATCGGCAAGAATGTGCTGTAAGGTGCGGAGTAGAAAACCGTGGAAATAGAACAGCTTAAATGCAGGTTAAGGGGCGGGGGAGGAGCCATGTAGGGGGACCTTGGTGGGGTGCGGGGCTGAGTTAATCCGTCTTTTGTTGTGTAGAGGGTGCGTGGGATGGGTCACTGTGTGTGTGCAATAGAAACGGAAAAAATATATAAAAATTAAAGATCGGCAAGAAAGTGATGTAAGGGGGAAGTATAAAAAAGGGAAATAGAAAGTTCGGAAGGAATATGCTTGGTATACCACTACTTGAAATTGCTGTTAGAAATTAGTTGACTTTTGGTATGATTTAAAACGTCCTTCCAGTGGTTGCTTAATTTTAAACCATCCTCTCGGTTGAAGCTATAATGAATGATGAGTGCTTACACAAGTGGGTGAAACCAAAGCACCTGGAGAAAACCCACGCATACGAGGGGGCAGCACTTTAAACCGTACAGGCAAAGATGGCGATTATCCCAATTTCTGTACCGTCTTCTCCTGGCCAGCCAGCCAGGAGAAGGCACCTCGACGCCCACGGGAAGGGGGTTTCACAACATTCACTGTGTGGTCAACTAACCTTTGCTGCCTTCCACTGCTGGATTACAGGCTTGCAACACGACCGCCTGGTGAATAATAGTAATTATTTAAAGTTTATTAGCGCGCACAAGAACGACTCAGAGGCATGAGGAACCACACACGTGCAGGAAGGAAGCCACGTGGTGAGCCAGTACCAACGATTGTCCAAGCTCTGCAGTCCTCTATGGAGGCATTATGCGCCAATTAATTACGAGTGTTTATACACGTGGGGGAAACCGGAGTACCCATAGAAAACCCATGCGTGCGAGGGTGAAACACTCTATCCCTGTACAGATATACAACAAGGTGAAGATGGTGATTAGTCCACTTGCTCTACTGCGTTCTCCTGGCGAGTCAGGTTATAGCACCTTGACGCCCACGGGAAGGGGATTTGACAACATCATTGTGCGGTGATTCGCCAACCCTCGCTACCTTCCACAGTGCTGGATTAGAGACGTGCGCTACCAACACCAGGCGAATGATAACAATAATAACTTTCTACTTATAACTTGATAACAACAGGCGAATGAGAACAACAGGCGAATGAGAACAGACGAATGGTAAGAACAGGCGAATGATACCAATAATATTATTTCCACTTACAACTTGATAACAATATTTATTTCTTCTTTTAACGAAATAATCACAATTTTTTCTCCTTATAACGTGATTACAACAATAATAACAACTATTTCTACTTTTAAATTGATAACAGGCAAATGATAAAGACGGGCACGACATCTACGTCTCTATATAAGGAACGAAACAGGGTGAACGCCTCCACAAATCTGGCAGTCGCCTGCTGAAGCTAGTTGTAATTACTGGCGAAACGTCGTACTCAGATTGTAAATGTTGTGGCTTGACTCTCCAACACACCGGTGTGCTGTACTAGTTACAAATTGGAATGTTCTGTTTACGTGACAACCCTTACTAGTTGGCTGTGTCGGGTGGTGGTGGGTTTTAACGACACATTTATAGATTTACGCGATCTAACCCCCAAAGAAACCTCTTATGGATGATATTGGTCATGAAAGTCTACGTGTTAAACAAACCCGAAGGAATCAGAGAAAAATCGACGCAACCACGGGAGAAGATGCAAACTCCAAATATACAGGCTCAGGGTTGGGATTGATGACTTCCTGTATACTGGGCGAGGTAGTTAACATCTCAACACCGTAGTGACCCATTTTCTGACTCAACCACCCACTCACACACTAACTCACCCACTCAACCTCCCACACTAAATTACCCACCCACCAGTCACCCAACCATTTATCCAAACACCCACTCACTCAACCACCCACACATTCACCTACTCACCACTCACATATTAACCTATCCACTCACACAATGACTCACTCACTCAAACACCCACAAACCCACCCACCCAACCACCCAGGAACCCACTCACTCACTCAATAAACAAAAACTACAAGTTAGTTATATAGATCTTTTTCAGCAGCGACGTGGCCACAAATGATGGCTCAACCAAGTGGGTTAGCACATAGAAATGTATAGCAGCTAATTTCCTATAAAGGCATGTTTGTAAATGTGGAGGGAAAACCCAGAGAACCCAGAGAAAAATGCCCACGACCACAGGGAGAACATGCAAACTCCAAATATACAGCCATCAGGGTTGGGGTCAAACCTATGAATTCCAATATACCAGTTTAACACGTCAGCTTTCGCGACCAATATCATCCATAAGAGGGGTTTTATTTTATTTCTTACAATGTCCAATATACCAAGCGAGGGAGTTAACATCTCGCCACTGTGGCGCCTCATTATCTGACTCACCACCCAGTCAACTACTAAAGCCACCCACACACTTACTCACAAACTCACTCACAAATCCAGTCACCCTGCCACCCACTCAGCCGCCAACCCACTCGCTCATGGACACAGCCAGCCACTCAAAAACTTACCTGTGCACCCACCTACACACCCACTCATTAACTCTACGACCCACCCACCAACCGACTCACTCAATCACTGACCCACTCACTCAAGACTCCACTCACCCACCCACTCACCTATTCACTCCCCCACTCACAAACCCACCCATCCACCCACCCACTCTCTAACTCACACACTCACACGCCCGCTCACCCAGCCACTTACCTACTCACCCACCTACCCAACCACCCATGATTCAATCACACACCTACCCACTCAATAAACTAAAACTGAACTATTTTTCATCGTACTAGCTAAGGCCCACAGAGATATATAGATCTTTTTCAAAAGCGACCTTGTTACAAATGACAGGAAAAAAGTGGTTTATCACATATACAGTGAGGGAAAAAAGTATTTGATCCCCTGCTGATTTTGTACGTTTGCCCACTGACAAAAAAAATGATCAGTCTATAATTTTAATGGTAGGTTTATTTGAACAGTGAGAGACAGAATAACAACAGTGGGTGGCATGGTGAGTGGGTGCGTGTGTGAATGGCTCGGTGGTTGAGTTTGTGGGTGGTTGAGTAAGTGGCTGGTTGAGTTAGTGAGTGGTTAAGTTAGTGGGTAGGTGTTTGAGTGGGTGAGAGAGTCCAAGAGCGAAGCGCCATGGTGACGAGATACTATCTTGCCTGGTATCCAGGAGCTTCTAGGTTCAATCCCTACCTTGTTGCGTCTCTATTTCCCTAAACATTTAGAAACATGCATTTAGAGGAGTTGTCTGCTATAAATGTATCCGTGATACGCCAAATTGTTGAGCTATCATTTGTGGTGAAGGTTTTTTTGAAAACGAGCTATATAGCTCAGTGTGCCTTACCTGGTAAAATAAACATAATTTAGATTTAGTTTAGTGTGTAGGTGAGTGGGAGGTGGGTGAGTGAGTGCATAAGTGGATAGGTGAGTGAGTCGGTGTGTGAGTGAAATAGTGGGTTAGAGATATAGTAGTGGGTGGCTTGCTGAGTGGGTGAGTGGATCGGTGGTTGAGTTAGTGGGTGGTCGAGTTAGTGGGTGGTTGAGTTAGTGGGTGGTTTAATTAATAGGTGATTTAGCTTGTGAGTGGTTGAATTATTGGGTGGTTCACTGATGGGTGAGTGGGTGAATAATTCCGTGGTAATGGGTAAGCAGATGAGTGGGCGGGTGGTTGGGTGAGTGGGTGGGTTAGAAATTGAGTGGGTTGCATGGTAAGTGGATGTGTAAGTGGGTGGGTAAGTAGGTGAGTGGCTGAGGGAGTGGGCAGCTGGTTGAGTGAGTGAGTGGGTTAGAAATTGAGTGGGTGGGTTAGAAATTGAGTGGGTGGCAGGGTCAGTTAATGTGTAAGTACTGGGTGAGAAGGTGAGCGGCTCATTGAGTAAGTGAGTGCATGGGTGAGTAGGTGAGTGGATGGATGAGGGAGTGAATGGGTGGGTGGGTGAAGCAGGGCCCATATATCTACTGAGAATTTCATCATCGCCTGCGGCTGGGGTTGGCATCGTCCCCCACTCCTCCTGATGTCGAGGGTAAATGGGCGAGGTTTAGGACTGTGACTCATGCAGCTGCAATGGCTGCTTTTGGGTACGCGGTCCAGACCTCCCCAGAGACCCTGGTTGACAGAGGAGGCGTTCAAGATGGTTGAGAAAAAGCGACAGGCCCACTGTCATTGGCTACAGAATCCCACGTCAGAGAATGAGGAGGCTTACCGCAGCCTTCGCTCGGAGGTTCGGAGAGCCGTGAGGTGCTGCAAGGATGGGTGGTGGTCGCGGGTTGCTGAGGAGATGGAGTCTGCCTCAGTGGCCCACGATCACAAATCTCTATTTAACTCCATCAAAAAAGTAACCTGCAGCGCCACACCTATTACCATCATTAGGGGAAAAAACGGTGATCCAATCTCTGACCCCCCGGTGAAACAGGTTTGCAGATCTGCTGAGCATTTCTGTGAGGTCCTGGGGGAGGGAAAATCCCTCAGCCAGGAAAAAATCGTGGCACAAAGTGAGAATGACTCTGCTGAGGCTGCGGTGCCTCAAATATTGGAAGAAGTCACCGCCTGTGAGTGGCTGGCTGAAGTGCCATCTGTTGAGGAAGTACTGAAGGCAATCCGGAGTCTGAGACCAGGAAAGGCAGCGGGCAAAGATGATCTCCCAAGCGAAATGCTGAGGGAGGGTGGCGTTGGTGCACAGACTGCCCTATATGACATCATAACAACAGTCAGGACCACTTGACAGGTTACGCAGGATTGGAAGGATGCCCTGGTGGTCCCCCTCTTTAAGAAGGGAGACCGCACAGACTGTAACAACTACAGGGGCATCTCACTCCTCAGTGTGCCGGGAAAGGTCCTGGCAAGGATTATTCAACATCGCCTTTCCAGGCACGCTGAGGAGAGGCTTGCGGAGCCCCAATGCGGTTTCAGGAAAGGGCGGTCCTGCACAGATGCCATATTTTCTGTCCGTCTGCTACAGCAGAGGTGTAGGGAATTCCAGCAAGACCTACATCTCTGCTTTATTGACCTGGTCAAGGCCTATGATACCATCAGTAGGCCTGGGCTCTGGTTTGTTCTTCGTGCTTTTGGAGTACCTGACCCTTTGCTCACGATCATTAAGGACCTTCATGAGGGTGAGCGGGCCCGGGTAAAACTACGTGGCCGGGAGTCCGAGCCATTCCCTGTATACCTTGGGGTACGACAGGGATGTCCTCTAGCTCCCACATTATTTAACATCTATTTTGACCACGTAGTTCGTGAAGCCTTCAATAGCTGTACCGGGGGAATCTCCATATGGTACAGATATAATGGGAGGCTGATCGATGCCCGGGTGCGGTCAAGGGATGGCTCCCTATTGCTCAACCATGTTATGTATCTTCTTTGGTTCTTTCGGTAAAGTCACGTAGAATGATAATAAAATAATAAATTGATAAAATAAAATAACACAATAATATTCTCACGACGTTTTGGCCACAACACAAGCGGCCTTCATCAGGTGAAGGGGGCGAGACTGTCTGGTAGGACAGCGCTGGAGTGAAAGAGCCACGTTCAGATACGGCCTTTAAGCTGTGTGAGAGGAACTAAGCACCCTCAAATTTCAGCACCACGGATAGCTACGGGCCCCGTTCAGACGGACGAGTTCGTCCATGGTCGGAACAGAGGAGGGGGAGAGAGACAGCTGCGAGGCCCTAGTATGCTCCATGTTGTAAAACTATACCATTAACCGTGGTGTGAGAGGTATTAAGAGGCAATGCTGGCGAAAGAGCTGCGGTCTGAAGGTCATCGTAAAAATACAATTAATTAAGAACAGAAATGATTTAAAACATCTTTCCAGTGGTTACTAAGCCTGAATCCATCTTCTCGGTTGAAATTGTCTCTGTGCTTGTATATGTGAATGGCCTCATGAACGAATCTCTCATGGTACCCGGTTGGTTTGCAAAGAACCTCCGTCTTGGAGAAGTCAATGTCATGTGAGCCCACTGAATTATAACAGTGATCTGCCACGGCAGAAGAGTGCGTCCTACCCTTTTTGGATGTCTTAATTAAAAGAAGACATGATGGTTCAATGAGCCACTCTGTCTACAGGAAAGCTACCCATACAGATGCTTACTTGAAACCGGATTCCCACCACCATCCATCCCAGAAGAACTCCCTCATCAAGACTCTATACCATAGAGCCCAATGCATTTCCGACCAGGAACACATTACCAGTGAACTCAAGCACGTACACCAGGCTCTCAGGGCTAATGGCTACTCCGACTACACAATCCGCAAAGCCATCACTCCAGTCATGAAGAAGGATCCTCTTGTGGAGCCACTCAAAACCATCACCTTACCCTACATTGCAGGGGTCACTAAAAAGATCTCCAAAATCCTGAACAAACACAAGATCCAGGTCCGATTCAACACAGTACATAAAATCCGTGATTTTGTTCCATCTGTAAAAGATGCTGTTCCAGACATACAGTACCCGGGCGTTTACAAACTAAAGTGCCTCTGTGGTAGTAGCTACATTGGAGAAACCAAAAGACATATCTCAGACCGCATGCGCGAACACAAAGCAGACTTGAAACACGGTAGGACGAACTCCTCTGCCGTGGCAGATCACTGTTATAATTCAGTGGGCTCACATGACATTGACTTCTCCAAGACGGAGGTTCTTTGCAAACCAACCGGCTACCATGAGAGATTCGTTCATGAGGCCATTCACATATACAAGCACAGAGACAATTTCAACCGCGAAGATGGATTCAGGCTTAGTAACCACTGGAAAGATGTTTTAAATCATTTCTGTTCTTAATTAATTGTATTTTTACGATGACCTTCAGACCGCAGCTCTTTCGCCAGCATTGCCTCTTAATACCTCTCACACCACGGTTAACGGTATAGTTTTACAACATGGAGCATACTAGGGCCTCGCAGCTGTTTCTCTCCCCCTCCTCTGTTCCGACCATGGACGAACTCGTCCGTCTGAACGGGGCCCGTAGCTATCCGTGGTGCTGAAATTTGAGGGCGCTTTGTTCCTCTCACACAGCTTAAAGGCCGTATCTGAACGTGGCTCTTTCACTCCAGCGCTGTCCTACCAGACAGTCTCGCCCCCTTCACCTGATGAAGGCCGCTTGTGTTGTGGCCGAAACGTCGTGAGAATATTATTGTGTTATTTTATTTTATCAATTTATTATTTTATTATCATTCTACGTGACTTTACCGAAAGAACCAAAGAAGATGAATCATTGCAGTCACGAAAGCTTTAAATCGTCATGTTATGTATGCCGATGATTTGGTAATAGCTGCTCATTCAGAGGAGGAGTTGGAGATGCTGCTGCTGAGACTGGAGCGTGCTACTAATAGATGGGGCCTTACCATCAGCCCCACCAAAACGAAGCACCTGCCTGGGTATTTTGTACCATCGGACACTCCACCCCCACAACTCCCAATCGGTGATGGGGCAGTTGTGGAGAGAGTAGAGAGTTTCCCATACCTGGGTAGTGTGCTTATGACCGGCTCCAGTTTAACAGCAGAGGTCTCACTCTGAATAAGTCGAGTGGCAATATCTTTTCATCGGTTGCGTAACGTTGTGTGGAAGCTGCCTGGTCTGTCGCGCCACACGAAGCTTTGGGTCTTCTCGGTCACGGTCATTTCCTCACTTCTCTACGCTTGCGAAACGTGGACCCCCCTAATGGAACATCTTCGCCGGTTAGAAACATTTAGACAGGCCTGCCTACGATCCATCCTGGGTTTAACCAGACTGGATTGTGTGAGGAGCTCACAAATCCTTGAAAGATCTGGGCAAGGTCCCATCGGTGAGCTCCTCCGGCGGGCAAGGCTGCGATGGCTGGGTCATGTAGCCCGCATGCCCAGCCACCGCATGCCGAAACAGCTTTTGTTCGGCCGGATCGAGGGGGCTAAACGGGCGCGGCACGGGCTAGAGAAGAGATGGAGTGATGTGGTACAGGAGGACGTGGAGCTGAGTGGAGTTGCCGATGACTGGTACCAGCAGTGTCAAAATCGGCCTCTGTGGAGGAGGCTCATGAAGGACGCTACTGGGCATTTGGAGGTAGTCGCCCTCCAACAACAATGGAGGGCAGAGGAGCGACGCTCACAACAACGAGGGGAGCGCCGGGTGGCTAGGGCACAGCAGGTTGGCACAATAGGGGGCACAGGTGGTGCATCAGCCAGTCATCTCAGTCATCTCAGTCAGACAACCCGTGGCACCTGGGTCTGCCCCGTGACCTCCTGCCAGCGGGCGTTCGACACTTCACGTGGCCTCAAGGTGCACATGGCCTGGCACAAGCGTCGTGGTGACGTCACCGCCACTTAGTGGCGAATGGCGGTTGTTGTTATATATCTACTGTAATCACCCAGGAATGTATGTCCTTAACGTTCGTGACGTCACTCCACATCGACCAGCCCCCCTCATTAATATTCATGAGAAGGTGACGTCCTCCAAATGGACACACCCCCACCCCTCATTCATAATCATAAGCGGGTGACGTCACTCAAGATGCAGTACTCCCCCCTCACTAATAATCATGAACAAGTGACGTCACTCCACATCGAACAGCCGCCCTCAATAATCATGAACAGGTTACGTCCTCCACATGGAACCCCCCCCCCATCTCAGTAACATCTGGCAGTTCACCAGTTCAAGCGAGCCTGACTGCTGATGAGACACTGAGAGACGAAGCCTGTTTCAGGGTGCTGCTTGTGTTGAGTTAATGTTGATGATGAGATGCACTCTTAGAAGCTTGTGCGGCTGAGTAGCACCACTCGCATTGTGTGCGTGGAGAAGTGGCGATGTGGAGGCTGTACAGCTCGGATATCTTGTTCCTTGAGCTGCAGCAGCAGCTATAGTTATGCATTTGTCCACTAGAGGGCATCACGTGCATTGTGGAGAACCTGCAGTGCCCCTACATCCTGTAGCCCTAACCCTATAGCCCTGACCCTATAGCCCTGACCCTATAGCCCTGACCCTATAGCCCTGACCCTATAGCCCTGACCCTATAGCCCTGACCCTATAGCCCTGACCCTATAGCCCTGACCCTATAGCCCTGACCCTAACCTAATGCTTTTGGTGTCCTTCCCCGGCACCTCCGATTAGCACGGTTGGCTATATACGGTGCGAAAGAAATTCAGCCTTCAATAGCTGCCCCCAGACATGAGTGATCATTTGTGGTCAAGTGGCTTCTGAAAAATAAGCTAATACCTCATTGGACTTTACCTGATAATATTTTAAAAAATTGCTTAGTTTATTCTTTGTTTAGTGATTTGTTTACTTTTCCTATACGTTGCACTCCGATCGTTTTTTTGTATTGTTTGTTGCTGTAACGTACAAAGCCGTCCCTACTGGACATCTCTGAAAAAAGCTTTATAGCTCATCGGATTCCTCCAGTATGATTACATATTCAGATTTTGATTCTTATATACATATCTGGGGCAGCTCGTGTTGGTAGTGAGCTCCGATGAAGGCCAGCAAGGCGCTCGAAGGGGACGGAATGGTCAGAACAGTGTCTGGTCCTCAGACTCACCAGAGACACTCACCAGGGACAGACTCACCACATATCGACACACTCACTCACCCACCCACTAATCCACTCACTCAATCTCCCACCCACCCACTCACCCTCACCCACCCATCCACCCACCTACTCACCCATCCACTCTGACTCACCCACCCACCCACTCTCACTCACCCACCCACTCACTCACTCATACACACTCACCAACTCACCCAATCACTCAATCATTCAAATACCACTTACCCACGTACTTATTCACCCACTCACTCAATTACCCACTCACCCACCCACTCAACTACTCACCCACCCACTCACTCGCCCACCCACTCACCCACCCACCCATTCAACCACCCACTCACCCAGCCACCCACTCACTCACTCACTCACCCGCTCACTCACTCACCCACCTACTAACTCACCCACCCGCTCTCCCACCCACCCACGCACCCACTTGCCCACCAGCTAACTCACCCACTCGCTCAATCACCTCCCCACTCACCCACCACTCATTCACCCACTAATTTACCCACTCACACATCCAACCACTCCATTACCCTCTCACACACAGACTCACGAACTCACCCATTCACCCAATCACTCATTCAAAAATCCACTCACCCCTATACTCATTCACCCACTCGCTCAATTACCCACTGACCCACCCAAGCACCAAATCATGTATCCAGCTCCCCATTCATTTAATTAGCCACTCAACCACTGATTCATTCAAACTAACTCACTGACCCACCCAGTGGGTCAGTGGCAGGGGAACTTCAGATACTCGACCATTTGTTTCAACTGCTGTGCCAGAAGGTGGAACCAGCAATCTCTCCATTGCCAGTGAAGTTTACGAGCCATTGCATCACAGCAGCCCCCTCCAGTATGCAATGCTAAACGAGGGTCTCTCTCTCTGCGTGCACATCAGGGTAATATTTAATGAGGTGGTATGGACGTCTCGCTGCTTCGTGATGGATGTGATGGCAGTGGGAAAGTGGAGCAATGGAACAGCGGGGCATTAGGGCAGAGTGGCATCAAAGCAGTGGGGCAGCGGAGCAGAGGGGCAGTGAGGCAATGGGGCAGTGGGCAGAGGGGCAGCAGGACAGCGGAAGCAGCTTGGCAGAGGGGCAGTGGGGCAGTGAAGGGGTGGATGTGTCAGACGAATCGCCTGATGATCTTTTCCCACCACTGCTTGTACACGTTCTGAAGAAGGGCCATTGCCTGAAACTTCTCTCATGACATAGTTGTCATTGTACCGCCGCACACACAGCCGAGACACTGCACACGAGCCAAGGCACATTGAACCAACCCAGGCAGCGCTCACAAGCAATGCAAAGTTACATTGTTTCCTCATAGGTTTATGTCATAAAGTTTATAATAAAAACAACAATGATAATTATTACATAATGCATTGGATTGATGCTAACTCTTAACAGAGTTAGTCTGTTGGCAGCAGTCAGTGTCCAGTACAGTCCTGGCATCTGCTGCTCAGTTTCCTTCCCCGGCTGCGGTCCCAGTGGCACCTCCATCACCCCAACTGTGCGGTCGACCGGCCGCAACCAAACAGCATCATGCTGCGGAAGAGCGCACGGATCGCGTTCGCCACACGAGCCAGGCCCTTTCGTTCCTGCACTACCACCGCCTCCTGCCACTCTGTCTCCTCCTCTGTCTCCTCCTCTGTCTCCTTCCCCGTCGCCTCCTCTGTCTCCTCCGTCTTCTCTTTCTCCGTCTTTTCGACCTCCTGCATCACCATCTCTTCCACCACCACCATCACCACCACCATCTTCTCCTTTTCCTCCTCCACAGCCATCTTCTCCTCCATCTCCTTGTCGTCCTCTTCGTCCTCCACCGCTATCTCCTCATTTGTCTTCTCCAACTCCCTCTCCACCTTCTCCATTTCCTCTTTCACCTCCTCCTTCACTTCCTCTTTCATCTTCTTCTCCACAACCTCTCTCTTCTCTTCAACGGCCTGCGAGGATTGCTGCGCTGACTCCGCTCTTTGAAGAGACGCGCATGACACCGTTCAACCGTCCTGCTATGGCAGACATCACAGTCGTCTCCTTACAATCTGTAGGTGGACTGTGTGGCGGATTAATTCGAATTAAATAACCACACAAAACATCACAATCAGTGAGTACGCTTGGCATTGCAGCTGTCATTCTCTCAATGCAAGGCTAGCACGAAGAAAGGTGCTGCTGAATCTAACACAGACTGCTGTAGATTCACAGTAGCGGCTGGCATTGCTGTGTAAATCCAATGGAATAACTTGCAGTGACATTTGTATATGTGTACTATAATTGATCCCTGGCACACAATGGCATATTCATTTCCAATGACATCAGGGGATATTTTTAACGTGTGCTATGAAGGAGAGGGTGTGCGTGTCTTTGTGGTTTACGCAGCAGCACTAATACCCAGGGCAGGACGCCAGAGCTGAACTGTAAGCAGTGAGTGATGAACCCGCTATCGCTGGCCCGCTTCACCCATGCACGATTGTGGAAAAATATCCATGGTGATTTGTGGTCGACTAAGTTGCCCCCTTTGACTTTGATGGCATCTCAGAGCGCTTTACACGTGATGAGCCACTCACATCTTGCATTTCTCGTCTCAATGCATTTGAAAGGGGGCACCCCCCTCCTCCCAATGGCAGCTATCCTTGTGCAGTAAAAATACACTTGGTAGTTGGCCAAGAAACGGGCATTAGTCTGGCAACAATATAGTGGATGTAGGGTTACATGGTGAATATATTACCGCATTGTTACGTGGTCTCAACCAGAAAGCAATTATGAAGAACATTTCTATCGCCGAATGTACATGTGGGGTTTGCATTGTCTGTGTGTTTGTGCGGGTGGCAGAGCTGGAACATCTTTGCCTCATAACTAGAGGGATCTGGGTTCGATTCCCAACTGGGCCACTTTCTCTGTGTGGAGTTTGTTCTCTCCCCCTGTTCTGGGTGGGCTCTGCAGCTTTCTCCCCATAACTGAACCCACATAAGCAATGCAAATCACTCAATTAGGATCGCAAACAACAGTCATTTTGTTCCCGATTACTAACAAAACTTGGCAGGACCCTGCTGAAAAAAGGTCTTGAGACTCACTGATGCTTATCCTGCGTAAACAATAATAAATACACACAGGACACACGCAGAATTGCTTACCCTGGCTCAGCGGCTCCTTCTCTAAAGACATCTTCTCCAATGTGCAGTGTGATTGGGCCCTGCACAGGAGTGGTAGTGGTGGTTGTAGCGGTAGCGGAGGAGGTGGCGGCGGTGCTGGCGGCGGTGCTGGCAGCGGTGCTGGCGGTGGTGCTGGTGGTGGTGCTGGTGTTGGTGCTGGTGGTGGTGCTGGCGGTGGTGCTGGTGGTGGTGCTGGTGGTGGTGCTGGTGGTGGTGCTGGCGGTGGTGCTGGTGGTGGTGCTGGTGTTGGTGCTGGTGGTGGTGCTGGCGGTGGTGCTGGTGGTGGTGCTGGTGGTGGTGCTGGTGGTGCTGGCGGTGGTGCTGGTGGTGGTGCTGGTGTTGGTGCTGGCGGTGGTGCTGGTGGTGGTGCTGGCGGTGGTGCTGGTGGTGGTGCTGGCGGTGGTGCTGGTGGTGGTGCTGGCGGTGGTGCTGGTGGCCGTGGTCCGGAGGCAGTGGTGCTTCAATTTGGTGAAGCGCTTCTCCTCCTAGAGAGGCTTCACCTCGCCGAGGTTATTCACCTCCCGAATGCTCCTCTGGTTCTTGGGGCGCCTACACTTGAGCTGCTTCTATTCGTGCATATGCGCAACGATAAGCACAGGAACATTCAAACATGCACACACATGCACAAAATAATACCCACACGCACGCAAACATGCATTTCCACCCATACACAAATGCATACTCACACACCTATGCATGGACGCAAACATGTATATTGACTCATCCAAATATGCTGAGCACACACCAAATATGCTGAGCACACACATACACAATCACCCGATGTTAAAACAAACCTTTACCAATCAGTACTTTTGAACACAGCATTAATGTAGCCCTAACCACTAATTCACCTAAACCCTACAAACTAATGATACATGTTACACCCTCATATATTCCCACAGACACCTATCGACCCCACAGACCTCATGAACCCCATTGAGGCCTTGATCAACTGCGATAATTTAATGGCGATTGTTATTAACATTCATCACGGGCAATAGGTGCCACAGAATGTTCCATTGAAAGGATCTAGCTGCCCATAATCTGGAAAAATCTAACAGCAGCGCTCATCGTGGGCAACTGGAATAGCACCTTCCAATGAGCTCACAGACAGAGGTCGCGTCATTGCCTGAAAAAAAGGCCAATTGATGTGCATGCACGAGTGGGATATGGCGTGACATGGTGGCAAGATGGGGTGATGTCGGGAGATGATGTGGTGGTATTTAGATGTGATGTGTTGGAATGTTATGGAGAGATCGTGTCATGTGATGGTGTAGACACATGGTGAGGTTCTGTGATGGGTTATTGACTGGATGGTGTGGTGGTATGATGGGAAAGGTGGTGTGGAGAGATGGTTTGGTGATGTGATGTGTAGTCATGTTGTAGTTTTATCGTGTGGTGGCATGGTGTGCTATCGTGTACAGACGGTGTCCTTGACCCTCACCGACCACATACACACCTTTTGGTCGCCATTCTTGTCACCTTGGTTCGGGAAAGGGTCAACTCTGTCCATAATGTCCCCCCACGTGGTCGTTTGGAGCTGCGACTTCCGGACTACGGAGCACAGACATTTCATTCAAAGGATGAGTGATGGGTTAGAGAACGAAGCACATGGAGATTTCACAGAACTCATTCTGAGATCCCTCTAGTTACCTCTTATCACACTACAGGCCCTGCTATTGAGAAATATTCATCACATGGCATTAACACTTTACATGTCATATTTTTGTGAGCATGTTGAGATCATTCATTCCATAAACTTGAGACCCTAGTTTAATTATAGGTTGCTGAAACCCAGAGCTTAATAAACGTTCTCTGCCATGCTGGATCAGTGTCTAATCCCTTACCCACCAAGCCAGTTCTGCTGAATGCCATTATTATGGAGTTCTCCTCTGCATTTCCTAGTAATTTGTGAAAAGTAAGTTTATAGCTCATCAGAATTCTCCAGAATATATAAATATTCTGATTCTAACAAACTATTTTATGTAGGTATATGTAACTTACTCTCATAGTGCTCCAAGATATCAGCCCACTTAAGTTGTCTGTCCATGTTGTAGGTGTTGTGTCTGTTTGATGGTGGTGGCCTGGAGGGGTTAGAACAAGGATCAAATTTATCAACTCAATTAATCACTCATCCTCTCAATTATTACCATTTTCCACTCACAGTACCAGTCACTCACTCTTGTGCATGTTGATTTACAAGCCCCTTCATTTACTTGCTTACTGCCAACTCACTCACTTGTGCACCCGCTCACTCACTCATTCACTCACCCACTCACACATGCTTATTCCAATCCACTATTCCATTGAACATAATCGTCAGACTTAACCATGTTCATGTAGAACCCATTTGTATTAATCCACTGGTTGATAAAGGCCTCTCAATGCCTCATGGATGATGAGGGTTATGTAACCATACTTAAAAACGCTGGTCAGTGTGGGTTGGTGAAGGTCGGGGAGACTGCAAAAGAAAATATTTTTCTGCACTGCCCTCCAATGCTCACAATGACTATTACACCATTTATAGCACGTGGTGGCCACCCAATGCTAGGACATCCAATCACTCCCCAAGCTAGACCCTGCTTAGCTTCTGAGACCTGATGAAATCAGGAACATAACGGGTAATCTATTCAGAGGTCAACCAATCGAATTACCTGAGTAATATCCCTCGCCCAAACATCAAAATACTATTACTCAAGCATAACCCGAACACCTGATAGGCAACCCTAACCCGTCATACCGAACACTAACCCTTAATACACAAACCCTAATACACAACCGTAACTCTAAGTTCTAAACCGTAACTGTATCACACTTGCCCGTATGGCAAACTCCAACCTCTAATTATAACTGTGAACTCTAACCCTTCACTCTATCCCCAAACACTAAAACTCAGCCTGTAGCCCATAACCACAACTTTTCACCCCTAATTATTAACAACGATCCCTGATCATTTTTAAAACGCCCGTGTCGGGCTCACTTTTCAGATGTGATGAAGACCAGGCTCACAACTAACGAGATTAACTTTACTTTTATCACCGGTTGTGCATCTTTTAAAAACTAGAATGCGAAATAATCGCGTCCAGTTGCACATTATTTAATTGTAAATGCATTTACATAATTTTGCTTTACAAACAATGTTTTCCATCAATTAAATAATTGTTGAATAACAAGACAAAATGCAGGAGTATCTGCATTATTATGAAAAAACTATTGTAACATTTACAATATTATAGAAATAAGAGAGAAAATAATAAATTGTGTCACGCAGACGATCATACACTGCAACACGTAAATTAACAATTGGGAATTGTTTAATGATTAATGTTCACCTCTTTTGCATGCCGTTTCTACTTGAAACTAATTCTCACAACAATGTAAGAAATATCTACATCAATATTAATTCTACCGTCAAGAATCCAAAGATCACAATATCCACGACATTGTAGTTTGATTTTATAATAACATTTGCTAAAATTATATATTTAAACGAATTTGTTACAACACGTTACCATAAGCTGAGCTAAACCCCCAAACCCCTCATGCTCATGTAGTGAGTGAGACCCCCACACCCTTGAAAGCCTCAATAAAAACCCCATTCACACGCAAACAATCCTTAAACCACCCCTTTCAGGCTCACCGGTTAAATGATGTGCAGGCTGACAACTGCTGAGATTAATTTCAGTTTCATCAACAATAGTGGAGGCTTTAATAACCACGAGGCTAAATAATCTCACGCTTATTTTAGAAACACAGCGACCAATAAACACAGCTCTTCCAATATGAATGACACGTGGTGCATGACGTCATAGATATCATGATGTCAAAGGTACCACCCACATGACTGTGACATCACAGACTGGAGACAACGACGTCATCAGCCAGGATCTGACCTGAACAGCAGACCCCTTCCTAATGTTAAATGTAATGTAACTCAGATTATTTCGGGCACAATTGTCCCAGTAATAAGAAAATGATGATTGTGTACATTTTATTCGTAATCTAGATGACTTAAACAGGCTCGTTATCAACGTTTTGAATGGTTACACGGTTACGGTCTAAACAATGTTAGAAACAGCAATATATGAAGTGATATTCCAAGTTACGAATCTAATTGTCTTAATTTGATGGCAGACAATCCAATTACCACAATATTATGAATATTTGAGTCTAGTTTGAGGTGACAATGTAAAATTATATTTTTAAAATGGCATCTTATGAAAAAAACTATTGTAACATTTACAATATTATAGAAATAAAAGAGAAAATCATAAATTGTGTCAGGCAGATGATCATACACTGCAATACAAATTAACAATTGGGAATTGTTTAATGATTAATGTTCACCTTTTGCATGCCGTTTCTATTTGAAACTAATTTTTACATCAATAATCAGTCACATAAAACGACAATGTCAGAAATATCCACATCATTATTAATTCTACCGTCAAGAATCCAAGAATCACAATATCCACGACATTGCAGTTTGATTTTCTGATAACATATGCTAAAATTGTATATTCAAAAGTATTTCTTACAACACGTTACCTTAAGCTAAGCTAAACCCCCAAACCCCTCATGCTCATGTAGTGAGTGAGACCCCCACACCCTTGAAAGCTTCAATAATAAACCCGATTAACACGCAAACAATCCTTAAACCACCCCTTTCAGTTTGATTTTATAATAACATTTGCTAAAATTATATATTTAAACGTATTTGTTACAACACGTTACCATAAGCTGAGCGAAACCCCCAAACCCCTCATGCTCATGTAGTGAGTGAGACTCCCACACCCTTGAAAGCCTCTCGGTCACGGTCATTTCCTCACTTCTCTACGCTTGCGAAACGTGGACCCCCCTAATGGAACATCTTCGCCGGTTAGAAACATTTAGACAGGCCTGCCTACGATCCATTCTGGGTTTAACCAGACTGGATTGTGTGAGGAGCTCACAAATCCTTGAAAGATCTGGGCAAGGTCCCATCGGTGAGCTCCTCCGGCGGGCAAGGCTGCGATGGCTGGGTCATGTAGCCCGCATGCCCAGCCACCGCATGCCGAAACAGCTTTTGTTCGGCCGGATCGAGGGGGCTAAACGGGCGCAGCACGGGCTAGAGAAGAGATGGAGTGATGTGGTACAGGAGGACGTGGAGCTGAGTGGAGTTTCCGATGACTGGTACCAGCAGTGTCAAAATCGGCCTCTGTGGAGGAGGCTCATGAAGGACGCTACTGGGCATTTGGAGGTAGTCGCCCTCCAACAACAATGGAGGGCAGAGGAGCGACGCTCACAACAACGAGCGGAGCGCCGGGTGGCTAGGGCACAGCAGGTTGGCACAATAGGGGGCACAGGTGGTGCATCAGCCAGTCATCTCAGTCATCTCAGTCAGTCGACCCGTGGCACCTGGGTCTGCCCCGTGACCTCCTGCCAGCGGGCGTTCGACACTTCACGTGGCCTCAAGGTGCACATGGCCTGGCACAAGCGTCGTGGTGACATCACCGCCACTTAGTGGCGAATGGCGGTTGTTGTTATATATCTACTGTAATCACCCAGGAATGTATGTCCTTAACGTTCGTAACGTCACTCCACATCGACCAGCCCCCCTCATTAATATTCATGAGAAGGTGACGTCCTCCAAATGGACACACCCCCACCCCTCATTCATAATCATAAGCGGGTGACGTCACTCAAGATGCAGTACTCCCCCCCTCACTAATAATCATGAACAAGTGACGTCACTCCACATCGAACAGCCGCCCTCAATAATCATGAACAGGTTACGTCCTCCACATGGAACCCCCCCCCATCTCAGTAACATCTGGCAGTTCATCAGTTCAAACGAGCCTGACTGCTGATGAGACACTGAGAGACGAAGCCTGTTTCAGGGTGCTGCTTGTGTTGAGTTAATGTTGATGATGAGATGCACTCTTAGAAGCTTGTGCGGCTGAGTAGCACCACTCGCATTGTGTGCGTGGAGAAGTGGCGATGTGGAGGCTGTACAGCTCGGATATCTTGTTCCTTGAGCTGCAGCAGCAGCTGTAGTTATGCGTTTGTCCACTAGAGGGCATCACGTGCCATGTGGAGAACCTGCAGTGCCCCTACATCCTGTAGCCCTAACCCTATAGCCCTGACCCTATAGCCCTGACCCTATAGCCCTGACCCTATAACCCTGACCCTATAGCCCTGACCCTATAGCCCTGACCCTATAGCCCTGACCCTAACCTAATACTTTTGGTGTCCTTCCCCGGCACCTCCGATTAGCACGGTTGGCTATGTACGGTGAGAAAGAAATTCAGCCTTCAATAGCTGCCCCCAGACATGAGTTATTATTTGTGGTCAAGTGGCTTCTGAAAAATAAGCTAATACCTCATTGGACTTTACCTGATAATATTTTTAAAAATTGCTTAGTTTATTCTTTTTTTAGTGATTTGTTTACTTTTCCTATACCTTGCACTCCGATCGGTTTTTTTGTATTGCTTGTTGCTGTATCGCACAAAGCCGTCCCTACTGGACATCTCTGAAAAAAGCTTTATAGCTCATCGGATTCCTCCAGTATGATTACATATTCAGATTTTGATTCTTATATACATATCTGGGGCAGCTCGTGTTGGTAGTGAGCCCCGATGAAGGCCAGCAAGGCGCTCGAAGGGGACGGAATGGTCAGAACAGTGTCTGGTCCTCAGACTCACCAGAGACACTCACCAGGGACAGACTCACCACATATCGACACACTCACTCACCCACCCACTCATCCACTCACTCAATCTCCCACCCACCCACTCACCCTCACCCACCCATCCACCCACCTACTCACCCATCCACTCTGACTCACCCACCCACCCACTCTCACTGACCCACTCACTCACTCATACACACACTCACCAACTCACCCAATCACTCAATCATTCAAATACCACTTACCCACGTACTTATTCACCCACTCACTCAATTACCCACTCACCCACCCACTCAACTACTCACCCACCCACTCACCCACTCACTCACCCACCCACTCACCCACCCACCCATTCAACCACCCACTCACCCACCCACCCATTCAACCACCCACTCACCCAACCACCCACTCACTCACTCACCCGCTCACTCACTCACCCACCTACTAACTCATCCACCCGCTCTCCCACCCACCCACCCACGCACCCACTTGCCCACCAGCTAACTCACCCACTCACTCAATCACCTCCCCACTCACCCACCACTCATTCACCCACTAATTTACCCACTCACACATCCAACCACTCCATTACCCTCTCACACACAGACTCACGAACTCACCCATTCACCCAATCACTCATTCAAAAATCCACTCACCCCTATACTCATTCACCCACTCGCTCAATTACCCACTGACCCACCCAAGCACCAAATCATGTATCCAGCTCCCCATTCATTTAATTAGCCACTCAACCACTGATTCATTCAAACTAACTCACTGACCCACCCACTCACTCATCCACCCACCTAATCATTCACCAACTCAACCATCCACTTACTCATTAACACATTCACACATCCACCAATTTACACACTAACCCACTCATTCAATTACCCATCCACCCATTCAACCACCAACCATCCACTCACCCAGGCACCAACTGATCCAATTACCCATCCACTCACCCACATATCCACACACCGATGCACTCATTCATCCACCACCTACCCACCCACTTACTCAATTTCCCACTCACCCAAGCAGTAATGTGATGGTTTATAATGTGCAGTCAATGGCAACCGCGCTGAGACCATTAATTCACCAGACTTGAGAACCTGCTTTAATCGTAGGTGAATGCCTGGATTCAACCCCATTTTAGTGCTCTGACCTCTGAGCCACTGGACCATTTCTAAACAATCAACACCCCCCCCCCCATGTTAAATACATAAGCAGCCTGTTTAGTAAGAAGCATTATTGGAATACTTTGCCAAGACAATTGATATTGTGGAGCAGTCCTGCAATTGCTTTCTCATGCCTCTGCTGGCAAGAAGAATTTACACAATAGAGACCTCTAGAAAGGCGTTTGAACGATATTTTGGTCTATTCTTCCATACTCGTCAGATGATTTTGAAGAGGAAGGAG
The DNA here is from genome assembly GCF_048934315.1 of Petromyzon marinus. Taxonomy (NCBI): domain Eukaryota; kingdom Metazoa; phylum Chordata; class Hyperoartia; order Petromyzontiformes; family Petromyzontidae; genus Petromyzon; species Petromyzon marinus. The sequence goes on along the minus strand of NW_027423688.1, from coordinate 2,648,163 downwards.
TACCCACACTTTTACCTACCACACGCAACTTGCCACTCGATTATGGTGTACCCAGTTGTACTGTTTGGCGGACAGAGGCAGGGGAACTTCAGATACTCGACCATTTGTTTCAACTGCTGTGCCAGAAGGTGGAACCAGCAATCTCTCCATTGCCAGTGAAGTTTACGAGCCATTGCATCACAGCAGCCCCCTCCAGTATGCAATGCTAAACGAGGGTCTCTCTCTCTGCGTGCACATCAGGGTAATATTTAATGAGGTGGTATGGACGTCTCGCTGCTTCGTGATGGATGTGATGGCAGTGGGAAAGTGGAGCAATGGAACAGCGGGGCATTAGGGCAGAGTGGCATCAAAGCAGTGGGGCAGCGGAGCAGAGGGGCAGTGAGGCAATGGGGCAGTGGGCAGAGGGGCAGCAGGACAGCGGAAGCAGCTTGGCAGAGGGGCAGTGGGGCAGTGAAGGGGTGGATGTGTCAGACGAATCGCCTGATGATCTTTTCCCACCACTGCTTGTACACGTTCTGAAGAAGGGCCATTGCCTGAAACTTCTCTCATGACATAGTTGTCATTGTACCGCCGCACACACAGCCGGGACACTGCACACGAGCCAAGGCACATTGAACCAACCCAGGCAGCGCTCACAAGCAATGCAAAGTTACATTGTTTCCTCATAGGTTTATGTCATAAAGTTTATAATAAAAACAACAATGATAATTATTACATAATGCATTGGATTGATGCTAACTCTTAACAGAGTTAGTCTGTTGGCAGCAGTCAGTGTCCAGTACAGTCCTGGCATCTGCTGCTCAGTTTCCTTCCCCGGCTGCGGTCCCAGTGGCACCTCCATCACTCCAACTGTGCGGTCGACCGGCCGCAACCAAACAGCATCATGCTGCGGAAGAGCACACGGATCGCGTTCGCCACACGAGCCAGGCCCTTTCGTTCCTGCACTACCACCGCCTCCTGCCACTCTGTCTCCTCCTCTGTCTCCTCCTCTGTCTCCTTCCCCGTCGCCTCCTCTGTCTCCTCCGTCTTCTCTTTCTCCGTCTTTTCGACCTCCTGCATCACCATCTCTTCCACCACCACCACCACCATCACCACCACCATCTTCTCCTTTTCCTCCTCCACAGCCATCTTCTCCTCCATCTCCTTGTCGTCCTCTTCGTCCTCCACCGCTATCTCCTCATTTGTCTTCTCCAACTCCCTCTCCACCTTCTCCATTTCCTCTTTCACCTCCTCCTTCACTTCCTCTCTCATCTTCTTCTCCACAACCTCTCTCTTCTCTTCAACGGCCTGCGAGGATTGCTGCGCTGACTCCGCTCTTTGAAGAGACGCGCATGACACCGTTCAACCTTCCTGCTATGGCAGACATCGCAGTCGTCTCCTTACAATCTGTAGGTGGACTGTGTGGCGGATTAATTCGAATTTAATAACCACACAAAACATCACAATCAGTGAGTACGCTTGGCATTGCAGCTGTCATTCTCTCAATGCAAGGCTAGCACGAAGAAAGGTGCTGCTGAATCCAACACAGACTGCTGTACTTTCACAGTAGCGGCTGGCATTGCTGTGTAAATCCAATGGAATAACTTGCAGTGACATTTGTATATGTGTACTATAATTGATCCCTGGCACACAATGGCATATTCATTTCCAATGACATCAGGGGATATTTTTAACGTGTGCTATGAAGGAGAGGGTGTGCGTGTCTTTGTGGTTTACGCAGCAGCACTAATACCCAGGGCAGGATGCCAGAGCTGAACTGTAAGCAGTGAGTGATGAACCCGCTATCGCTGGCCCGCTTCACCCATGCACGATTGTGGAAAAATATCCATGGTGATTTGTGGTCGACTAAGTTGCCCCCTTTGACTTTGATGGCATCTCAGAGCGCTTTACACGTGATGAGCCACTCACATCTTGCATTTCTCGTCTCAATGCATTTGAAAGGGGGCACCCCCCTCCTCCCAATGGCAGCTATCCTTGTGCAGTAAAAATACACTTGGTAGTTGGCCAGGAAACGGGCATTAGTCTGGCAACAATATAGTGGATGTAGGGTTACATGGTGAATATATTACCGCATTGTTACGTGGTCTCAACCAGAAAGCAATTATGAAGAACATTTCTATCGCCGAATGTACATGTGGGGTTTGCATTGTCTGTGTGTTTGTGCGGGTGGCAGAGCTGGAACATCTTTGCCTCATAACTAGAGGGATCTGGGTTCGATTCCCAACTGGGCCACTTTCTCTGTGTGGAGTTTGTTCTCTCCCCCTGTTCTGGGTGGGCTCTGCAGCTTTCTCCCCATAACTGAACCCACATAAGCAATGCAAATCACTCAATTAGGATCGCAAACAACAGTCATTTTGTTCCCGATTACTAACAAAACTTGGCAGGACCCTGCTGAAAAAAGGTCTTGAGACTCACTGATGCTTATCCTGCGTAAACAATAATAATAAATACACACAGGACACACGCAGAGTTGCTTACCCTGGCTCAGCGGCTCCTTCTCTAAAGACATCTTCTCCAATGTGCAGTGTGATTGGGCCCTGCACAGGAGTGGTAGTGGTGGTTGTAGCGGTAGCGGAGGAGGTGGCGGCGGTGCTGGCGGCGGTGCTGGCAGCGGTGCTGGCGGTGGTGCTGGTGGTGGTGCTGGCGGTGGTGCTGGTGGTGGTGCTGGCGGTGGTGCTGGTGGTGGTGCTGGTGGTGGTGCTGGTGGTGGTGCTGGCGGTGGTGCTGGTGGTGGTGCTGGTGTTGGTGCTGGTGGTGGTGCTGGCGGTGGTGCTGGTGGTGGTGCTGGTGGTGGTGCTGGTGGTGCTGGCGGTGGTGCTGGTGGTGGTGCTGGTGGTGGTGCTGGTGGTGGTGCTGGTGGTGGTGCTGGCGGTGGTGCTGGTGGCCGTGGTCCGGAGGCAGTGGTGCTTCAATTTGGTGAAGTGCTTCTCCTCCTAGAGAGGCTTCACCTCGCCGAGGTTATTCACCTCCCGAATGCTCCTCTGGTTCTTGGGGCGCCTACACTTGAGCTGCTTCTATTCGTGCATATGCGCAACGATAAGCACAGGAACATTCAAACATGCACACACATGCACAAAATAATACCCACACGCACGCAAACATGCATTTCCACCCATACACAAATGCATACTCACACACCTATGCATGGACGCAAACATGTATATTGACTCATCCAAATATGCTGAGCACACACCAAATATGCTGAGCACACACATACACAATCACCCGATGTTAAAACAAACCTTTACCAATCAGTACTTTTGAACACAGCATTAATGTAGCCCTAACCACTAATTCACCTAAACCCTACAAACTAATGATACATGTTACACCCTCATATTCCCACAGACACCTATCGACCCCACAGACCTCATGAACCCCATTGAGGCCTTGATCAACTGCGATAATTTAATGGCGATTGTTATTAACATTCATCACGGGCAATAGGTGCCACAGAATGTTCCATTGAAAGGATCTAGCTGCCCATAATCTGGAAAAATCTAACAGCAGCGCTCATCGTGGGCAACTGGAATAGCACCTTCCAATGAGCTCACAGACAGAGGTCGCGTCACTGCCTGAAAAAAAGGCCAATTGATGTGCATGCACGAGTGGGATATGGCGTGACATGGTGGCAAGATGGGGTGATGTCGGGAGATGATGTGGTGGTATTTAGATGTGATGTGTTGGAATGTTATGGAGAGATCGTGTCATGTGATGGTGTAGACACATGGTCAGGTTCTGTGATGGGTTATTGACTGGATGGTGGGGTGGTATGATGGGAAAGGTGGTGTGGAGAGATGGTTTGGTGATGTGATGTGTAGTCATGTTGTAGTTTTATCGTGTGGTGGCATGGTGTGCTATCGTGTACAGACGGTGTCCTTGACCCTCACCGACCACATACACACCTTTTGGTCGCCATTCTTGTCACCTTGGTTCGGGAAAGGGTCAACTCTGTCCATAATGTCCCCCCACGTGGTCGTTTGGAGCTGCGACTTCCGGACTACGGAGCACAGACATTTCATTCAAAGGATGAGTGATGGGTTAGAGAACGAAGCACATGGAGATTTCACAGAACTCATTCTGAGATCCCTCTAGTTACCTCTTATCACACTACAGGCCCTGCTATTGAGAAATATTCATCACATGGCATTAACACTTTACATGTCATATTTTTGTGAGCATGTTGAGATCATTCATTCCATAAACTTGAGACCCTAGTTTAATTATAGGTTGCTGAAACCCAGAGCTTAATAAACGTTCTCTGCCATGCTGGATCAGTGTCTAATCCCTTACCCACCAAGCCAGTTCTGCTGAATGCCATTATTATGGAGATCTCCTCTGCATTTCCTAGTAATTTGTGAAAAGTAAGTTTATAGCTCATCAGAATTCTCCAGAATATATAAATATTCTGATTCTAACAAACTATTTTATGTAGGTATATGTAACTTACTCTCATAGCGCTCCAAGATATCAGCCCACTTAAGTTGTCTGTCCATGTTGTAGGTGTTGTGTCTGTTTGATGGTGGTGGCCTGGAGGGGTTAGAACAAGGATCAAATTTATCAACTCAATTAATCACTCATCCTCTCAATTATTACCATTTTCCACTCACAGTACCAGTCACTCACTCTTGTGCATGTTGATTTACAAGCCCCTTCATTTACTTGCTGACTGCCAACTCACTCACTTGTGCACCCGCTCACTCACTCATTCACTCACCCACTCACACATGTTTATTCCAATCCACTATTCCATTGAACATAATCGTCAGACTTAACCATGTTCATGTAGAACCCATTTGTATTAATACACTGGTTGATAAAGGCCTCTCAATGCCTCATGGATGATGAGGGTTATGTAACCATACTTAAAAACGCTGGTCAGTGTGGGTTGGTGAAGGTCGGGGAGACTGCAAAAGAAAATATTTTTCTGCACTGCCCTCCAATGCTCACAATGACTATTACACCATTTATAGCACGTGGTGGCCACCCAATGCTAGGACATCCAATCACTCCCCAAGCTAGACCCTGCTTAGCTTCTGAGACCTGATGAAATCAGGAACATAACGGGTAATCTATTCAGAGGTCAACCAATCGAATTACCTGAGTAATATCCCTCGCCCAAACATCAAAATACTATTACTCAAGCATAACCCGAACACCTGATAGGCAACCCTAACCCGTCATACCGAACACTAACCCTTAATACACAAACCCTAATACACAACCGTAACTCTAAGTTCTAAACCGTAACTGTATCACACTTGCCTGTATGGCAAACTCCAACCTCTAATTATAACTGTGAACTCTAACCCTTCACTCTATCCCCAAACACTAAAACTCAGCCTGTAGCCCATAACCACAACTTTTCACCCCTAATTATTAACAACGATCCCTGATCATTTTTAAAACGCCCGTGTCGGGCTCACTTTTCAGATGTGATGAAGACCAGGCTCACAACTGACGAGATTAACTTTACTTTTATCACCGGTTGTGCATCTTTTAAAAACTAGAATGCGAAATAATCACGTCCAGTTGCACATTATTTAATTGTAAATGCATTTACATAATTTTGCTTTACAAACAATGTTTTCCATCAATTAAATAATTGTTGAATAACACGACAAAATGCAGGAGTATCTGCATTATTATGAAAAAACTATTGTAACATTTACAATATTATAGAAATAAAAGAGAAAATAATAAATTGTGTCAAGCAGACGATCATACACTGTAACACGTAAATTAACAATTGGGAATTGTTTAATGATTAATGTTCACCTCTTTTGCATGCCGTTTCTATTTGAAACTAATTCTCACAACAATGTAAGAAATATCTACATCAATATTAATTCTACCGTCAAGAATCCAAAAATCACAATATCCACGACATTGTAGTTTGATTTTATAATAACATTTGTTAAAATTATATATTTAAACGTATTTGTTACAACACGTTACCATAAGCTGAGCTAAACCCCCAAACCCCTCATGCTCATGTAGTGAGTGAGACCCCCACACCCTTGAAAGCCTCAATGAAAACCCCATTAACACGCAAACAATCCTTAAACCACCCCTTTCAGGCTCACCGGTTAAATGATGTGCAGGCTGACAACTGCTGAGAATAATTTCAGTTTCATCAACAGTAGTGGAGGCTTTAATAACCACGAGGCTAAATAATATCACGCTTATTTTAGCTGAGACAAGAAACACAGCCACCAATAAACGCAGCTCTTCCAATATGAATGACACGTGGTGCATGACGTCATAGACATCATGATGTCAAAGGTACCTCCCACATGACTGTGACATCACAGACTGGATTCATCTACGTCATCAGCCAAGATCTGAATGTAATGCAACTCCTATTATTTAGGGCACAATTGTCCCAGAAATAAGAAAACGATGATGGTGAAAATTGTATTCATATTCTAGATGACATAAACAAGCTAGTTAGCAAAAGTTTAAATGGATACACGCTTGCGGTCTAAACAAAATATCAGGGAATATGCGAAGCAACGAATCTAATTGTAAATTGGTGGCAGAAAATCAAATTATCACAATATCATAACCATTGTAGCCTAGTTTGTGGTGAAAATCAAATTATCACAATATCATAACCATTATAGCCTAGTTTGTGGTGAAAATCAAATTATCACAATATCATAACCATTGTAGCCTTGTTTGTGATGAAAATCTAATTATCACAATATCATAACCATTGTAGCCTTGTTTGTGGTGAAAATCAAATTATCACAATATCATAACCATTGTAGCCTAGTTTGTGGTGAAAATCTAATTATCACAATATCATAACCATTGTAGCCTAGTTTGTGGTGAAAATCAAATTATCACAATATCATAACCATTGTAGCCTAAATTTTGATTTAAAGCTTTCGTGACTGCAGTAATTCATATTCTTAGTTTTTTCGGTAAAGTCACGTTGAAGAGAAACAACAAAATAACAAAATATATATAAAACAATAAAAACATTTCTCACGACGTTTCGACCATAACTCAAACGGTCATCATCAGGTGTGTCGGTTTGCATAAATTTATTTTGAAAACGGCATAGTTATTTATTTATATATATAAAAATAACGTTTGCGTCACGCGCAACGATTGGCTGTTTGCCAGGACTAGTCCATCTATTTTTTGAAAAGAGGAGGGGGGAGACGAAATTTGTTTTTATGTATGCTGTCTGAAAGCCACTGTAAGCGTGAACAATCAATCAAGAACTGAAATGATTTATCAAATCTTTCCAATGATTGCTAAGATAAAATCCATCTTCTCGGTTGAAATTGTCTCTGTGTTTGTATATGTGGATAGCCTCATGAACGAATCTCTCATGGAAGCCAGATGGCTTACAAAGAACCTCCGTCTTGGAAAAGTCAATGGCATGTGAGCCTACTGAATTAGAACAATGATCTGCTACGGCCGAGGTGTTGGTCCTACCGTGTTTAAGGTCTGCTTTATGTTCACGAATGCGGTCCGAGATATGGCGTTTGGTTTCTCCAATGTAACTACTACCACAGAGGCAACTTAGTTTGTAGACACCAGGGTATTGTATGTCCGGAATCACATCTTTTACAGACGGAACCAGATCACGGATTTTATGTAATGTGTTGAAACGGACCTGGATCTTGTGTTTATTCAAGATTTTGGAGATCTTTTTTGTGATCCCAGCAATGTAGGGTAAAGTGATGGTTTTGAAAGGCTCCTCAAGAGGGTTCTTCTTCATGGTTTGAGTGATAGCTTTGCGGATTGTATAGTTGGAGTAACCATTAGCCCTAAGAGCTTGGTGTACGTGCTTGAGTTCACTGCTTATGTGTTCCTGGTCGGATATGCATTGGGCTCTATGATACAGAGTCTTGATGAGAGAATTCTTCTGTGATGGATGGTGGTGGGAATCCGGTTTCAGATAAGCATCCGTATGGGTAGCTTTCCTGTAGACAGAGTGGCTCATTGAACCATCAGGTCTCTTTTTAATTAGGACATCCAAAAAAGGTATCTTGCCATCTATTTCGACTTCCATGGTAAATCTGATGGCTGGGTGTATGGAATTGATGTGGTCGAAGAATTGGTCTAGAGCAGGCCGGCCATGTGGCCAGATGACAAAAGTGTCATCCACGTACCTCTTCCATAAGGTTGGGCGCAGAGTGGCAGTCTGGATGGCGTCAGTCTCAAATTTCTCCATGAAAATGTTAGCTATAACTGGAGAAAGGGGGGAGCCCATTGGGGTGCCCTCAGTTTGTTTGTAGAAAGTTCCATTCCAAGTGAAGTATGTATTGGTTAAACAGTGTCTCACCAGGGGGGGTACCTCAGTGTTTAGTCCTTGATGAACCAAGTCTTCAATGATTGCAATGGTGTCAGGTACAGGAACCTTGGTGAATAAGGAAACTACATCAAAACTGACAAGCAGGTCGTCTGGGGACAGGGAAATACCCTTGATTGTTGATACCAGGTGAGTAGAATTTTGTACCGCAGAGGTGGTCTTTCCAGTGAAAGGACGCAGGATTTCAGACAAAAAACGAGCTAGTTTGTAGGTGGGGGAGCTGATAGTAGAAACTATGGGACGAAGAGGTGTATCAACTTTATGTATTTTTGGTAAGCCGTATAATCTTGGTGGCCTGGCAGCAGAAGGTTTCAACGAAAACTGTTTAGATTGATCAATTAATGCGGTTGAATCAGAAATTATTTTGTTGGTTTGTGTGACGAGGCTGTTGGTGGGATCTCTTTTTATTTTTGTATAACTACCATCGTCGAGTAATTCTTTAATTTTGTTGTTGTATTCTATTTTATCCATGATAACAGTAGCATTGCCTTTGTCAGCTGAGAGAACTACAATATCATTCCTCTTTTTTTAATTTATATAATTCAAAACGCTCATCTTTGCTGAGGTTGCTAGCTGGCATCTTAGCGTTTTTGAGGGTTGCAGCGATTTCAGATCTTGCTACATCTGCAGCGATGTGACCCAGGCCCCTGAGAGCAACGTCTACTTGGGCAATTATATCATTAACTGGTATGTGTTTAGGTGTGACTGCAAAATTTAGACCTTTAGCTAAAACGGATTTCAGACCATCGGAAATAGAACTGTTACTGCGATTAATTACGACTTTATTAACGTCTAACTTTTTGGTGTGTGGGTCCGGTCTTTTGTTTAAGAGGAGGTTAAATTTGGAAATCAGGTTTTCCTTACATTTGGTCGACATAGTAGCAGCTGAAGAGGCAGTCATATTGTCTACATGTTCCCAATCCGATGTGGACATTATTGCCGTCAATGATAAGTGTGATTTGTAGAGTGTCTTGTCTAACTGATCTAGTTCTGTGCGTATAAGTCTGATTTTTTCTGAGATAAGAGCTAAGCTAGTTTTGAAAAGAATTCGTTTCGCATTAGAAGAAGTTACAGTAGCAGAGGTGAGTGTAAATGCGATTGGTATTACCCCAGAGTCGCGGCATCTCTTCAGGAAGGTGAGAGACTCGATCAGCTGAGCTTTCTTATCCCGGAGTTTGTTGAAGGATCTTAAAGTTATGTGAAAACCCTCCCCGTAGAGGCGATTAAATTTTGATTTAAAGCTTTCGTGACTGCAGTAATTCATATTCTTAGTTTTTTCGGTAAAGTCACGTTGAAGAGAAACAACAAAATAACAAAATATATATAAAACAATAAAAAAATTTCTCACGACGTTTCGACCATAACTCAAACGGTCATCATCAGGTGTGTCGGTTTGCATAAATTTATTTTGAAAACGGCATAGTTATTTATTTATATATATAAAAATAACGTTTGCGTCACGCGCAACGATTGGCTGTTTGCCAGGACTAGTCCATCTATTTTTTGAAAAGAGGAGGGGGGAGACGAAATTTGTTTTTATGTATGCTGTCTGAAAGCCACTGTAAGCGTGAACAATCAATCAAGAACTGAAATGATTTATCAAATCTTTCCAATGATTGCTAAGATAAAATCCATCTTCTCGGTTGAAATTGTCTCTGTGTTTGTATATGTGGATAGCCTCATGAACGAATCTCTCATGGAAGCCAGATGGCTTACAAAGAACCTCCGTCTTGGAAAAGTCAATGGCATGTGAGCCTACTGAATTAGAACAATGATCTGCTACGGCCGAGGTGTTGGTCCTACCGTGTTTAAGGTCTGCTTTATGTTCACGAATGCGGTCCGAGATACGGCGTTTGGTTTCTCCAATGTAACTACTACCACAGAGGCAACTTAGTTTGTAGACACCAGGGTATTGTATGTCCGGAATCACATCTTTTACAGACGGAACCAGATCACGGATTTTATGTAATGTGTTGAAACGGACCTGGATCTTGTGTTTATTCAAGATTTTGGAGATCTTTTTTGTGATCCCAGCAATGTAGGGTAAAGTGATGGTTTTGAAAGGCTCCTCAAGAGGGTTCTTCTTCATGGTTTGAGTGATAGCTTTGCGGATTGTATAGTTGGAGTAACCATTAGCCCTAAGAGCTTGGTGTACGTGCTTGAGTTCACTGCTTATGTGTTCCTGGTCGGATATGCATTGGGCTCTATGATACAGAGTCTTGATGAGAGAATTCTTCTGTGATGGATGGTGGTGGGAATCCGGTTTCAGATAAGCATCCGTATGGGTAGCTTTCCTGTAGACAGAGTGGCTCATTGAACCATCAGGTCTCTTTTTAATTAGGACATCCAAAAAAGGTATCTTGCCATCTATTTCGACTTCCATGGTAAATCTGATGGCTGGGTGTATGGAATTGATGTGGTCGAAGAATTGGTCTAGAGCAGGCCGGCCATGTGGCCAGATGACAAAAGTGTCATCCACGTACCTCTTCCATAAGGTTGGGCGCAGAGTGGCAGTCTGGATGGCGTCAGTCTCAAATTTCTCCATGAAAATGTTAGCTATAACTGGAGAAAGGGGGGAGCCCATTGGGGTGCCCTCAGTTTGTTTGTAGAAAGTTCCATTCCAAGTGAAGTATGTATTGGTTAAACAGTGTCTCACCAGGGGGGGTACCTCAGTGTTTAGTCCTTGATGAACCAAGTCTTCAATGATTGCAATGGTGTCAGGTACAGGAACCTTGGTGAATAAGGAAACTACATCAAAACTGACAAGCAGGTCGTCTGGGGACAGGGAAATACCCTTGATTGTTGATACCAGGTGAGTAGAATTTTGTACCGCAGAGGTGGTCTTTCCAGTGAAAGGACGCAGGATTTCAGACAAAAAACGAGCTAGTTTGTAGGTGGGGGAGCTGATAGTAGAAACTATGGGACGAAGAGGTGTATCAACTTTATGTATTTTTGGTAAGCCATATAATCTTGGTGGCCTGGCAGCAGAAGGTTTCAACGAAAACTGTTTAGATTGATCAATTAATGCGGTTGAATCAGAAATTATTTTGTTGGTTTGTGTGACGAGGCTGTTGGTGGGATCTCTTTTTATTTTTGTATAACTACCATTGTCGAGTAATTCTTTAATTTTGTTGTTGTATTCTATTTTATCCATGATAACAGTAGCATTGCCTTTGTCAGCTGAGAGAACTACAATATCATTCCTCTTTTTTAATTTATATAATTCAAAACGCTCATCTTTGCTGAGGTTGCTAGCTGGCATCTTAGCGTTTTTGAGGGTTGCAGCGATTTCAGATCTTGCTACGTCTGCAGCGATGTGACCCAGGCCCCTGAGAGCAACGTCTACTTGGGCAATTATATCATTAACTGGTATGTGTTTAGGTGTGACTGCAAAGTTTAGACCTTTAGCTAAAACGGATTTCAGACCATCGGAAATAGAACTGTTACTGCGATTAATTACGACTTTATTAACGTCTAACTTTTTGGTGTGTGGGTCCGGTCTTTTGTTTAAGAGGAGGTTAAATTTGGAAATCAGGTTTTCCTTACATTTGATCGACATAGTAGCAGCTGAAGAGGCAGTCATATTGTCTACATGTTCCCAATCCGATGTGGACATTATTGCCGTCAATGATAAGTGTGATTTGTAGAGTGTCTTGTCTAACTGATCTAGTTCTGTGCGTATAAGTCTGATTTTTTCTGAGATAAGAGCTAAGCTAGTTTTGAAAAGAATTGCGCGTGACGCAAACGTTATTTTTATATATATATAAATAAATAACTATGCCGTTTTCAAAATAAATTTATGCAAACCGACACACCTGATGATGACCGTTTGAGTTATGGTCGAAACGTCGTGAGAAATTTTTTTATTGTTTTATATATATTTTGTTATTTTGTTGTTTCTCTTCAACGTGACTTTACCGAAAAAACTAAGAATATGAATTACTGCAGTCACGAAAGCTTTAAATCAAAATTTAATCGCCTCTACGGGGAGGGTTTTCACATAACTTTAAGATCCTTCAACAAACTCCGGGATAAGAAAGCTCAGCTGATCGAGTCTCTCACCTTCCTGAAGAGATGCCGCGACTCTGGGGTAATACCAATCGCATTTACACTCACCTCTGCTACTGTAACTTCTTCTAATGCGAAACGAATTCTTTTCAAAACTAGCTTAGCTCTTATCTCAGAAAAAATCAGACTTATACGCACAGAACTAGATCAGTTAGACAAGACACTCTACAAATCACACTTATCATTGACGGCAATAATGTCCACATCGGATTGGGAACATGTAGACAATATGACTGCCTCTTCAGCTGCTACTATGTCGACCAAATGTAAGGAAAACCTGATTTCCAAATTTAACCTCCTCTTAAACAAAAGACCGGACCCACACACCAAAAAGTTAGACGTTAATAAAGTCGTAATTAATCGCAGTAACAGTTCTATTTCCGATGGTCTGAAATCCGTTTTAGCTAAAGGTCTAAACTTTGCAGTCACACCTAAACACATACCAGTTAATGATATAATTGCCCAAGTAGACGTTGCTCTCAGGGGCCTGGGTCACATCGCTGCAGACGTAGCAAGATCTGAAATCGCTGCAACCCTCAAAAACGCTAAGATGCCAGCTAGCAACCTCAGCAAAGATGAGCGTTTTGAATTATATAAATTAAAAAAGAGGAATGATATTGTAGTTCTCTCAGCTGACAAAGGCAATGCTACTGTTATCATGGATAAAATAGAATACAACAACAAAATTAAAGAATTACTCGACAATGGTAGTTATACAAAAATAAAAAGAGATCCCACCAACAGCCTCGTCACACAAACCAACAAAATAATTTCTGATTCAACCGCATTAATTGATCAATCTAAACAGTTTTCGTTGAAACCTTCTGCTGCCAGGCCACCAAGATTATATGGCTTACCAAAAATACATAAAGTTGATACACCTCTTCGTCCCATAGTTTCTACTATCAGCTCCCCCACCTACAAACTAGCTCGTTTTTTGTCTGAAATCCTGCGTCCTTTCACTGGAAAGACCACCTCTGCGGTACAAAATTCTACTCACCTGGTATCAACAATCAAGGGTATTTCCCTGTCCCCAGACGACCTGCTTGTCAGTTTTGATGTAGTTTCCTTATTCACCAAGGTTCCTGTACCTGACACCATTGCAATCATTGAAGACTTGGTTCATCAAGGACTAAACACTGAGGTACCCCCCCTGGTGAGACACTGTTTAACCAATACATACTTCACTTGGAATGGAACTTTCTACAAACAAACTGAGGGCACCCCAATGGGCTCCCCCCTTTCTCCAGTTATAGCTAACATTTTCATGGAGAAATTTGAGACTGACGCCATCCAGACTGCCACTCTGCGCCCAACCTTATGGAAGAGGTACGTGGATGACACTTTTGTCATCTGGCCACATGGCCGGCCTGCTCTAGACCAATTCTTCGACCACATCAATTCCATACACCCAGCCATCAGATTTACCATGGAAGTCGAAATAGATGGCAAGATACCTTTTTTGGATGTCCTAATTAAAAAGAGACCTGATGGTTCAATGAGCCACTCTGTCTACAGGAAAGCTACCCATACGGATGCTTATCTGAAACCGGATTCCCACCACCATCCATCACAGAAGAATTCTCTCATCAAGACTCTGTATCATAGAGCCCAATGCATATCCGACCAGGAACACATAAGCAGTGAACTCAAGCACGTACACCAAGCTCTTAGGGCTAATGGTTACTCCAACTATACAATCCGCAAAGCTATCACTCAAACCATGAAGAAGAACCCTCTTGAGGAGCCTTTCAAAACCATCACTTTACCCTACATTGCTGGGATCACAAAAAAGATCTCCAAAATCTTGAATAAACACAAGATCCAGGTCCGTTTCAACACATTACATAAAATCCGTGATCTGGTTCCGTCTGTAAAAGATGTGATTCCGGACATACAATACCCTGGTGTCTACAAACTAAGTTGCCTCTGTGGTAGTAGTTACATTGGAGAAACCAAACGCCATATCTCGGACCGCATTCGTGAACATAAAGCAGACCTTAAACACGGTAGGACCAACACCTCGGCCGTAGCAGATCATTGTTCTAATTCAGTAGGCTCACATGCCATTGACTTTTCCAAGACGGAGGTTCTTTGTAAGCCATCTGGCTTCCATGAGAGATTCGTTCATGAGGCTATCCACATATACAAACACAGAGACAATTTCAACCGAGAAGATGGATTTTATCTTAGCAATCATTGGAAAGATTTGATAAATCATTTCAGTTCTTGATTGATTGTTCACGCTTACAGTGGCTTTCAGACAGCATACATAAAAACAAATTTCGTCTCCCCCCTCCTCTTTTCAAAAAATAGATGGACTAGTCCTGGCAAACAGCCAATCGTTGCGCGTGACGCAAACGTTATTTTTATATATATAAATAAATAACTATGCCGTTTTCAAAATAAATTTATGCAAACCGACACACCTGATGATGACCGTTTGAGTTATGGTCGAAACGTCGTGAGAATTTTTTTTATTGTTTTATATATATTTTGTTATTTTGTTGTTTCTCTTCAACGTGACTTTACCGAAAAAACTAAGAATACATTGTAGCCTAGTTTGTGGTGAAAATTTAATTATCACAATATCATAACCATTGTAGCCTAGTTTGTGGTGAAAATCTAATTATCACAATATCATAACCATTGTAGCCTTGTTTGTGGTGAAAATCAAATTATCACATCATAACCATTGTAGCCTAGTTTGTGGTGAAAATCTAATTATCACAATATCATAACCATTGTAGCCTTGTTTGTGGTGAAAAGCTAACATTTTTTTCATTTCATTTTTATAGCACTACTGTAAAATGTACAATAATATAGAAATAAACGTGAGATCCTCAGAAATTGAGTCGAGCAGACAATCATACACTACAACACATAAATCAACAGTTGCGAATTGTTTCATAATTAACTGAAACCTTCTTTGCATGCCGTTTAAATTTGAACCTATTTTTTACATCAATAATCAGTGGCATAAAACGAGAATATAAGAAATATTCGCAATAATATTAATTCTACCGTCAATAATCCAAACATCACAATATCCACGACGTTGGAATTCGATTTTTTTAAAATAAAATATGCCAAAAAATAACCCGTACCCATGACCCAAGCCGAAACCTACAACCCCTCACTCTTATGTACTGAGAGAGGCCTCCACTTCTTTGAAACCCTCAGCAACAGACCTCATAAACATCCATGAAATCATATTCTTTGGGTCTTTCGGTAGTCACGTAGATAAGTTGAGAGAAAATAATTTTTAAAAATAACAAAAAACTACGACGTTTCGATCATCATCAGGAGAAAAGAGGAAAGCTGCTGAGGCAAAACAGTCTGTGACAATTCTGTAAGCAGCCAGGGCCTTAAATGAAGGGCAGACCCCTCCCCAATGTTGAATGAAATGCAACTCGTATTATTTCGGAAATCAGAAAACGATGACTGTGGACATTTAATTCATATTCTAGCTGTGAGTGGGGACCGGTGGCGCAGCGGTGAGCGCACTGTGAGAATGTGGAGATTGGTGGCGTAGTGGTTTGCACATTGTGAGGGGGGAGTGGTGGCACCGCGGTTAGCACACCGAGTGATTGGGGAGCGGTGGGCAGTGGTTAGCTATAAATGCTCCGATACGTGTGGCATTGCCTTTGCACTGTTCGCCTTTTGGCGATCTCTGATCTGACACTGGTGGTGAGACTAGGTCATAAAGAAGGCTGTCTCTGGTGTAGGCCAATCAGTTTCAAAGACAATTCAAATATTATCAGAGCATGTTTGTTTGCATATTGACCACAAGTCACGTGTGTGGTTAATGCAGTAACTTGATTCCTTGCAACAGGTTTCTAATTGGTTGTTTGAACATTTTAACACCACTTCCTGCTTTACTGCCAGAAAGGATAAAACCTTTTATTATTTTTCACACTTTGATTCTGGAAAAAGGTCCCATGATACAGCTTGTTTGGCTGGATGGGGCTAAATGGATGTGTCATAGGCTAGAAGAGAGATGGAATTATGCGGTTCAGAAGGATGTGGTTGGAGCTAATTGGACTTTCTGATGACTTGTACCAACAGTGTCAAAATCGGCCTCTGTGGAGGTTTTCATATAAAGTCTTATAACTTTTTTCACAAGATCCCTAATCTCAAGCAAAAGCCACCCAGACACGAACATGTGACACATTGCAATGTTTATTCACCCGATCGCTACTAAGCATGCATCAATTTTCAATTGCAGTCGACAGACACGTTATGGTTTGATGTGGAAAATAGACTGTTGCAGAGTGTGAATACGATCTTCAAAAAATATATATTTTTGAAAGCAGCTTACAGTCTTTTACATGATGAAGGATCATTGCCATTTATCATCCCAACGAGTAAACCATCTTAACCAATCAAATATGTCTAAATTTTTGGAATACCATGAAACACTATTAAAGTGTTCATTTTTGTACATATTTTCATGAAATGTTTCCAATAGATGTTTATATAGTTTTCTTACACACGTCATGTAGTTCACTATGATAATAATGGTCTTGATATCACGCCATTTACACAGGGGCGTCTCAGATAAGGGGCGTCTCAGATAAGTGCCATGCATCACGTTTCATGAGGTTTTCCAAATAAAATTTTTGCAGGCTCCTTGTGCAAACCAGTCTTGTTTTCACGTCGTTAGTAAAGCAAAACTCACAAACTCATGGACTGTGTTGACCGGGGGAGGTGAAGATAATCACCAATAACCTTGCCATGGACATACTCTAAGACAACCTCTGTAAAGGACGTTCTCCCTGTGGAACTCATCATCCCTTCTGGATGCCCCGATCATTGCAGTGGTCCCCTAGAAGGCCAATAGACCCCCTCTGAGTACCCCTACTGCTCAACATCCATGGCAATTAATGTATGGGAGATGCGAGTTGATGACCCAGGTCAAAATATAACAAGAATATAAATGTATCATACGTAGTTTGGACAACACTCACTTTGCTAGCATGTATAATCAGGTTGGGCCAAATATTTAGACAGTGCATTCATTGTCCATTGTGTCAGTTTTGAAAGAATTAAGCAACATTGAAAAATAGCAAGCTCTGTCTTCATCTCCTGCCAATGCCAACATCATGCTCATGTTTGCTTTGCCAGGCCCGTTGACATGTGTGGCAAACCCAAAAGATAAAAACGCTATTGACAACGCATGTAAAAAAAATACTTTTCTGATTTGACCCAAAATCTGTGTTCACTTGGAATTTTTTTTTGCATTATGGTGCAGTTAAAATATAGCATTCAGCTCATTAAATTAACCTTTTAACATTAACTTTAAATCAGTTTTAGAAAAATATATTTATTGCCTTAATTAATTATTTTGATGTTTAGTTCCCATAATATTTATATCCCTGATCTATAGTATTCTGCTTGTGCAGAAATGTATAAGAGACTACTGCATGTTCTGGTGAATCCAGTCCATGAACTTGGCGACTGTGCGCTAGACACCTGGCTGGTATTCCCGTGCACAGCCAACACCCCAGCTGGTGATTCCAGAAAGCAACCAGCGGCCGTTTGAGTCCTGGCAAAGAAAGGGCCCCCCAGAGTATCCCTGCAACAGACACACACGACACCAATGTTAGAAGTTTACTGACTGACAAGGAGGCATGATGGAGCGATGATTACAATGATCCAGTATAGGAAATGGCATGTCATGATACCAAAGAGGGCATATCAGAAGGCCCAATAAGTAGGTTTAAATGTTCAGTGCAAAGAGCAGTAGAACTGAGAGGGAGGCTTGAAATGTTGTGGGACTGGGATCCTGAATGAGGACTTTGTAATGGAAGGCCCATTCAGGACATGGCATTAAAACTCCACTCTCCTCTTGCTTAAAACAAACACCTACAAAATCACCCGAAGACAAATTGGAAATATATTTTAATTACATGCTGCGTCAAATCTCACAAAGGGTGATTAATGCACTCAGCAGTGACTTATCTGTGTGCTCCAGTTTCCTTCCACATATATACACACTCACTAATTGGCTGGCAACATCTGAACATATATAGAAATGCAGGGCAATTGTTGGTGCAGGCTCACCTCCCTTGCAATATTCCAGCTTGGTCTTTGGCTCCTCAGAAATTCTGAGATGCAATTATCATGAACGACGCTATATAAAATGAATCGCTAGATATTTTTTAAATAGCATAGCAAATGTGCTAAATTATCAGTGACAATTTGCTTGATTCGGAAAAGCCACATAGATCAGAAGGCTGGGAATGCGTTCACGTCGTGCTGAACAGGGAGCTGTGCGAGTGACTCGAAGCATGGCTGCCCTTGTGGCGCCCAGCTGATGCCCGCATCGCTCGTGCCACTCTCCTGGACCACCGAGTCATGGAACTACCCGCGGGACCCTGAGTCAATGCGACTCGTGTCGTTGAGGGAGTGGCCGCAGGGCAAGTGAATGTCGGGTGCCCACAACTTAATCGGCATTATTTTCTATTGGCAAGCTTTAGGCAACCCTGTGATGAATTTGTATGTTTGTCTAGAGGATACATTCATCATAGTAACAGGACCTTTCTACCAAAATCTGTTCTTAATTATCATGGTAACTCAACACGTTCGTCAATAACAATGACCTTAAAATTAAATAAAAATGAAAAAATGTAGACTTTTGGGCAATGGCCCTTTTTCATTGTACAAATGGGAGACGGACCATGGCCCGAAACGTTGCATATAATGTTGTGTCTATTGAGGCCACAACATTACTGACTAATGTGTTGAGTTTTTTAGTTAATTGTTCTTGGGCACCACTGCCAACGCAGCAGCAGCATTGCCAAATAATAATGTATCATCCGGTTAACTTATTAGCACTCCATACTGCTCAGTCTGGGTCAGCAAAGCATTGAACCAGTTCAGATTTTGCTTTCCACTGATACTAGCCATGACTGGTTATCAAACTCATGTGGCTGGCTTCCACAGCAGGGCACGCTGAACAACACTGCCATTGCCGTGAATATTGCATGTTTATATTATTCTTATAACATACGATACTTGTTTCGTACCACGTGTGTTGATTTTCGATTTAAAGCTTTCGTGACTGCAGGGATTCATCTTCTTGGTTTTTTCGGTAAAGTCAAGTAGAAGGGAAATAATAAAATAATAAAATAAAAACTATTAAATAAAATTATCACGACGTTTCGGCCACAACACAAGCAGCCGTCCTCAGGTGAAGAAACAGAGCTGTCGGAAAGACAGCGCTCCAATGAACACTGCTAAGCTTGGCAGCGTATTTTAAGCTGGGTGGGAGGAGCGGAGCACCTTGACAAAGGAGTTTACATATCAACAGAACGATTTAGCATTGAAGTAGCTATGCTAATGTGATATATTAGCAGGATGTTAAAGTCAGAAATTAGCATGTAAATGGGAGATTAACATAATGTTAATGTGAGGAATTAGCATGTAACTGGTCATGGAAGTGGCTATGTTAAAGTCAGATTTTACATATCAACAAAATAATTTAGCATATATATAAATAAATAGTGCATATTTAGTGTATCATTGAGTGCATGTTTACGTGCTCTAACCCAAAAATCTCGATTATGGACTCAAAAAACCGCTGGGAGACTTCTCACTCAGACCCGTAGCAAGACAATATCGCCCCAATATTCAAATTGTTCAAATATCCCCCGAACGAGTCCAGGATCAATTTAAAGATCATACTCGGCATTCTGAAGGTCCTCCGTGGTCTGACAATGATCACGTTGCCATGTTTACGCTTCTTACAAATATTTTTGCCCCGTTGAATCGATCACCAAACCCAAGTGACGGTAATGTTACGGTAAAAAAAATCTCAGTGGGTGACCTCTGGGCAGAGCATGACCTTGCAAACAGACGACCAATCGAGTGAAATAAACATGGGAAACGCACCTCGATGAACAGGCTGACTTCCCTGTGTGTTCGGACAAATTCATTCATCACAGGCAAAACGAACATGTCCCGAATGCCCAGGTCCTTCAGGAACTGCATCTGGAGGTGTTGGCACACCAATTGCATCACCTAGCAAAAGAGGAAAACAGCAGGAACGACGTGAATACATCATCGCCATACAGCAGTCTACGCCCGTCAATTTCTCACAGCGGTAGTAAGGTCCTTAGGTGTCTGGGAGCACAAGGCAGGTGCAGGTGGGTGAGTCATAATTTCCCTCCCTTACGCCAAAACTTATTTCAGGCAGTGCAAGAGATAATGACACAGGTGAATTGTCACACAAGCCAATTAGAAAGCTGCCATGCTGTTAATGGTTAGTAAACTGAACTCACAGACCAGAGGTCGCTAAATGGGCACACCACAGCTGATCGGCAAGTCGTGTGTGATGCAGCAAAGTGTGGCTTTCAGCCGGCTCTTCCAACACATCTGGTCAACGTGGAAAAGTAGAATATGGGACCTTCCTGGTGTGGACTAATCAGTTTCAAAGAATGTTCACCACAAGTACGTGTGGTTAATGCAGACAGGATTCCTTGAATGAGGATTCTGTTTGGTGTTTTAACATCTTGACACCTGTTGTATTGCCAGAAAGGGTAAAACCTATTGTTATATGGAAAAGTAGACCAAATACTCGTAAAGAGTTTGCTCTCATGAAGGTCTTTTCACCAGCGGTGGTGTGACCAAGCAATTGCAGAGCTGCACTTTTATATAAGTCAGGTCAGAGCCAGATACACATTGGAGGATAAACATCCCACGGTGGCTGGGCAATTGTTGTGCAATAATGTCAGGTCAAACTTACTTAGGATATTTACAGGTGCGTTTTATTCATGCCGTATATATTAATGCACACATTGTGTAGTAGTATTATCATTAAACTCACCTTTAATGACGATGACCATAAACATGATTAAGAGTAACTATTAATGAATGTGCGACTGTACGATGTGGACGTAGCGGAGGGGCCCCCACGGTGAGCGGTGACGTAACGCGCGCAGTGGCCCGCGTCACGTGGTTGACACCTCACGTGCACAGAGCGAGGCAGGCAGAGCCAGAGGGGGGCGGCGTTGCCTAGGTGACGTTGGCGTCCTCGCGGTCTACTCCACGGTAAAGCTGCGTGTCACTTGGTGACCCCCCCACCGCCTCTTACTGGACACCTGTGAGTGAGAGCTTGATAGCGCTTCGGATTTCTCCAGGGTCAAAACAGATTTTGATTCCGAGTACAGTGCACAGCACCTGTACGGCGGGTCCTCGTTTAACGCAGTAGATGCGTTCCTGAAAAGTGCCGCGCTAAGCGAAAATATTTCCCCCGTAATAAATGTCCACGCGCAGTCAGAATTGGGTTACAAATAACTTGGGGGGACGCCGCCGCGTTACCGTCTCGTCTCGCTCAACCGCGCAGCTCAAGAAAGTAGTTCGGCGTCGACCGCTCACAAGTCGCCTTATGGCGGTGCGCGTTCCCTAAATGAAGGCAACCGCGTTATAGCGTGAACACGCGGGACAGACCCAGTTGTCGTGTGCGGGTCAACTCCCTGAGATAAACTTGCTGCCGACTTCATGCGTTGTATACGCCCAGTGCTCAGCCAATTGTTGTGAGCGTCGCTCCTCTGCCCTCTGTTGTTAATGGAGGGAGACTGCACCCAACTGCCAAGTATCATCCTTCGTGAGCCTCTTCAAAACGCTGATCTTGACACCGCTGGAAGCAGCCATTGGCCTTGACCTCACCCCACAACAGTGCAAGTTTAACCGCTCAACATTAAAACACAACGATGGGTCGCTTGCACCAATCGCACAGCATCACAGCGTTGACTCTCAGCTGTTGCTTGTGTAGAGGGGGTCAGATTGTCCAGACATTCGGTTGATACTAATAGGGTTTATTTGCCAGTATTGCAGATTATTTGAATTCCATTTGTTTGGGCGTCAGGGTGGTGCAGTGGTCACGCCCGTGCATGGCATCTTCTGAAGGAGTGCCTGGCTTCGCTTTCCTAATTCTGGTCCCTTTCTCTGCAAGGGTTTACTCCCATAGCAAAACAACAACAAAACATACACTGTAACTGGTACTAGTCAAACATCTGGGATTGTTTTTGTTATGCTGCCTTGCCCAAAATGGCATTTGGTGATAAAAAAATTTTGGCAGGAATTGATGCACTAATGCAATTTGAACTCTTATATATTTTTATTTCATGACTTGCTTAGCGTTCATATTCTTGGTTCTTTCCGTAAAGTCACGTAAATAGAAAACAAGAAATAAAATTCAAATTAAATAAAAAAAATCAATAAAAAAACAAATAAAAAATAAATTGAAAATAATAAAAGCAAAAAACCCAGGACGTTTCAATCGCAACACAAGCGGTCTTTATTTTATTGTTTTTGTTTGGTGTTTACGTGACTTTACCGAAAGAACCAAGAATATGAATTCCTGCAGTCACGAAAGTTAAGTCAAAATTTGCTTCGCGTTCCTTTACTTTGCCCTCCCATCTGTTTGTACTGTTGTTTGTTGTTGTAACTTTCTGACTCGCCCCGACTGGACATCTGTGAAAAAGAGCTTAATAGCTCATCAGATTCGTCCAGCCTAATTAAAGATTCTGATTCGGACATTAACTGACCCAGTTTTCGCGTGGAGATCACGGCCAGGATGTGGAACAAAGGGACCCCCGGTCACACTCACGTGGAATGCCTAGGGCATTGCACAGCATTTAAATGGACTAGTTTTGTGAGATTGAGTGGTGGCTTAGGGAAGGCCTTTATTCAACAATGTATATCATGGCCGATAAGAATTTTTATAGTCATACACCATAGCCCACGATTTCCTGCACCGTTCATTCACTTGAGGAGACTGCGCATGGTGGAGATGGATGACCCTCGGTATCCTGTCCCAAAGTGATTCCAGTGGTTCAGGTAGTGGAAGAGTTGCTAGAGCTTCTGGTTCTTGCCGAAGCCTTGTGACTTTGGGATGAGAGCGTGGTAGGATGAGTGAAGCGTAGAGCTAAAGCTGCTGGAACATCCTGTACCCAAACAACACCAAACATTCAAAATCTTACAATGCTGCTGTTCCAGCACGAACAACATAACAATGAACAACATATTCTTAGTTTTTTCGGTAAAGTCACGTTGAAGAGAAACAACAAAATAATAAAATATATATAAAACAATAAAAAATTCTCACGACGTTTCGACCATAACTCAAACGGTCGTCTTCAGAACAAAATTCTACTCACCTGGTATCGACAATCAAGGGTATTTCCCTGTCCCCAGACGACCTGCTTGTCAGTTTTGATGTAGTTTCCTTATTCACCAAGGTTCCTGTACCTGACACCATTGCAATCATTGAAGACTTAGTTCATCAAGGACTAAACACTGAGGTACCCCCCCTGGTGAGACATTGTTTAACCAATACATACTGCACTTGGAATGGAACTTTCTACAAACAAACTGAGGGCACCCCAATGGGCTCCCCCCTTTCTCCAGTTATAGCTAACATTTTCATGGAGAAATTTGAGACTGACGCCATCCAGACTGCCACTCTGCGCCCAACCTTATGGAAGAGGTACGTGGATGACACTTTTGTCATGTGGCCACATGGCCGGCCTGCTCTAGACCAATTCTTCGACCACATCAATTCCATACACCCAGCCATCAGATTTACCATGGAAGTCGAAATAGATGGCAAGATACCTTTTTTGGATGTCCTAATTAAAAAGAGACCTGATGGTTCAATGAGCCACTCTGTCTACAGGAAAGCTACCCATACGGATGCTTATCTGAAACCGGATTCCCACCACCATCCATCACAGAAGAATTCTCTCATCAAGACTCTGTATCATAGAGCCCAATGCATATCCGACCAGGAACACACAAGCAGTGAACTCAAGCACGTACACCAAGCTCTTAGGGCTAATGGTTACTCCGACTATACAATCCGCAAAGCTATCACTCAAACCATGAAGAAGAACCCTCTTGAGGAGCCTTTCAAAACCATCACATTACCCTACATTGCTGGGATCACAAAAAAGATCTCCAAAATCTTGAATAAACACAAGATCCAGGTCCGTTTCAACACATTACATAAAATCCGTGATCTGGTTCCGTCTGTAAAAGATGTGATTCCGGAATACAATACCCTGGTGTCTACAAACTAAGTTGCCTCTGTGGTAGTAGTTACATTGGAGAAACCAAACGCCATGTCTCGGACCGCATTCGTGAACACAGAGCAGACCTTAAACACGGTAGGACCAACACCTCGGCCGTGGCAGATCATTGTTATAATTCAGTAGGCTCACATGCCATTGACTTTTCCAAGACGGAGGTTCTTTGTAAGCCATCTGGCTTCCATGAGAGATTCGTTCATAAGGCTATCCACATATACAAGCACAGAGACAATTTCAACCGAGAAGATGGATTCCATCTTAGCAATCATTGGAAAGATTTGATAAACCATTTCAGGTCTTAATTGATTGTTCACGCTTACAGTGGCTTTCAGACAGCATACATTATACAAAATTTCGTCTCCCCCCTCCTCTTTTCAGAATATAGATGGACTAGTCCTGGGTAAACTGCCAAATCGTTGCGCGTGGCGCTAACGGTTTTTATAAATAAATAAATGCGCCGTTTAAAAATTAATTTATGCGAACCAACACACCTGAAGACGACCGTTTGAGTTATGGTCGAAACGTCGTGAGAATTTTTTATTGTTTTATATATATTTTATTATTTTGTTGTTTCTCTTCAACGTGACTTTACCGAAAAAACTAAGAATATGAATTACTGCAGTCACGAAAGCTTTAAAATCAAAATTAACATTTTCACAAATTCAACGTAATGCAGGTAATTGAGTGGCTCGAGGTTAATTTCAATGTCAGAGCACCGAGCCAATGCCATTGAGGTCCTCCATTCAAAATCCAGTAAGCCATCTATCAACAAACGTTCCTGCGAATTGAGGGCAGGAATGCTGTGGTCTCAACTTGGTCACCAATGGCTGCTCAGTAAACATAATGTCAAATGTGTTTTTGTTCACTGAAGCATATCCCAGCTCTGAGGGTTTGAATTCCATTTGACGTGTAATGAATTATCTTCAGCTTGGATTCCTGGTAAAGCACATCAGTGGCAACTTGTCTCTGAACCAGGGGTTCCTTGTTCGACAAACTGAGTTTCTGGAACATTCAAGCATCCTCAAGCGCCGTGGATAAATAAGAGTTTTATCGTTCCACTATTGTTTTGTGCACCGTATCAGCTTTAACAGGATTTGCCCAAAAAGCCTTAGCAAGGAAGGATGAGTCTTTGTAAGTTAGCAAATATAGAGGGTGGAGACCTCAGCATGTAGAGATCTCAACCACAACTCTACCTGGTCTCTGTTATTTATTTAATGAGCCAGCCCTTGCCACAGAGGTTATACGAATGAACCTTGCATGCCACAGACAGGGCAGTGAACGGCAGTTGCTGCTATTGTTTTGGTTGTTTGTAGCTTTTTTTACCCAGTGATGGCAAGCTCGTACTCCGAGTGCCTATAGAAGGAGGCTGGGTCAAAGATCACGGGCCCTTCATTAATCTCTGCAGCGTTCCCAGTCCATAGGTCACCGTGGAGCAGTGCCGGAACCACCTCTACATCCCGGAAAAAAATCCCCCAACCGAAGCTGCACACCACGCAAAAAACAACACCACTTTATTCATGATAACGTTGTTTTCGAGTTAGATCGCATAAATTTACATGCGTCGTACACCCACTCCAATTGCCATTAGGCAATTGCCAGAAGTCAGAACGCTTCTGGCAATTGCTTGATGCTGGTTGTAATCACCAGCGAAAGGTCGTACTCGTTTGAATATGTTCTGCGTTTCCTCTCTAACACACCAGAGTGCCGAAGCAATAACATAAATGGCACGTTCTGTTCATGTCAGAAACATTACTAATGGGCTGTGTTGGGTGGATGTGGGTGTACGACGCATTTACACTGACACGATCTAAGCCAAAAAAAACTTTATCATGAATAATATTGGTCGCGAAAGCCTGCGTGTGAAACACCACTTTACCTTTAAAGTCAACTCGAAAACCCACTGCGATCAAATGGGTTTCCCATATGGCTGTGCAAATGATGAGCTACACTGCTGCATGTATTAACTCTTTCCTGCTCCGAGATGACTGCAAGTTGCGGGGTGCATCCCGTTCACCGCTGAATCTCGTGTACGCCATCGGAACGTAATAGGAAGTAAATATTAAAAAACTTTATTAGTACCGAGGATCCCACAAGGCCGTGCGGGAAGGTGTGTAGCACAGTTTGGTACCAGCTATAACAGAGTGCTGTCCTGTCGCTACGGTGCTCTGTGGCAAGTACAATGTCTTTAAAAACAACGGCGCTATGCCTCTCTAAATAAAATTACCGCTGAACCGCTTGCGCGTCCCGAGATTCGGTGAACGAGACCCATCCTGAAATGAGCAGTCGTCTCGGAACAGGAAAGGGTTAAGGGCGAGAGTGAAACAGCTTACGAACCTGAAGCCGAGACCAGAGCTCGCGGGTTTCCCGTTCACCGTAGTCCTTCTCTATCATGTCCAGCTGAAGCTGCAGTCGCTGCCGTGAGAAGAACGTCACCCAGTCCTCCTGCCACTCATTCAGCTGGTGGCATAAATATAGTTGTATTACGGACATTTAGAAACATAAGCAAATAATACCTACTTTATTTGGCCAATCCTTGACCTAAAACAGGGATATTCACTCATTTTCGGAGGGGGGCCACTTTCGCGAATAAGACATTATCAGTGAAAGAGCCACCTCACATTTAAAACCATTGGGGGGTTTGACAGCATGATGGGGTGTTTTCACTTGTGTGTATTGTCGGGGACTGCACGTCAGGGGTCGCAGTAAAAAGGACACCAGGGACTGCCACCGGCCCGCGGGCCTTGCAATGAAGAACACGGACTTAAGATGTCACCCAGCAACGTTGAAATTTACGTACAAATGGCTGGGTAATTCTTAAGACATAATTCGACACTCATGTTATGTACCGATTATCATGGTGTAGTCTTTGAACATCTCATTTCAGCCACCAATTGATATCCTCATAAAAAATACAACAGCATTGATCCTAACGATAGGTTCTGCACTTAATTCCCACACCTCCGTTTAGCACGGTTGGCTATGTACGGTGGAAAGGAAGTTCAACATATATTCATACAAGTCTGTCAAACCCGGCTGAGTGTAATTGGTAATTAGCGAAAACATAACTGATTATGTGAACACTGGTTATGCAAGATCGATCTCTGAGGGAACTTGAGTGACATCTGGTGATGTCAGTTGTAACTGTGAGCCCTGTTATCAATGGTACAACTGTGTGCAATGGAAGAAAATATATGCATTTTTTTTATCAAATATATTGTTTTATAAATTTGTGTACTTATGCAAGATAAAATGTACGCCAATCTAGTTCTTCTTAAAATGTAACCTTAAACCAATGTTACCATCATCAGTGGTTAATAGACTATTACACAAAGGACTCTCATATTTCTACGATGTAATACTAATTAGACTGACATCTGAACAACAGCTGATTTCACCGCTCCATGATAAAACTAATTTAATCAAGTAAACATTATTGCCGTTCCTATAAAACTTTGGTCACCCAGGCTGTCCTTCAACAAAAGGGTACATTAAATCTATAATATAGTTTTTCTGGGTTAGATCGCATAAAAATAAATGAGCCGTTAAACCCACCACCACCTAACAGCCAATTAGTAAGGTTGTCACGTAAACGGAACATGCCAATCCGCTACTTGTACAGCAAACAGAAGTGTTGGAGAGAAAATCCACAACATTTACAATCTGAGTATGACGTTTCGCCAGTAATTACAACTATCATCATTAGGTGGACAGCCAAATTCGTAGAGAAATCCTCCTGTTTCATTCCTTGGAGGGATAGATGTGATTACGTCACTTGTGAGCCCTTCACGAATTGGAATGTTCTGTTTATGTGACAAACCTTACGAATTGGCTGTGTCGGTGGTGGCGGGTTTAACGACAAATTTATATTTCAACGATCTAACCCAAAAAAAAACGATATTATGGATGATATTGGCCGCGAAAGCCTACGTGTTAAATGGGTATATTAAAATTTAAATGGGCTACAACCAGTTTCATGACTTTAAAGCGGAGATCACATGTGGGATGTAACCACAGCATATAGCCGTATGAATCCCACATACTCTACATCCTCCTGCCCAGGGTCCATACCTGTTGGGAGAAATTCAAGACTGAAATTTTTATCAAAATCTGTAAAGCACATGAGAACCTTAATTTAGCAGTCTCAAACTGACTGGGACCCCTGTCGTGACGGAGCAGCTGAACATTGCACAAAATCATCAACCCATATACAGATATATACCAAGGGTGACCAACTTTCCTGACCCTACCAGCAGCATACCATAATCTTCAGATGGCCGCGGGAGCCACAAGAGATAAAGATTAGCCATACAGAAGTTGACTCGTGTCGACTGGCTGTGGAATTTTGAGTTTAGAAATCTCAGTGCCCTGGGAGTACTCATGGCCTGCCTCCGATACCAGATTGTTCTCACTTCATATAAAGTTAAATTGAAGAGTTACAAATTAGCAGCGCCTCTGCAGAGCCACACTTGAACTGCCCAGGAGCCACATGCAGATGTCGAGCGATGGTCTGGCCAACCATGGTATTTTCTGTACATTATAGACTTGTAAATCTAGCGTATATACAAAATTAGCTGAAAACATTTATTTGAGCATTTACTCTATTGCCCTTTAATGAATGAATAGCAAAACTACATGAACTCTCTCCTAAAGCCTTCTTTTGGCTAGCAGACCTTGACATTTATCTCCTGAACATATTGCGATTATATTCTTGGTTCTTTCGGCAAAGTCACATAGAAGGGAAATAATACAAATAAAACATAATATAATAAAATTCTCACGACATTTCGGCCACAACGCAAGCAGCCGTCCTCAGGTGAAGAAACAGAGCTGTCGGAAAGACACCGTCTTAATGAACACTGCCCAGTGTTCACTGCCCAGTGTTCATTAAGACGCTGTCTTTCCGACAGCTCTGTTTCTTCATCTGAGGACGTCTGCTTGTGTTGTGGCCGAAACTTCGTGAAAATTTTATTATATAATGTTTTATTTGTATTATTTTATTATTTCCCTTCCACGTGACTTTACCGAAAGAACCAAGCATATGAATTCCTGCAGTCACGAAAGCTTTAAATCGAAAAATATTGCGATTAGCAAAAATATAAAGGGACGCAATGTTGAATTCTCTAAGTCTCCTTTGCAGAAGAGTTTGCCCTGATGGACTTTCATATATTACCCAACATAATTCATATAAAAGTACATTTCACACACATGAACAATACAGTTCCCTTCATCACAAAGATGGCTAAAACAAAGAGATGAATGTGATTAGGTGTGGAAAATCATGACCGCTGGCTCACTGGTTGTGTTCATGTATGAAATAATGACAGCATGTGTGTATCTCATTCACTAGCTCAATCGCTTGATTTTTACGATTAATAAACAGCTGTATGAAATGTGTGTTTGTTTACACACAAATCGCCTGTTAACACATATTCATTAGATCCCATTGGCATGCCTACTCTCAGTGCGAAGGAATGTCAACATAATACATAGTTGACATGATGCTAGGGTTGGATCGGTGGGCCTAGTTTTCCACATGTTTTACAATTTCATGATTCAATACCGATAGTTTTCTCTTCCTTGTGAAGCCTCTCTCCAATCTTCTGTTGTGAAGGTGCATTTCAGCCAGATGCTGCCCCAACAAGCCTGAGCCCCTGTCAGAGTGTACAACACAATAGACCTGTCAAAGAAAACATTAACTTTACCATGTCAACAAACCCCAAGTAATAATTCATATGCAAACTAAACTACATCATATTTGTCCAGGTGGTCTGTGGCCGAGAACCTCGCTTGAAAATACGAATATATATCAGTTCACATTCTGGTTTGGGTGACTCAAAACAATATTCTTCTGGGGTTTATACAATGAGTGTTACCTTCCTGGGAAGTCAATCCTATGTAGACTATAAATGAAACCATTTTTTATTTTACCAGAGCTATTTTTCAGAACCGACCTGGCCACAAATGATAGCCTAACGAAGTGGCTTATCACAGGGAAATTTATAGCAGCCAAATGCTCAAAATACTCATGTTTCTAAATGTGCAGGGAAAAACTGGAGAAACCGGAGAAAAATCTGCACGACCACGGGGAGAACATGCAAACTTCAAATATACAGCAGGCGTCAAGGTCGGGATCGAACCTACGAAGTCCAATATACCAGGCGAGGCAGTTAACATCTCCTAGCCACCATGGCGCCCCATTCTCTGACTTATCCACCCACCCACCGACTCGTAAAGCCACCCACCCACTCACTCACCGTGCCACGTACTGAATCTCTAAACCAACAACTCAACCACAAACTCACTCACCCTGCCACGTACTGAATCTCTAAACCAACAACTCAACCACCCACCCACTCATCCAACCTCTCACTTACTAAACCAGCCACTCACCAACCCACCGACCCACTCATCCACCTATTCACTTAAAATAGTTCAACTACAATTGAATTATTTAAAATTCACCAAGTAAGGCCCACTGAGCTATATAGATCCTTGTCGGAAACGACGTGGCAAACAAATGATAGCTCAAAGAAGTGGCTTATCACGTGGACATTTATAGCAGCCAAAGCCTCTAAATATATATTTCTAAATATGCATGAAAAACTCGGAGGTCCCAGAGAAAAATCCATGCAACCACAGGGAGAACATGCAAACTCCAAATATACAGGCGTCACAATCGGGATCGAACCCACAATGTCTTATACAAATGGCGAGGGAGTTAACATTCCGCTACCCTGGCGCTCCACTCTGACTCAGCCTCCCACCCACCCACTCAAACACCCAGCCAAGCACTCATGAACCCAATCACCGTGGCACCCACTCAATCGCGAAACCCACTCACTCATCAACACACCCAGCCACTCGCTTAACCACTTACCTACGAACCCACCTGCATACCCCCCACTCACTAACTCAACGACCCACTCACTCAACACTCCACTAACCCACCCAATCACCTATTCATGCCCCAAATCACACACTGACCCATTCACCCACTTAATCTATAACTCATGCACTCACTCACCCACCTGCTCACCAGCCACTTATCTACTCACCCACCCACTCATCCTGCCACCTACTCAACCTCTAACCCACCCACGCACCGAACTACCCACCTACCCAATCACCCATCCAATAAACTACAACTAAACTATTTTGTATTTTACCAGGTAAGCCCCACAGAGCTATATAAAACATTTTAGAAGTGATCTGGTTACAACTGATACGTGAACGAAGTGGCTTATCAAGCTGACATTTCTTCTAAACAAATCTTGACTCTAAATGCGGAGGGATAAATCTGGAGGACCCGGAGAAAGATCTACGAGGACACAGGCAAAACATTAAAACTCATAATATACAGGCAGCAGGGTCAGAATCGAATACACGATTTCCTGTATACTCAGTGAGGTAGTTAATATCTCACCATAGTGGCACCCCGCTCTCTGACCCACTCACCCAATTACACACTAATTCACCCACTCAACCTCCCACATTAACTTACCCACCCACCAGTCACTCCCCCATTCACCCAACCACCCCCTCACTCACCCAACCACGCACCAACTCACCTACCCACTAACTCACCCACCCATCTTCTCCCGCACTCAGCCAGCCACCCGCTCAATCACGTGCCGACTAACTTACTCACACACTCACCGACCAATACACCCATTCACTTACCCACCCACAATCTCACTAGCCAAGCCAACCACCCAGCCCCTCACTCACCCACTTATTCAATCACTCACTACCCCACACACTCACCCAACCACTTGCTCACTTACCCATACGCTAACCCAACCACTCACTCACCGAATCACCCACCCACTAACTCATCAAAATTAATTCTCAACCACTCACCCAACCACCCACGCAATCTCATACCCACTAACTCACTCACCTACCCATTTATGCACTCACGCACCCACTTACTCACTCACTCACGCACCCACCAACCAACCCACCTACCCATCTCTTCACTCACTCACCCACCCACACAGTCAATCACTCACCTACATACCTACCCACTAATACTCACCCACTCATCCAACAACGAACTCACCAACCCACCCGCCGACTCACTCACTCAGGTACTAACCCACTCAACTTCTAACCCACACACTAACCACCTAACCACCTACCCACACACTCACTCACTCACCCACACACTCACTCACTCATCCACCCACCCAAACATCCACTCACCCACCCACTAATTCACCCACCCACTCACTCCCTCATCCATCCACTCACCTACTCGCCCATCCACTCACTTACTCAATGAGCCACTCACCTTCTCACCCAGTACTTACACATCAACTGACCCTGCCACCCACTCAATTTCTAACCCACCCACTCACCCAACCAGCTGCCCACTCCCTCAGCCACTCACCTACTTACCCACCCCACTTACACATCCACTTACCCTGCAATCCACTCAATTTCTAATCCCCCACTCACCCAACCACCCGCCCACTCATCTACTCACCCATTACCACGGAATTATTCACCCACCCATCAGTCAACCACCCAATAATTCAACCACTCACAAACTAAATCGCCTATTAATTAAACCACCCACTACCTCAACCACCCACTAACTTAACCACAGAGCCACTCACCCACTCAGCAAGCCATCCACTACTACATCTCTAACCCAATATCTCACTCACCCACCGCCCACTCACCTACACACGTATGCACTCACTCACACGCCACTCACTCACCTACACACTAAATTATGTTTATTTTACCAGGTTAGGCCCAATGAGCTACATAGCTCGTTTTCAAAACAACCTTCACCACAAATAAACCGACCATTAAAATTATAGACTGATCATTTCTTTGTCAGTGGGCAAACGTATAAAATCAGCAGAGGATCAAATACTTTTTTCCCTCACTGTACATTGCGGGGGTCACTAAAATATCTCCAAAATCCTGAATAAACACAAGATCCAGGTCCGATTCAACACAGTACAAAAAATCCGTGATCTGGTTCCATCTGTAAAGGATGTGGTTCCAGACATACAGTACCTGGGCTTTTACAAACTAAAGTGCCTCTGTGGTAGCAGCTACATTGGATAAACCATACGACATATATTGGACCCCATCCGCGAACATAAAGCAGACTTGAAACACGGTAGGACGAACTCCTCTGCCGTGGCAGATCACTGTTATAATTCAGTGGGCTCACATGACATTGACTTCTCCAAGACAGAGGTTCGTTGCAAGCCAACCAGCTACCATGAGAGATTCGTTCATGAGGCCATCCACATATACAAGCACAGAGACAATTTCAACCGAGAAGATGGATTCTGGCTTAGTAACCATTGGAAAGATGTTTTAAACCATTTCGGTTCTTAATTGATTGTATTTTATGGTGATTTTCAGACCGCAGCCCTTTCGCTGGCACTGCCTCTTAATACTTCTCACACCACGGTCAATGGTATGGTTTACAACATGTAGTATAATAATTAATAGTATAACATTGTAAAGTTTAACATAACTCATAAGGCAATATATAGCATCGTAATTGCATAATGAATATACATCAGTGTGGTATATAGTTGGGTTCATAGAATAAGACATAGTGTAATATCACAAGTCTAATAGTTTATAATCTAAAGTATAGGGTAGTGTAAAGTAACGCATTGTATAATTCAAAAGTGGAATTTGTCTATGATGTGATGTTATACCATGTAGTTTAGATTGGAAGGTATAATATTGTATTATATAGTAGTCCAGTTTACAGCATAGTCATAAGGCAACTCAGGACACAACAGCGCACCTTGGCTGTTGCACTTGCCCCTTTTCTTGTTTCCTCTCTGCCTGTGTTCCCAGCCCCCTCCCTCCTCCTCTCCGGAGGTGATGCAGGTAACATGCAAATTCATATTTTAACTCCGCCCACACAGCTTAATAGACGCGGTCCTTGCATGTCAGCGTTCATTCAAGCTGTCTTCCGGACAGACCTGTCTACCTGTCTCTTCACTTGAAGAAGGCCACTTGTGTTGTGGCCAAAACGTCGTGATAATTTTATCGTCTTATTTTATTTTATTATTTTATTCCCATTCTACGTGACTTTACCGAAAGAACCAAGAAGATGAATCCTTGCAGTCATGAAAGCTTTAAACTGAAATTTACTTTTTATTTCACCAGGCAAGGCCCATTAAGCTATATAGATCCTTTTCAGAATAGACCTGGCTACAAATGATAGATATACGAGTGGCTTATCACAGATACATTTATTGCAGCCAAATCCTCTAAACGCATGTTGCTTCTAAATGCAGAGGGAAAACCCTGAGGATCTAGAACAAAATCCAGGCGACCACGGGTGAGAACTTGCAAACTCCAAATATACAGGCGACAGGGTCGGGATCGAATCTACCACCTCCTGTATACAAGGCAAAATAGTGAACATCTCACCACCTTGGCGCCTCACTCTCTGACTCAACCATCCACTCACTTACACGCTAACTTACCCACTCAATTTCCCATGTTAAATTTCGATTTAAAGCTTTCGTGACTGCAATGATTCATCTTCTTTGGTTCTTTCGGTAAAGTCACGTAGAATGAGAATAAAATAATAAATTGATCAAATAAAATAACATAACACAATAATATTCTCACGACGTTTCGGCGACAACACAAGCGGCCTTCATCACGTGAAGGGACGAGACTGTCTGGTAGGACAGCGCCACTCCAGCGCTGTCCTACCAGACAGTCTCGTCCCTTCACCTGATGAAGGCCGCTTGTGTTGTGGCCGAAACGTCGTGAGAATATTATTGTGTTATGTTATTTTATTTTATCAATTCATTATTTTATTCTCATTCTACGTGACTTTACCGAAAGAACCAAAGAAGATTCCCATGTTAAATTACCCACCCAGCCGTCACTCACCCATTCACTCACTCACCCAACCCGTCACTCACCCCTCCGCTTACCCACCCACTCACTCATTAACTTGCCCACCTATCTTCTCAACCACTCACCCAGCATCCCACTCAATCTCATACCAAACTAATCTACACACACACACCCACACACCCACTCACTAACCCACTCACCCAGCCACCCACTCAATCTCGTACCCACCAATTCAATCACTCACCCCCCATCCAAGCATTCAATCACCCATTCACTCACCATTTAAAACTCCCACTCATCCAATTACCCTCCCACTCATCCAATCACCCACCCACTAACTCAAACATAAACATCTATTCACTCACCCAATCCTCCGCTCACCTACTCAATCACATAACCACCAACTCAATATCTAACTCAAACACTCACCAACGAACTCTCAACCTCCCACACTCATGCACTCACCCACCTAACCAGTAACTCAACCACACAAATCCACTTATTCACCCCTTTGCTCAGCCAATCAATCACACAACCACCCACTCAATCTATAACCCATCCACTCAACGACCCATCTTCTCACCCACTCAGACAACCACCCACTCAACCACACACTAACTGATCAATCCACTCATTCACCCACCCACCAACTCACCCAACCTCTCACCTCCACCCACCCAACCACCCACTCTCACCCTACTACTCAATCACCCACTCAATTTACAAACTCAATCACCGACTCCATCACCCATCCACCCATATTGACCCACCCCCTAACTCACCCGGACACCCACTCAGCCACCCAATAATTCACCCACTCACTCACCCCAATTATCCAACAACCTACCCACTCAACTCCCCCACCCCTTCACTCATTCACACACCAACTTAACTTCCCACGCTCACCCACCCATACAACCATTAAATTACACATCCACTCACCCCCTCAACCTCCCACAATCATCCACTCACCCACCCACTAACTCATCCACACACACACTCACTAAACCACAAACACTCATTCACCTACCCCTCCGTTCAGTCATTCAATCACACGATGATTGATTAAATCACTAACCCGCCACTCGCTCCCCCACTCACTCCCCCACCCACTTACGCACTCCCCAACCCACTCACGCACTCCCCAACCCACTCATCCTCTCACTTACCCAGCCATGCACGCACTCACTGACTCACCGAGCCATTTACACAATTAACAATGCACTTACCAAATCACCCACGCATCCACTCACCCACTCAAACTCCCCCACCCACTCACCATCCGTCTCACTCACCCACTCGACCCCCCTCACTCACCCACTCGACCTCCCACACTCACCCACCTACTCACCAACCCACTCTCTCATCCAACCATTCATTCACCCCCTCAACCTCCCACATTCACCCACTCGGCTACCTACCAACTAACTCAACCACATACACCCGCTCACTCAACATTACCCACTCACCCTCTACCCACGCAATCAATCAATGCCTCCTTCACTCACCCAACCTGTCGCTCACCCAACCCCTCAGCCACCTACCTCCGTCTCAAGCCTCGTGCAGTCCAAGCTCCAGGAGGGCCTCCTCGAACCCGCCGAGGTTGGGTCCCGTGTACGTGCCCTCGTGGCCCCGCACGCTCACGCGCACACGGGGTCGCGCGTTTGTTCTCGCCACGCGAACCTCGGCCGTTATCTCCCACCCGAGTCCCCGCCCACTGGGACCCCATTAGGGTCCCCGTCGGGGGGAACAATGAGGTGTCCATCCGCTGTGTCTCCTCCCCTCTCGACCCCGCTAGGACCCCCTGCGCCGCTCACGATATCCCCCCAGGAGGACCCTGTCCCTCCTGTTTCCATCTCGCGGGGTCGCCTCTCCGCACTCCCGCGCTTCAGCAGGCTCAGTGCTTGCACCACCATGCGGTGATCCTCAGAACCTGCGGGGGTGGACGAGGGTGGGGGGGATCATCATCGTCAGCAGCAGATGCAGCATCATTATTATTATAAGCAGCTACAGCAAGTCGCAGCATCATAATCATCATCTGAATTACCACCACCACTAGCAGGAGCACTATCATCACCATCTTCAACTTGCCAAGCCATCATCATTACATCATCACCAGATTAATAGTTCTCTACCATCACCATGCGTAGAGACATTATCATTATAATCACTATCTCCTGCATATCCTAATCTCAACATAATTATCGTTAACATTATAATCAAGATCATATCGATCAACGCACCGGTGTAAATTGTTCTAATTGTATTCAATACAAATCAGTTAATATTTGCATCACTCGAACGTGCCACACCACTGCTCCACTCCCCGCTGCCCTTCTCCATCCTCCCCCTTGCTCCTTGGCCCCTTACCATCTGCCAACTGCCCCCTTGCTGCCCGGGCTCGTGGGTACCCTCTGAGGATTTGTATTCAGCTGTAATATCGAGGCTAGAATACATTTCCGCGTGATAAGCCACTTCGTTGAGTTATCATTTGTGATAGGCAGGTCGCTTCAGAGAAACATCTATATAGCTCAGTGAGCTTTACCGGGTAAAATACAAAATTGTTTAGTTTTTTTGTCTGATGGTAAGGTACCACGCAAACCACCACCATCATGACTGCTGTCAGGCTCCGTAGAGCAGGGTGCGTGTTTGTTGTCATCGTCTACAAGAGCTACACGTGGCAAACCGGGGGTGCTGTCGCATGGCTCGGCGATTGCGCATTTGCAGAATTAATCTGGCAAGGGTCACATGATCAGAAAAGGGGCAGTCCAGCAACATGAACCCTTGCACTGTGCCGCTCCCCACACCTGCAACCAACCAGCGTGGTGAAGTATGGTCAAATACACCGCAACGATCCGCTAGGTTGTGGCGGTCCCCATACAGCAGCGGAATCGTGAAAGGGCCATAGCGTGGTCGCACATCCATCGTCCCACGTGATACCACCTGCGGGGCACGCCTCGCAACGCTCAGGTGAGCGTTACCTGCACTCGCTTCCTGCCGGATAGCTTCAACCACCTGCCAGCCATCGTATCCCGAGGGGAGGTCGGGTCGCTTCATTTGCTCGTCGCTCCACAATTGGAAGTTCCTGGCAAAGGTGCGCGAGGTGGATGAGCTGGAGTCCTGTCTGTGAGCGTGTGGGTTTAGCACGCTGCGCTACAATGAATCCGGCGACCCGAGCTCGATTCCCGCTTACAGCCACCATCACCAGTGCGTCCTGGATCTTGAGAGGTCGGTTCAGCCTTAAATTAGTATCTGGTACGATGTGTACACATCGCAACTCGGGAGAAAAAGGCAGCTGAGGGTGGTCCCAGCCACCCACACAGAACATGTGTGAAACCCAGAGATTATGCATGAAACACGTGCAGATCATTAGAAAAACAGGCAAATATCTTGTGATATCAACTAAGGATCATGCGTAAAACACATACCGATCATACGCAAGAAACACACACTCAGGCAATGTATGAAAACACACTCATATGCTGCTGTAGGATACGTTGGTTCAGCAGATGTACAGGGTGATGGATTACAATGTTAAGTTTTTTTAAAATGGCGATGAAGAATATTGTCCATTCATTTGCAGTCCAGCCATACACTCATTCATTCACGTGCTATCCTTTCGGCTATGCATCGGTCAATCCGCAAGTCAATTATGCAAGAGGACTCAGTCCCCCCCTGCCCCGCCCCCCTCTGCAAGTAGTAGCAGCTCCCTGCACCACCCAGCTAACCCCACACTGCATGCCGCGTTCTGCGCGATGCCTCAAGTTCAAGGTCGTGTGGGTAACACATTACCGTGGTGATTATTTGAAATGTAACTTTTTATTTTACCAGGTAAGTGAGCCATATAGCTCTTTTTAAGAAGCGATCTGGTCACAAATGTTAGTTTTAACGGAGTGGCTCATCTTGTGGAAATTTATAGCAGTAAAATACTCTAAACCAGGGGTCTCAAACTCGCGGCCCGTAGGCCAATTGTGGCCCGCGGAACGATATTTTGTGGCCCACTATTTGACATCAATTTTTTATTTATGTTTTAATTATTATATTTTTTACCATAGCTCAGGCTCGTGACAGCTTCCGGTGTTTGTTGACAAGTTAGCCAACGCGAATTAGCAACGTTAGTCACTTGGTTGAAACATGATTCCGGAGTGACACCAAGTGGAAGTAAAATATATCCTGTCACCCTGTGCAAGGTACAGAGGACTCAGGAAGTGGGCGGACTCAACAAGTGTAATCAGTGACCTAATAAAGACAACAGAGTGTTGCAATAGGAAAGGGAAAATAATTACATGGATAGCAAATAGCATGAGATGGGTGGCAAGAACAAAAGCCAAATGTTGGTTAGAACCTGAATATTATAAAGAAGTTATAGATTATTATTACAAGAGAAACAAAGAAAAGGAAAAAGGACAGATATGTGCAATCGCAAAAGAAAATAATTTACCAAGAATAATTTAATCAAAAAGAGCAAGAAATTAAAAGATATAAAACATGAGACAATGCACTTGATGTTAAGAATTAAGACAGGTGGAGTAACATGGACACCAGAGTTAGCTCAATGGCATCCAGAGAGATTCGGTAGAGCAGAAGGATATGTAGGATGTGAACAAAAAGAAGAAAATCTAGATCACTTTATTTATGAATGTGAAAGGTATAAACACCTGAGAGAGAACACGATTGATGAATTTAATAATGATAAGAAAAACGAAGTGCTCAAAAAAAGCATGAACAATGATAAAGTTTTCAAATACCTCTCAGAATATATAGAAAGGGCATACTAAATAAGATCCCAAATACTCAGGTATTGGGATAAAAACATGTAAATATATCACCCCCACCTTCCCTGAGCTTTCCAGGATGTTCAAGCGGACCATGTGCCTTTTTGGGAGCACATATCTGTGTGAAAAGCTCTTTTGCACCATGAACTTTAATAAGTCAAAGTACAGGTCCAAACTTACTGATGAGCATTTCAAGCCATACTGAGGGTCTCAATTGCTTCCTCCCTCAAGCCAAATGTGGCTCAGCTGTGTAAGAAGAGGAAGCGCTGCCAGGTCTCTGGAAGCATGGAGTAGGTAAGAGAAGCCTATGTTCTGAAGAACCGTTCATGTTCTGAACTGTTATTAATAAAGATTGAGAAGATTGCATCAGTTGCACTTTTTTTTGGAATACTTGATGCGGCCCAGCCTCACCCAGACTCTACCTCCAGCGGCCCCCAGGTAAGTTGAGTTTGAGACTCCTGCTCTGAACGCATGTTTCTAAATATGGAGGGAAAAACTGGAAGACCTGGAGAACAATCCACGCGATCACGGGAGAGAGAGAGACATGCAAACTCCAAATATACAGGCGTCAGGGTCCGGATCGAACCCACGACCTCTTGCATACCAGGTGAAGGAGTTAACATCCCACCACCGCGGCACCCTTATGTACCAGGTTACACAGTCACGGACTCAAATGAAGACACAGTCCCTTCATTAAACAGTCTGTTCGATAAATAAGTGCTGTTAGCGAGCACCTATTAAGGCTAGCATGCCACACGAGGGGGTGGGTGGTCAGTTTTACCCAGGATAGCCCTACTGGCTCTTTTCAGGAGGGTTCTACCACATTTCCCAGCAATGATTACTAGGCACAGTATATTCCAACTGGGTAATTTGCGGGCAATTGTATTTAATTCGGTTAATCTGGTCCATGACGCTGGGATCTTCAACGTCCACTGAAGCAGACGGCACATGGTGTCTTTGCGGTGAACACGCCTGTAGCATTAAACAGGGCGGCCGCTGGATTCAAACCGCGAACATCTACGACAAGCGGCACACGTACAACTGCTACAGACACACGCCGAGTGTGTAATCACTCAATATGTGAGTGATTACACGCAACATTGTTGCGTGATTAAACACAACGTTGTTGTGTGTGTAATCACACACAAAAATATTGATGAAACGCAACGACGTTGTGTTGAGTGTAATCAC
This sequence comes from Petromyzon marinus, assembly GCF_048934315.1. Classification (NCBI taxonomy): domain Eukaryota; kingdom Metazoa; phylum Chordata; class Hyperoartia; order Petromyzontiformes; family Petromyzontidae; genus Petromyzon; species Petromyzon marinus. The sequence goes on along the minus strand of NW_027423688.1, from coordinate 2,606,839 downwards.
AAACAACAACGTTGTGTTGAGTGTAATCACTCAAAACGACATTGTGATGAGTGTAATCACTCACAACGACGTTGTGTTGAGTGTAATCACAAACAACAACGTTGTGTTGAGTGTAATCACTCAAAACGACGTTGTGTTGAGTGTAATTACACACAACGACGTTGTGTTGAGTGTAATCACACACAACGACGTTGTGTTTAGTGTAATCACTAACAACGACGTTGTGTTGAGAGTAATCACTTACAACAACAACAACGATGTGTTGAGTGTAATCACAGGCAACAATGTTGATGACACACAGCGTCCAACAGAGGGCGTCGTAGTCGTGCCATGGGGAGGCGGCGAGTGATGAACGCCACTGCGGCGCCGCGAAGAGATCAGAGCCGTGATATTTATTTGTACACTGGAGGAGGAATCCAATGAGCTACGAAGTTCTTTATCACAAACGTCCAGCGTCTTGGCCGTCACGATAGAACGAGGCCGATAAACGTGGAGGTATAAATGAGGGTGATGCTAAGTCGGTGTGCCGTGCCCTAAGTGAGGTTGCCATGGGCGTGTGTGTTGGCCGTGTCAGGAGCGGGTGAGGAGGACGAGGCAAGGGGTGAGGAGGACGAGGTGAAGGGTAAGAAGAACGAGGTCAGGAGGTGAGGGGTGAGGACGAGATGAGGTGTGAGGAGGACGAGATGAGGTGTGAGGAGGACGAGGAGAGGGGTGAGGAGAACGAGTGAAGAGAACGAGGGGTGAGGAGGACGAGGGGTGAGGAGGACGAGGGGTGAGGAGGACGAGGGGTGAGGAGGACGAGGGGTGAGGAGGACGAGGGGTGAGAAGGATGAGTCGAGGGGTGAGGAGGACGAGCTGAGGGGTGAGGAGGACGAGGGGTGAGGAGGACGAGCTGAGGGGTAAAGCGGATGAGCTGAGGGGTGAGGAAGACGAGGTGATGGGTGAGGATGAGGTGAGGAGTGTGGACGAGGTGAAAGGTCAAGCGGACGACGTGAGGGGTGAGGACGAGGTGAGGAAGACGAGCTGAGGGGTGAGGAGGACGAGGTGAGGAGGACGAGGGGTGAAGAGGACGAGCTGAGGAGGACGAGGTGAGGGGTGAGGAGGACGAGGTGAGGGTGAGGAGGATGAGCTGAGGGGTAAAGATGACGAGGCAAGGGGTGAGGAGGACGAGGCGAGGACGAGGTGAGGGGTGAGGAGGACGAGGGGTGAGGAGGACGAGGCGAAGGGTGAGGAGGAGGCGAGGGGTGAGAACGAGGGTTGAGGAGGACGAGGCGATGGGTGAGGAGGACGAGGCGATGGGTGAGGAGGACGAGGTGATGGGTGAGGAGGACGAGGTGATGGGTGAAGACGAGGTGAGGAGAGCGAGGGGTTAGAGAAGGACGAGATGAGGGTGAGGAGGATGAGCTAAGGGGTAAAGATGACGAGGGCGAGGACGAGGTGAGGGGTGAGGAGGACGAAGTGAGTGCGAGGTGAGGGGTGAGGAATACGAGCTGAGGGATGAGAAGGACGAGGTGAGGGGTGAGGAGGACGAGGGGTGAGGAGGACGAGGCGAGGGGTGAGGAGGAGGCGAGGGGTGAGAACGAGGGTTGAGGAGGACGAGGCAATGGGTGAGGAGGACGAGGTGATGGGTGAGGAGGACGAGGTGATGGGTGAGGACGAGGTGAGGAGAGCGAGGGGTTAGAGAAGGACGAGGTGAGGGTGAGGAGGATGAGCTAAGGGGTAAAGATGACGAGGCAAGGGGTAAAGATGACGAGGTGAGGGGTGAGGAGGACGAAGTGAGGGCGAGGTGAGGGGTGAGGAATACGAGCTGAGGGATGAGAAGGACGAGGTGAGGGGTGAGGAGGACGAGGCGACCCGAGCTCGATTCCCGCTTACAGCCACCATCACCACTGCGTCCTGGATCTCGAGAGGTCGGTTCAGCCTTAAATTAGTATCTGGTACGATGTGTACACATCGCAACTAAGGAGAAAAAGGTAGCTGAGGGTGGTCCCGGCCACCCACACAGAACATGTGTGAAACCCAGAGATTATTGCGTGAAACACGTGCAGGTCATTAGAAAAACAGGCAAATATCTTGTGTGATATCAAATATGGATCATGCGTAAAACACATACCGATCATACGCAAGAAACACACACTCAGGCAATGTATGAAAACACACTCATATGCTGCTGTAGGATATGTTGGTTCAGCAGATGTACAGGGTGATGGATTACGATGTTAAGTTTTTTTTTAAAATGGCGATGAAGAATATTGTCCATTCATTTGCAGTCCAGCCGTACACTCATTCATTCACGTGCTATCTTTTCGTCTATGCATCGGTCAATTTGCAAGTCAATTATGCAAGAGGACTCAGTCCCCCCCTGCCCCGCCCCCCTCTGCAAGTAGTAGCATCTCCCTGCACCACCCAGCTAACCCCACACTGCATGCCGCGTTCTGCGCAATGCCTCAAGTTCAAGGTCGTGTGGGTAACACATTACCGTGGTGATTATTTGAAATGTAACTTTTTATTTTACCAGGTAAGTGAGCCATATAGCTCTTTTTAAGAAGCGATCTGGTCACAAATGTCAGTTTTAACGGAGTGGCTCATCTTGTGGAAATTTATAGCAGTACAATACTCTAAACCAGGGGTCTCAAACTCGCGGCCCGCAGGCCAATTGTGGCCCGCGGAACGATATTTTGTGGCCCACTATTTGGCATCATTTATTTATTTATTTATTAATTATTATATTTTTTTTACCATAGCTCAGGCTCGTGACAGCTTCCGGTGTTTGTTGACAAGTAAGCCAACGCGAATTAGCAACGTTAGTCACTTGGTTGAAACGTGATTCCGGAGTGACACCAAGTGGAAGGAAAATATATCCTGTCACCCTGTGCAAGGTACAGAGGACTTAGGAAGTGGGCGGACTCAACAAGTGTAATCAGTGACCTAATAAAGACAACAGAGTGTTGCAATAGGAAAGGGAAAATAATTACATGGATAGCAAATAGCATGAGATGGGTGGCAAGAAAAAAAGCCAAATGTTGGTTAGAACCTGAATATTATAAAGAAGTTATAGATTATTATTACAAGAGAAACAAAGAAAAGGAAAAAGGACAGATATGTGCAATCGCAAAAGAAAATAATTTACCAAGAACAATTTAATCAAAAAGAGCAAGAAATTAAAAGATATAAAACATGAGACAATGCACTTGATGTTAAGAATGAAGACAGGTGGAGTAACATGGACACCAGAGTTAGCTCAATGGCATCCAGAGAGATTCGTTAGAGCAGAAGGATATGTAGGATGTGAACAAAAAGAAGAAAATCTAGATCACTTTATTTATGAATGTGAAAGGTATAAACACCTGAGAGAGAACACGCTTGATGAATTAAATAATGATAAGAAAAACGAAGTGCTCAAAAAAGCATGAACAATGATAAAGTTTTCAAATACCTCTCAGAATATATAGAAAGGGCATACTAAATAAGATCCCAAATACTCAGGTATTGGGATAAAAACATGTAAATATATCACCCCCACCTTCCCTGAGCTTTCCAGGATGTTCAAGCGGACCATGTGCCTTTTTGGGAGCATATATCTGTGTGAAAAGCTCTTTTGCACCATGAACTTTAATAAGTCAAAGTACAGGTCCAAACTTACTGATGAGCATTTCAAGCCATACTGAGGGTCTCAATTGCTTCCTCCCTCAAGCCAAATGTGGCTCAGCTGTGTAAGAAGAGGAAGCGCTGCCAGGTCTCTGGAAGCATGGAGTAGGTAAGAGAAGCCTATGTTCTGAAGAACCGTTCATGTTCTGAACTGTTATTAATAAAGATTGAGAAGATTGGATTACTTGCACTTTTTTTGTAATACTTGATGCGGCCCAGCCTCACCCAGACTCTACCTCCAGCGGCCCCCAAGTTGAGTTTGAGACTCCTGCTCTGAACGCATGTTTCTAAATATGGAGGGGAAAACTGGAAGACCTGGAGAACAATCCACGCGACCACGGGAGAGAGAGAGACATGCAAACTCCAAATATACAGGCGTCAGGGTCCGGATCGACCACACGACATCTTGCATACCAGGTGAAGGAGTTAACATCCCACCACCGCGGCACCCTTATGTACCAGGTTACACAGTCACGGACTCAAATGAAGACACAGTCCCTTCATTTAACAGTCTGTTCGATAAATACGTGCTGTTAGCGAGCACCTATTAAGGCTAGCATGCCACACGAGGGGGTGGGTGGTCAGTTTTACCCAGGATAGCCCTACTGGCTCTTTTCAGGAGGGTTCTACCACATTTCCCAGCAATGATTACTAGGCACAGTATATTCCAACTGGGTAATTTGCGGGCAATTGTATTTAATTCGGTTAATCTGGTCCATGACGCTGGGATCTTCAACGTCCACTGAAGCAGACGGCACATGGTGCCTTTGCGGTGAACACGCCTGTAGCATTAAACAGGGCGGCCGCTGGATTCAAACCGCGAACATCTACGACAAGCGGCACACGTACAACTGCTACAGACACACGCCGAGTGTGTAATCACTCAATATGTGAGTGATTACACGCAACATTGTTGTGTGATTAAACACAACGTTGTTGTGTGTGTAATCACACGCAAAAATATTGATGAGACGCAACGACGTTGTGTTGAGTGTAATCACAAACAACAACGTTGTGTTGAGTGTAATCACTCAAAACGACGTTGTGTTGAGTGTAATTACACACAACGACGTTGTGTTTAGTGTAATCACTAACAACGACGTTGTGTTTAGTGTAATCACTAACAACGACGTTGTGTTTAGTGTAATCACTAACAACGACGTTGTGTTGAGTGTAATCACTTACAACAACAACGTTGTGTTGAGTGTAATCACAGGCAACAATGTTGATGACACACAGCGTCCAACAGAGGGCGTCGTAGTCGTGCCATGGGGAGGTGGCGAGTGATGAACGCCACTGCGGCGCCGCAAAGAGATCAGAGCCGTGATATTTATTTATTTGTACACTGGAGGAGGAATCCGATGAGCTACGAAGTTCTTTATCACAAACGTCCAGCGTCTTGGCCGTCACGACAGAACGAGGCCGATAAACGTGGAGGTATAAATGAGGGTGATGCTAAGTCGGTGTGACGTGCCCTAAGTGAGGTTGCCATGGGCGTGTGTGTTGGCCGTGTCAGGAGCGGGTGAGGAGGACGAGGCAAGGGGTGAGGAGGGCGAGGTGAAGGGTAAGAAGAACGAGGTCAGGAGGTGAGGGGTGAGGACGAGATGAGGTGTGAGGAGGACGAGATGAGGTGTGAGGAGGACGAGGAGAGGGGTGAGGAGAACGAGTGAAGAGAACGAGGGGTGAGGAGGACGAGGGGTGAGGAGGACGAGGGGTGAGGAGGACGAGGGGTGAGGAGGATGAGGGGTGAGAAGGACGAGTCGAGGGGTGAGGAGGACGAGGTGAGGGGTGAGGAAGACGAGCTGAGGGGTGAGGAGGACGAGGGGTGAGGAGGACGAGCTGAGGGGTAAAGCGGATGAGCTGAGGGGTGAGGAAGACGAGGTGATGGGTGAGGATGAGGTGAGGGGTGTGGACGAGGTGAAAGGTCAAGCGGACGACGTGATGGGTGAGGACGAGGTGAGGAAGACGAGCTGAGGGGTGAGGAGGACGAGGTGAGGAGGACGAGGGGTGAAGAGGACGAGCAGAGGAGGACGAGGTGAGGGGTGAGGAGGACGAGGTGAGGGTGAGGAGGATGAGCTGAGGGGTAAAGATGACGAGGCAAGGGGTGAGGAGGACGAGGCGAGGACGAGGTGAGGGGTGAGGAGGACGAAGTGAGGGGTGAGGAGGACGAAGTGAGGGGTGAGTACGAGGCAAGGGGTGAGGAGAACGAGGGGTGAGGAGGACGAGGCGAGGGGTGAGGAGGAGGCGAGGGGTGAGAACGAGGGTTGAGGAGGACGAGGCAATGGGTGAGGAGGACGAGGCGATGGGTGAGGAGGACGAGGTGATGGGTGAGGGGACGAGGTGAGGAGAGCGAGGGGTTAGAGAAGGACGAGGTGAGGGTGAGGAGGATGAGCTAAGGGGTAAAGATGACGAGGGCGAGGACGATGTGAGGGGTGAGGAGGACGAAGTGAGGGCGAGGTGAGGGGTGAGGAATACGAGCTGAGGGATGAGAAGGACGAGGTGAGGGGTGAGGAGGACGAGGGGTGAGGAGGACGAGGCGAGGGGTGAGGAGGAGGCGAGGGGTGAGAACGAGGGTTGAGGAGGACGAGGCAATGGGTGAGGAGGACGAGGTGATGGGTGAGGAGGACGAGGTGATGGGTGAGGACGAGGTGAGGAAAGCGAGGGGTTAGAGAAGGACGAGGTGAGGGTGAGGAGGATGAGCTAAGGGGTAAAGATGACGAGGCAAGGGGTAAAGATGACGAGGCGAGGACGAGGTGAGGGGTGAGGAGGACGAAGTGAGGGCGAGGTGAGGGGTGAGGAATACGAGCTGAGGGATGAGAAGGACGAGGTGAGGGGTGAGGAGGACGAGGCGACCCGAGCTCGAGTCCCGCTTACAGCCACCATCACCACTGCGTCCTGGATCTCGAGAGGTCGGTTCAGCCTTAAATTAGTATCTGGTACGATGTGTACACATCGCAACTCGGGAGAAAAAGGCAGCTGAGGGTGGTCCCGGCCACCCACACAGAACATTTGTGAAACCCAGAGATTATGCGTGAAACATGTGCAGATCATTAGAAAAACAGGCAAATATCTTGTGTGATATAAAATATGGATCATGCGTAAAACACATACCGATCATACGCAAGAAACACACACTCAGGCAATGTATGAAAACACACTCATATGCTGCTGTAGGATACGTTGGTTCAGCAGATGTACAGGGTGATGGATTACAATGTTAAGTTTTTTTTTTAAATGGCGATGAAGAATATTGTCTATTCATTTGCAGTCCAGCCGTACACTCATTCATTCACGTGCTATCTTTTCGTCTATGCATCGGTCAATCCGCAAGTCAATTATGCAAGAGGACTCAGTCCCCCCCTGCCCCGCCCCCCTCTGTAAGTAGTAGCATCTCCCTGCACCACCCAGCTAACCCCACACTGCATGCCGCGTTCTGCGCGATGCCTCAAGTTCAAGGTCGTGTGGGTGACACATTACCGTGGTGATTATTTGAAATGTAACTTTTTATTTTACCAGGTAAGTGAGCCATATAGCTCTTTTTAAGAAGCGATCTGGTCACAAATGTTAGTTTTAACGGAGCGGCTCATCTTGTGGAAATTTATAGCAGTACAATACTCTAAACCAGGGGTCTCAAACTCGCGGCCCGCAGGCCAATTGTGGTCCGCGGAACGATATTTTCTGGCCCACTATTTGACATCAACTTTTATTTATTTATTAATTATTATATATTTTTTACCATAGCTCAGGCTCGTGCCAGCTTCCGGTGTTTGTTGACAAGTTAGCCAACGCGAATTAGCAACGTTAGTCACTTGGTTGAAACGTGATTCCGGAGTGACACCAAGTGGAAGGAAAATATATCCTGTCACCCAGTGCAAGGTACAGAGGACTTAGGAAGTGGGCGGACTCAACAAGTGTAATCAGTGACCTAATAAAAACAACAGAGTGTTGCAATAGGAAAGGGAAAATAATTACATGGATAGCAAATAGCATGAGATGGGTGGCAAGAACAAAAGCCAAATGTTGGTTAGAACCTGAAAATTATAAAGAAGTTATAGATTATTATTATTATTACAAGAGAAACAAAGAAAAGGAAAAAGGACAGATATGTGCAATCGCAAAAGAAAATAATTTACCAAGAACAATTTAATCAAAAAGAGCAAGAAATTAAAAGATATAAAACATGAGACAATGCACTTGATGTTAAGAATTAAGACAGATGGAGTAACATGGACACCAGAGTTAGCTCAATGGCATCCAGAGAGATTCGGTAGAGCAGAAGGATATGTAGGATGTGAACAAAAAGAAGAAAATCTAGATCACTTTATTTATGAATGTGAAAGGTATAAACACCTGAGAGAGAACACGATTGATGAATTTAATAATGATAAGAAAAACGAAGTGCTAAAAAAAAAGCATGAACAATGATAAAGTTTTCAAATACCTCTCAGAATATATAGAAAGGGCATACTAAATAAGATCCCAAATACTCAGGTATTGGGATAAAAAACATGTAAATATATCACCCCCACCTTCCCTGAGCTTTCCAGGATGTTCAAGCGGACCATGTGCCTTTTTGGGAGCACATATCTGTGTGAAAAGCTCTTTTGCACCATGAACTTTAATAAGTCAAAGTACAGGTCCAAACTTACTGATGAGCATTTCAAGCCATACTGAGGGTCTCAATTGCTTCCTCCCTCAAGCCAAATGTGGCTCAGCTGTGTAAGAAGAGGAAGCGCTGCCAGGTCTCTGGAAGCATGGAGTAGGTAAGAGAAGCCTATGTTCTGAAGAACCGTTCATGTTCTGAACTGTTATTAATAAAGATTGAGAAGATTGGATCAGTTGCACTTTTTTTTGGAATACTTGATGAGGCCCAGCCTCACCCAGACTCTACCTCCAGCGGCCCCCAGGTAAGTTGAGTTTGAGACTCCTGCTCTAAACGCATGTTTCTAAATATGGAGTGAAAAAATGGAAGACCTGGAGAACAATCCACGCGACCACGGGAGAGAGAGAGACATGCAAACTCCAAATATACAGGCGTCAGGGTCCGGATCGAACCCACGACATATTACATACCAGGTGAAGGAGTTAACATCCCACCACCGCGGCAGCCTTATGTACCAGGTTACACAGTCACGGACTGAAATGAAGACACAGTCCCTTCATTTAACAGTCTGTTCGATAAATAAGTGCTGTTAGCGAGCACCTATTAAGGCTAGCATGCCACACGAGGGGGTGGGTGGTCAGTTTCAGGAGGGTTCTACCACATTTTCCAGCAATGATTACTAGGCACAGTATATTCCAACTGGGTAATTTGCGGGCAATTGTATTTAATTCGGTTAATCTGGTCCATGACGCTGGGATCTTCAACGTCCACTGAAGCAGACGGCACATGGTGTCTTTGCGGTGAACACGCCTGTAGCATTAAACAGGGCGGCCGCTGGAATCAAACCGCGAACATCTACGACAAGCGGCACACGTACAACTGCTACAGACACACGCCGAGTGTGTAATCACTCAATATGTGAGTGATTACACGCAACATTGTTGTGTGATTAAACACAACGTTGTTGTGTGTGTAATCACACACAAAAATATTGATGAGACGCAACGACGTTGTGTTGAGTGTAATCACAAACAACAACGTTGTGTTGAGTGTAATCACTCAAAACGACATTGTGTTGAGTGTAATTACACACAACGACGTTGTGTTGAGTGTAATCACAACAACAACGATGTGTTGAGTGTAATCACAGGCAACAATGTTGATGACACACAGCGTCCAACAGAGGGCGTCGTAGTCGTGCCATGGGGAGGCGGCGAGTGATGAACGCCACTGCGGCGCCGCAAAGAGATCAGAGCCGTGATATTTATTTGTACACTGGAGGAGGAATCCGATGAGCTACGAAGTTTTTTTTTTATCACAAACGTCCAGCGTCTTGGCCGTCACGATAGAACGAGGCCGATAAACGTGGAGGTATAAATGAGGGTGATGCTAAGTCGGTGTGCCGTGCCCTAAGTGAGGTTGCCATGGGCGTGTGCGTTGGCCGTGTCAGGAGCGGGTGAGGAGGACGAGGCAAGGGGTGAGGAGGACGAGGTGAAGGGTAAGAAGAACGAGGTCAGGAGGTGAGGGGTGAGGAGGACGAGATGAGGGGTGAGGAGGACGAGATGAGGTGTGAGGAGGACGAGGGGTGAGGAGGACGAGGGGTGAGGAGGACGAGGGGTGAGGAGGACGAGGGGTGCCGAAGACGAGGGGTGAGGAGGACGAGGGATGAGGAAGACGAGGGGTGAAGAGAACGAGGGGTGAGGAGGACGGGGGGTGAGGAGGACGAGGGGTGAGGAGGACGAGGGGTGAGGAGGACAGGAGTGAGGAGGACGAGGGGTGAGGAGAGTGAGGGGTGAGGAGTAAGAAGAACGAGTTGTGGGGGTGAGGACGAGGTGAGGGGTGAGAACGAGGTGAGGGTTGAGGACAAGTGAGGTGGACGAGGTGAGGGGTGAGAATGAGGTGAGGGGTCAAGAGGGCGAGGTGAGGGGTCAAGCGGACGACGTGAGGGGTAAGGAGGACGAGGTGAGGAGTGAGGAGGATGAGGAGCGGGGTGCGGTGGACGAGCGAGGGGTGAGGAGGACGAGGGGCGAGGAGGACGGGGGGTGAGAAGGAAGAAGAACGAGGTGTGGGGGTGAGGAGGACGACGGGTGAGGAGGACGAGGTGAGGGCTGAGGAGAGCGAGGGGTGAGGAGAGCGAGGGGTGAGGAGAGCGAGGGGTGAGGACAGCGAGGGGTGAGGAGGACGAGGGGTGAGGAGGACGAGGGGTGAGTAGGTGAGGAGCAGGGTGCGGTGGACGAGCGAGGGGTGAGGACGGGGGGTGAGAAGAAAAACGAGGTGTGGGGGTGAGGACGAGGGTTGAGGAGAGCGAGGGTTGAGGAGAGCGAGGGTTGAGGAGAGCGAGGGGTGAGGAGAGCGAGGGGTGAGGAGAGCGAGGGGTGAGGAGAGCGAGGGGTGAGGAGAGCGAGGGGTGAGGAGAGCGAGGGGTGAGGAGAGCGAGGGGTGAGGAGGACGAGGGGTGAGGAGAGCGAGGGTTGAGGAGAGCGAGGGGTGAGGAGAGCGAGGGGTGAGGAGAGCGAGGGGTGAGGAGGACGAGGGGTGAGGAGAACGAGTCGAGGGGTGAGGAGGACGAGGGTTGAGGAGAGCGAGGGTTGAGGAGAGCGAGGGTTGAGGAGAGCGAGGGGTGAGGAGAGCGAGGGGTGAGGAGAGCGAGGGGTGAGGAGGACGAGGGGTGAGGAGGACGAGGGGTGAGGAGGACGAGGGGTGAGGAGAACGAGTCGAGGGGTGAGGAGGAAGAGGTGAGGGGTATGAAGAACGCGGTGTGGGTGAGAAGGACGAGGTGAGGAGTGAAGCGGGCGAGGCGTGAGGATGACGAAGCGCGGGGTGCGGTGGACGAGGTGAGGGGTGAGGAAGACGAGCTGAGGGGTGAGGAGAACGAGCGGTGAGGAGGACAATGGGTGAGGACGAGGGGCGAGGAAGGTGAGGTGAGGGGTGAGTAGGATGAGTCGAGTGGTGAGGACAAGATGAGGGGTAAGAAGAACGAGGTGAGGGGTGAGGAGGACGAGGTGAGCGGTGAGGACGACGACGGGTGAGGAGGACGAGCTGAGGTGAGAGGTGAGGACGAGTCGAGGGGTGAGGAGGACGAGGTGAAAGGTGAGGCGGACGAGGGGTGAGGAGGACGATGGGTGAGAAAGATGAGGGGTGCGGAGGACGAGTCGAGGGGTGAGGAGGAAGAGGTGAGGGGTAAGAAGAACGAGGTGTGGGTGAGAAGGACGAGGTGAGGGGTGAGGTGGGCGAGGCGTGAGGATGACGAGGCGCGGGGTGCGGTGGACGAGGTGAGGTGAGGGGTGAGGAAGACGAGCTGAGGGGTGAGGAGGACGAGGGGTGAGGAGATGAGGGGTGCGGAGGACGAGTCGAGGGGTGAGGAGGAAGAGGTGAGGGGTAAGAAGAACGCGGTGTGGGTGAGAAGGACGAGGTGAGGGGTGAGGTGGGCGAGGCGTGAGGATGACGAGGCGCGGGGTGCGGTGGACAAGGTGAGGTGAGGGGTGAGAATGACGAGCTGAGGGGTGAGGAGAACGAGGGGTGAGGAGAACGAGCGGTGAGGAGGACAATGGGTGAGGACAATGGGTGAGGAGGGTGAGGTGAGGTGAGGGGTGAGAAGGACGAGTCGAGTGGTGAGGAGGACAAGATGAGGGGTAAGAAGAACGAGGTGTGGAGTGAGGAGGACGAGGCAAATGGTGAGGACAGCGAGGGGAGGGGAGGACGAGGAGTGAGGACGAGCTAAGGGTGAGGAGGACGAGGTGAGCGGTGAGGGCGACGACGGGTGAGGAGGACGAGCTGAGGTGAGGACGAGTCGAGGGGTGAGGAGGACGAGGGGTGAGAAGGACGAGGGGTGAGGAGGACGAGGGGTGAGGAGAGTGAGGGGTGAGGAGTAAGAAGAACGAGCTGTGGGGGTGAGGAGGACGAGGTGAAGGGTGAGAACGAGGTGAGGGGTCAAGAGGACGAGGTGAGGGGTCAAGCGGACGACGTGAGGGGTAAGGAGGACGAGGTGAGGGGTGAGGAGGATGAGGAGCAGGGTGCGGTGGACGAGCGAGGGGTGAGGAGGACGAGGGGCGAGGAGGACGGGGGGTGAGAAGGAAGAAGAACGAGGTGTGGGGTGAGGAGGACGAGGGGTGAGGAGGACGAGGCGAGGGCTGAGGAGAGCGAGGCGTGAGAGCTAGGGGTGAGGAGGACGAGGGGTGAGGAGGACGAGGGGTGAGGAGGACGAAGGGTGAGGAGGTGAGGAGCTTGGTGCGGTGGACGAGCGAGGGGTGAGGACGGGGGGTGAGAAGAAAAACGAGGTGTGGGGGTGAGGACGAGGGTTGAGGAGAGCGAGGGGTGAAGAGAGCGAGGGGTGAGGACGAGGGGTGAGGAGGACGAGGGGTGAGGAGGTGAAGGGTGCGGAGGACGAGCTGAGGGGTGAGGAGAACGAGGGGTGAGGAGGACGAGGGGTGAGGACAATGGGTGAGGAGGACAATGGGTGAGGAGGACGAGGGGTGAGGAGGGTGAGGTGAGGGGTGAGTAGGACGAGTCGAGTGGTGAGGAAGACAAGATGAGGGGTAAGAAGAACGAGGTGTGGGGTGAGGAGGACGAGGCAAATGGTGAGGACAGCGAGGGGAGGGGAGGACGAGGAGGACGAGCTAAGGGTGAGGAGGACGAGGCGAGGGAGAGGTGAGGGGTGAGGAGGACGAGGTGAGCGGTGAGGACGGCGACGGGTGAGGAGGACGAGCTGAGGTGAGAGGTGAGGACGAGTCGAGGGGTGAGGAGGACGAGGTGAAAGGTGAGGCGGACGAGGGGTGAGGAGGACGATGGGTGAGGAAGATGAGGCGTGAGGGGTGAGGAGGACGAGGGGTGAGGGGTGAGGAGGACGAGAAGTGAGGAGGACGGGGGGTAAGAAGTAAGAAGAACGAGGTGTGGGGGTGAGGAGGACGAGGCGAGGGCTGAGGAGAGCGAGGGGTGAGGAGGACGAGGGGTGAGGAGGACGAGGGGTGAGGAGGACGAGGGGTGAGGAGGTGAGGAGCAGGGTGCGGTGGACGAGCGAGGGGTGAGGACGGGGGGTGAGAAGAAAAACGAGGTGAGGACGAGGGTTGAGGAGAGCGAGGGGTGAGGAAGACGAGGGGTGAGGAAGACGAGGGGTGAGGAAGACGAGGGGTGAGGAGAGCGAGGGGTGAGGAAGACGAGGGGTGAAGAAGACGAGGGGTGAGGAGAGCGAGGGGTGAGGAGGTCGAGGGGTGAGGAGGACGAGTCGAGGGGTGAGGAGGAAGAGGTGAGGGGTAAGAAGAACGCGGTGTGGGTGAGAAGGACGAGGTGAGGGGTGAGTAGGACGAGTCGAGTGGTGAGGAGGACAAGATGAGGGGTAAGAAGAACGAGGTGTGGGGTGAGGAGGACGAGGCAAATGGTGAGGACAGCGAGGGGAGGGGAGGACGAGGAGTGAGGACGAGCTAAGGGTGAGGAGGACGAGGGAGAGGTGAGGGGTGAGGACGACGACGGGTGAGGAGGACGAGCTGAGGTGAGAGGTGAGGACGAGTTGAGGGGTGAGGAGGACGAGGTGAAACGTGAGGCGGACGAGGGGTGAGGAGGACGATGGGTGAGGAAGATGAGGACGAGGGGTGAGGAAGATGAGGCGAGGGGTGAGGAGGACGAGGGGTGAGGAGGACGAGGTGAGGGGTGAGGAAGACGAGCTGAGGGGTGAGGAGGACGAGGGGTGAGGAGGACGAGCTGAGGGGTAAAGCGGATGAGGTGAGGGGTGAGGAAGACGAGGTGATGGGTGAGGATGAGGTGAGGGGTGTGGACGAGGTGAAAGGTCAAGCGGACGACCTGAGGGGTGAGGACGAGGTGAGGAAGACGAGCTGAGGGGTGAGGAGGACGAGGTGAGGAGGACGAGGGGTGAAGAGGACGAGCTGAGGAGGACGAGGTGACGGGTGAGGAGGACGAGGTGAGGGTGAGGAGGATGAGCTGAGGGGTAAAGATGACGAGGCAAGGGGTGAGGACGAGGCGAGGACGAGGTGAGGGGTGAGGAGGACGAAGTGAGGGGTGAGGAGGATGAAGTGAGGGGTGAGTACGAGGCGAGGGGTGAGGAGAACGAGGGGTGAGGAGGACGAGGGGTGAGGAGGACGAGGGGTGAGGAGGACGAGGGGTGAGGAAGACGAGGGGTGAGGAAGACGAGGGGTGAGGAGGACGAGGGGTGAGGAGAGTGAGGGGTGAGGAGGACGAGGGGTGAGGAGGGCGAGAGTGAGGAGGACGAGAGTGAGCAGGACGAGGGCTGAGGAGAGTGAGGGGTGAGGAGTAAGAAGAACGAGCTGTGGGGGTGAGGACGAGGTGAGGGGTGAGAACGAGGTGAGGGTTGAGGACAAGTGAGGTGGACGAGGTGAGGGGTGAGAATGAGGTGAGGGGTGAGAATGAGGTGAGGGGTCAAGAGGACGAGGTGAGGGGTCAAGCGGACGACGTGAGGGGTAAGGAGGACGAGGTGAGGGGTGAGGAGGATGAGGAGCAAGGTGCGGTGGACGAGCGAGGGGTGAGGAGGATGAGAAGTGAGGAGGACGGGGGGTGAGACGTAAGAAGAACGAGGTGTGTGGGTGAGGAGGACGAGGCGAGGGCTGAGGAGAGCGAGGGGTGAGGACGGGGGGTGAGAAGAAAAACGAGGTGAGGACGAGGGTTGAGGAGAGCGAGGGGTGAGGAAGACGAGGGGTGAGGAGAGCGAGGGGTGAGGAGGACGAGGGGTGATGAGAACGAGGGGTGAGGAGGACGAGAGGTAAGGAGGTGAGGGGTGCGAAGGACGAGTCGAGGGGTGAGGAGGAAGAGGTGAGGGGTAAGAAGAACGCGGTGTGGGTGAGAAGGACGAGGTGAGGGGTGAGGTGGGCGAGGCGTGAGGATGACGAGGCGCGGGGTGCGGTGGACGAGGTGAGGTGAGGGGTGAGGAAGACGAGCTGAGGGGTGAGGAGAACGAGGGGTGAGGAGAACGAGCGGTGAGGAGGACGATGTGTGAGGAGGACGATGGGTGAGGAGGACGAGGGGTGACGAGGGGTGAGGAGGGTGAGGTGAGGGGTGAGTAGGACGAGTCGAGTGGTGAGGAGGACAAGATGAGGGGTAAGAAGAACGAGGTGTGGGGTGAGGAGGACGAGGCAAATGGTGAGGACAGCGAGGGGAGGGGAGGACGAGGAGTGAGGACGAGCTAAGGGTGAGGAGGACGAGGCGAGGGAGGGGTGAGGGGTGAGAAGGACGAGGTGAGCGGTGAGGACGACGACGGGTGAGGAGGACGAGCTGAGGTGAGAGGACGAGTCGAGGGGTGAGGAGGACGAGGGGTGAGGAGGACGAGGGGTGAGGAGGACGATGGGTGAGAAGGACGAGTCGAGGGGTGAGGAGGACGAGGTGAGGGGGGAGGAAGACGAAGTGATGGGTGAGGATGAGGTGAGGGGTGTGGACGAGGTGAAAGGTCAAGCGGACGACGTGAGGGTTGAGAGGACGAGCTGAGGAGGACGAGGTGAGGGGTGAGGAGGACGAGGTGAGGGTGAGGAGGATGAGCTGAGGGGTAAAGATGACGAGGCAAGGGGTGAGGAGGACGAGGCGAGGACGAGGTGAGGGGTGAGGAGGACGAAGTGAGGGGTGAGGAGAACGAGGGGTGAGAACGAGGGTTGAGGAGGACGAGGTGATGGGTGAGGACGAGGTGATGGGTGAGGACGAGGTGAGGAGAGCGAGGGGTTAGAGAAGGACGAGGTGAGGGTGAGGAGGATGAGCTAAGGGGTAAAGATGACGAGGCAAGGGGTGAGGACGAGGCGAGGACGAGGGGTGAGGAGGACGAAGTGAGGGGTGAGGAGAACGAGGGGTGAGAACGAGGGTTGAGGAGAACGAGGCGATGGGTGAGGAGGACGAGGTGATGGGTGAGGACGAGGTGAGGAGAGCGAGGGGTTAGAGAAGGACGAGGTGAGGGTGAGGAGGATGAGCTAAGGGGTAAAGATGACGAGGCAAGGGGTGAGGACGAGGCGAGGACGAGGTGAGGGGTGAGGAGGACGAAGTGAGGGCGAGGTGAGGGGTGAGGAATACGAGCTGAGGGATGAGAAGGACGAGGTGAAGGGTGAGGAGGACGAGGCGAGGGGTGAGAACGAGGGGTGAAGGTGAACGGGGTGAGGAGGACGAGGCGAGATGCGAGGACGGGGTGAGGACGAGGTGAAGGGTGAGGAGGAGGTGATGTTTGATTCGTGACAAAACATGTAATAAAGTTATTAATAACAATCTGAAGTATAGTCAATTATTCACGTCTACTACATAGAGTGCAGGTAGCCGTGTGAGGATGAGGTGAGAACGAGGTGAGGGGTAAGGACGAGGTGAGTAGAACGAGAGGCGAGGGGTGAGAACGAGGTGAGGGTTGAGGACGACGGGTGAGGTGGACGAGGTGAGGGGTGAGGATGAGGCGAGGGGTGAGGATGAGGCGAGGGGTGAGGATGAGGCGAGGGGTGAGGATGAGGCGAGGGGTGAGGATGAGGCGAGGGGTGAGGATGAGGCGAGGGGTGAGGATGAGGCGAGGGGTGAGGATGAGGCGAGGGGTGAGGATGAGGCGAGGGGTGAGGATGAGGCGAGGGGTGAGGATGAGGCGAGGGGTGAGGATGAGGCGAGGGGTGAGGATGAGGCGAGCGGTGAGGACGAGGTGAGTAGAACGGGGGTGAGGACGAGGCGAGGGGTGAGGAGGGCGAGGGGTGAGGAGGGCGAGGGGTGAGGAGGGCGAGGGGTGAGGAGGGCGAGGGGTGAGGAGGGCGAGGGGTGAGGAGGGCGAGGGGTGAGGAGGGCGAGGGGTGAGGAGGGCGAGGGGTGAGGAGGGCGAGGGGTGAGGAGGGCGAGGGGTGAGGAGGGCGAGAGGTGAGGAGGGCGAGGGGTGAGGAGGGCGAGGGGTGAGGAGGGCGAGGGGTGAGGAGGGGTGAGGAGGGGTGAGGAGGGCGAGGGGTGAGGAGGGCGAGGGGTGAGGAGGGCGAGGGGTGAGGAGGGCGAGGGGTGAGGAGGGCGAGGGGTGAGGAAGGCGAGGGGTGAGGAGGGCGAGGGGTGAGGAGGGCGAGGGGTGAGGAGGGCGAGGGGTGAGGAGGGCGAGGTGAGGGGTTAGGGGTGAGGAGGACGAGGTTAGGGGTGAGGAGGACGAGGCTAGGGGTGAGGAGGACGAGGCTAGGGGTGAGGAGGACGAGGCTAGGGGTGAGTAGGACGAGTCGAGTGGTGAGGAGGACAAGATGAGGGGTAAGAAGAACGAGGTGTGGGGTGAGGAGGACGAGGCAAATGGTGAGGACAGCGAGGGGAGGACGAGGAGTGAGGACGAGGTAAGGGTGAGGAGGACGAGGCGAGGGGTGAGAAGGACGAGGTGAGCGGTGAGGACGACGACGGGTGAGGAGGACGAGCTGAGGTGAGAGGACGAGTCGAGGGGTGAGGAGGACGAGGGGTGAGGAAGATGAGGCGAGGGGTGAGGAAGATGAGGTGAGGGGTGACGAGGACGAGGGGTGAGGAGGATGAGGGGTGAGAAGGACGAGGTGAGGGGTGAGGAAGACGAGGTGATGGGTGAGGATGAGGTGAGGGGTGTGGACGAGGTGAAAGGTCAAGCGGACGACGTGAGGGGTGAGGACGAGGTGAGGAGGACGAGGGGTTAAGAGGACGAGCTGAGGAGGACAAGGTGAGGGGTGAGGAGGACGAGGTGAGGGTGAGGAGGATGAGCTGAGGGGTAAAGATGACGAGGCAAGGGGTGAGGAGGACGAGGCGAGGACGAGGTGAGGGGTCAGGAGGACGAAGTGAGGGGTGAGGAGAACGAGGGGTGAGAACGAGGGTTGAGGAGGACGAGGCGATGGGTGAGGAGGACGAGGTGATGGGTGAGGACGAGGTGATGGGTGAGGACGAGGTGAGGAGAGCGAGGGGTTAGAGAAGGACGAGGTGAGGGTGAGGAGGATGAGCTAAGGGGTAAAGATGACGAGGCAAGGGGTGAGGACGGGGCGAGGACGAGGTGAGGGGTGAGGAGGACGAAGGGAGGGCGAGGTGAGGGGTGAGGAATACGAGCTGAGGGGTGAGGACGAGGTGAGGGGTGAGAAGGACGAGGCGAGGGGTGAAAACGAGGGGTGAAGGAGAACGGGGTGAGGAGGACGAGGCGAGATGCGAGGACGGGGTGAGGACGAGGTGAAGGGTGAGGAGGAGGTGATGTTTGATTCGTGACAAAACATGTAATAAAGTTATTAATAACAATCTGAATTATAGTCAATTATTCACATCTACTACAAAGAGTGCAGGTAGCCGTGTGAGGATGAGGTGAGAACGAGGTGAGGGGTACGGACGAGGTGAGTAGAACGAGAGGCGAGGGGTGAGAACGAGGTGAGGGATGAGGACGACGGGTGAGGTGGACGAGGTGAGGGGTGAGGATGAGGCGAGGGGTGAGGATGAGGCGAGCGGTAAGGACGAGGTGAGTAGAACGGGGGTGAGGATGAGGCGAGGGGTGAGAACGAGGTGAGAAGATGAGGGGTGAGGAGAACGAGGGGTGAGGAGAACGAGGGGTGAGGAGAACGAGGGGTGAGGAGAACGAGGGGTGAGGAGAACGAGGGGTGAGGAGGGCGAGGTGAGGGGTTAGGGGTGAGGAGGACGGGGTTAGGGGTGAGGAGGACGAGGCTAGGGGTGAGGAGGACGAGGCTAGGGGTGATGAGGATGAGGTGAGGTCGGTAAGGGAGGTGTCCGTCTCCGGAGTGTTGCATGATATTTGTTGCTATGCTCGATGTTTGGTTGGTGACATAACATTCAATAAAGTTCTAAATAACATCCTGAAAGATAATAAATTACTCGTGTCTGCTGCATAGAGGCCAGGTACCCGCGTTTGCCTTCTGCGTGTGCGTGTAGATAAATCAGAATCTGTATTTTACATGAGTTTTGACGTTCTCTTTCACACACGTCCAGAAGGGTCGGGTTAGCCAGTTGCATCAACAACAAAATGCAATTAAAGATACTCGAGTAAGGATTGAGAAAATGTAGTCAAGTCACGAATAAATGTCATGTAAAATCAAACTGTGCAAGCTCATACCTTCTTGTAGATTTGTCAACATCAAATCCAAGCTTGGGCAAGATGGCAAAACACCAACAGTCAAAGTACCATACCAAGACAGTGGCCTCGATTAAATTGCATTCAAACATTGAACTCTCGACACGTGGGTGAAGAGGTTCCGAGTTTCAAATCGCAGACGCAAAAGCCGCGTCGAGAACTTTGAGCCCTGGCTGATACGGAGGCAGCTTCCTCTGCCCCCATAGGGTGCCTGGGGGCACGTGATCTGGCTCCGCCCATGGTAGGCGGGGCCAATTGCGTCACTTCCTGCGCACTCACCTCCGACCCCAATGGCGTTACGTCACTCCGGCAGGGCGAGCGAGCTGAGCGGCTGCGTTTGTCTCTTGCGCCCCCAACAGGAGCCATGAAGTTCTTCAAGAGACGGCAGCAGATGCAAGCGACGCTGGAGACTCCAAATTCGTCAACAGTGGAGGTGAGTGGCGCCACCTCTTGCGTTGGAGTTATACGAAGTAACAAATAAAGTACTGTGATCACATCGAGAAAAAATATTATTTTTTAAAATATTTAAATTTTACTTTAAATTGAGCGCTTGATGCGTGGGTAACGAGGTTCATAGTTTAAGATCACATATTGAGAGTTTCATCAAGGATTTTAGTCGGAGAAAGCTTTCTCTGGGCAGTTGGTCCTTGTTTGCGTTGCCAAGGTGATAGCATCTCGTGTCAACTGCCATTTCCCAGCAGCTGTGCCTGGGGGTCACGTGACGTTTGGTGACGCAATAAGGCCCGAGCCATTGGCTCCGCCCTTTTTGGGTAAAGCCAGTGACGTAACCACTGCCATAGATGACGTCATCACTGTATTCGATGCCTTCTTCACTGAAATTGACGTCGTCACTGTAATTGATGACGTCATCACTAATCGATGTCGTCATCGCTGTAGTCGATGGCGTAATCGCTGCATCTGATGACGGCATCGCTGCATTTGATTACGTCAGCGCTGCATTTGATTACGTCAGCGCTGCGGGCTCCTTATCGCTGCGTGGTGGCCTGTAATTCGGGCAAAGCCAGCGATCTGAGCACCTGTGTTTCTTTATCTGCGTCGGCAAGAATATACATGATATTCTTCAACAGACCACAGTTGAGAAAGCAACACATGAGACAATGAATGTGTCAACAGTGTAGGTGCGTAGTGCCACCTCTTGGGGGCCGTCCATAAATGACGTCACGCACTTGGGGGGGGGGCAGACATTTGTGACGATGTGTGACGGGGGGGGGGTTTGAGAAATGTGATGTCACATCAAAATGCGCAATTTTAAATAAAAATAGACAACACGTTCTACTTAATTAAATAGACTTTTTAATAAATGTTCTACAACATCAGAGTGCAGCACCACATTAATACGCACTACAATGGCAATAGTTTAAGATATTTTCTTGTTCATGTTTTTTGTTTGTTGCGGTTGCACCCGATTCAAGGGCTGAATGGCTCACAGGGCTATACCAAATAAATGGAACTGTGAACTAAAGCGATTTGAAGCATGTTTTGATGTCAGAGGAGTTGTACTCGGTAAGAGAGGTAGGGGACAGACAAATCTAGGCTGGAGTGGAGGCCACCACTCTGCCACTTACCAGCTAAAATGCAAACGTGTATGGAATGATAAAAAAAGCTTTGCCCCAACACCAGATTGACACCTTTTACAAGGCAGCAAGTCCGCATGAACCACAAATACCTGCTAACACCAGTGGCGAGGGATATCTGAGCCAGTGTTGGGACTCCCCTATGTCGACTTAGGCTGAAATGAATACAGGCAGTCTCGCTTAGGGCTCAAGATGCCTATGTGGAGAAGTGAGCATTCAGGAAATCAGCGCGAAAAGGGTTATACCATTATATATGGGGATGACTTCTCGACAGCGTTATCTCTTATGAACAATAAATGAGGGCTTCATTGGAGTATCAGCGCTATTTTATAAGAGTAATAAAACAGATGGTAAACATTCCATCAAACGAATTTTTTTTTTAATAATAGCATCAGGAAGTATTATGTACTGTACTCACCAGTGTAACCGCCATATGCTCACTCACCTCGACCGGCCTTATCACTGGCATGTTGACATTCCCAGACATTTTGGGGCTAAGGCAGAGAGACCAAGGAGGAGCAAACACGTCGGCGGACGAGTTTGTCTTTTAAAAATTGGCGAGCGCTGTGTGGCTCAGAGCGTACTGTGATAAAACTGAATATCAAATTAACCTTATGGCGGGACCCCGAGGTCCCGAATAAACGTAAGTCATTGGCTGAGCGAATGTAAATGAAGATGATGTGGGTGCGTTTCCTAGGCCAGCGCTGCTGCGCATTCTACCACTCTGTTTAGGCTGTGCGGGGAATCGTGGTGTTGCCTTTGCTTGGGTGTGTGGGTGTCAGCCCATCTGTTCTATGTGTGTATACCTGTGTATTAGGCACCTCACTTGCCATGTGCCATGGTGTTGTCTCCACCATCCGATGGCGAATGGCATGTCACGATGCGATTGAAGGCAGGATTTACGCTGGGAGGAGCTAACGTGCCCGTGCCATGTGCCCTTGCTCCCGTCGCAGTTGGAAATGCCGGAAAAGGAAATGCACCACCTGTCCCGGGAGGTGTCGACCCTGCGGGACAATCTGAGCAGGGCAAGAGCGCAGTTCGCCACCCTGCGTGGCTCACTGAGCCAGACAGAGAAGAGTCTCCTCGAGATGCTGCACCAACTTAAGAAAAACCATGCTGAGGAGGTACTGTGGCCACCACCAACCCCCCTGTCCCCTTGTTACACGGAGCACGGCTAAAGTGAAACTTCGTTTGTCAAGATTTCGCCGATCTTACATTTACATGCAAATTTCATCAAGCCCTGCCCACTGACCCTTGAGCTACACCCATCTCAAACCTTTTTAACTCCCTACCTTAGCAGCGCTCCCGCCATATATTTTTTCCTGCCTCGGCAGCTCTCCTGCCATATCCTTCACTTGATGACGATTGCTTGTGTTGCGATCGAAACGTCGTGATATTGTTATTATTTTATTATTTTTGTATCTACATGGCCTTACCGAAAGACCCAAATAATGTGTTCACGTTGTGAAGCTGCGTGGCACACAAGCAGAGATAACAAAACCTCAACATATTCGTCAATAACGCTGCAATGGATATTGCTTTGACTTCTCTGATGTGATGAAGGCCCATTGCCTGAAACATCACCTTTTAGAAGCTCTGCCCTATTAAGTGCATCATTATTGATTCATGCGTTGAGTTTTTATTCAGAGTTACGATCTGAACGTCAAGGAAATGGCACATTAAATGAGTGCATTCTGGGAGGTAGCTAGGTGCCCCAGGGGTCAGACATGCTGTGCCAGCATGGCTGAGATGCCAGGATTGAATGTGGATTACAGCTGCCCAACCACAGTGATTAAACCGGATTCTCAAGCATAGTGGTCTCAGCCTAGTTGCAAATGAGTGCACAAAAAACCCATCTAATTATATTTTGGTTCCGTAATAAATTTTGCTAAATTCACTGTAGCGAGTGGTCCATGGTTTTATTCCCAATAATGTTGAAAACGAAAGATAAAAGCAGATCAAACTAAATTTTTGTATCATAGCATCTCCCCACATAATGTGCATGTATTATGTTTTATTGATTAATACATCTGTACGGTGCTGACCAGCATGGGGAAGTATAGTCAAACACATTCCCATGACCGACATGGTGTGAGGAGGCGTTGTGAGTTATTTGTTTTGAATATTGACTCAATTTGAAGATGAACATTTGGGTGCAACGAGTTTCTTCATTATCTTATGATGAAGAACGTTGCCATGTTGTATGCACGCTTACCAATCGTTGATTGATGTATACAATGTATCATGGTTCTATTTTTTGACTTTCTATTATCATTCTAAATATTTTAAACGTGATTGTGGTATGTTCAATAAGACCACAGGTGTTTACCTTGCATATTTTTGTAGTTCTTGATTTGTTTACAATAGAATCTCAATTTCTTATTTTCATCTTGAAAAGCATTCACTGCACGTGCGTCCGTCTGCATGCGAGGCGCCTGTATGTGCGTCTCTGTACTCAATGCCCGTGTCTCCGCATTCTTATCTTGTCTCCCTCTGCATGTTCTGCCTTTGGCTATGTACATCTCTCTCCACATGCACTGTCTTTCCATAATGTGTCCAAATTTGTATGACTTGCTTGTGTCTTTGTGTGTATGTCTCTGCATCTGTAATTTATTTTCTTGTGCCTCCTGCCCATGTCTATAGTCTCTTATCTCTCTGTACAACTACATGCTCCGTGTGTCTGTATGTCTGTACCTGTCCTCATCTGCACGCTGCATGTGTCTGTGATGAAGGGCTGCCCACCTATGCATGCACGTGCCTGTGACACTGTGCCCTTCTGCCCGTGAGCAGCTAATGGCACACTCGCAGGCCATCAACAGCCTGCAGGTGGAGTTGGAGGCAGTGCGGTGGGGCGAGCGCGAGGAGCAGCTGAGGCGTGAGCACGATGCGACTCTGCATCTGGCATACATAGAGCTGGCCGAATATCGTGCATCACATATGCACGACGATTCAGAGTACGACGCTCACGTTGTGCACATCACGATCCTCCAGAAGGTGAGGCCTCCACTCTTGCAACAGCCACCCCCCTTCTTGCAACAGCAATGTGTCCTGCCCAAGCCCACTTATTTTCTCAATATTTTGAATGAATGCTAAACAATTTATTAATATATTCAAATTACATGTTGTAAGTACGTGTAATTTAGATGCTGCCCGTCTCCGCCCGCAGGCGCTGAAGGAGCGTGACGAGCTGCTGCGGCGCTCAGAGGCAGACCTGGTGGCGGCGCGGGAAGAGGCGCGAGAGCGCGGGACTGAAACCGAGCGGCTGGGCACCGAGGCCGCGGAGCTGAGAGCGAACATGCGCGACCTCTTTACCAACCAAGAGGTGCAGCAGACCGAGGTGGACAACCTGCGGCATGAAGTACTGGAGCTGCAGCAACGACTGCAGGAGGCTAACGCTTGCTGCGAGGAGACCGGTGGGTAGGGGCCTGTGCTCCAAAATCTTTCTGAATCCACGGACCCATTGAACACTAATTTTTGTCGAGCACTGTGCACCAATAACTTCTTTTTACGAGTTAAAACGAGTAATTCCTCGTTTTTACTTCATTTCCCACGTGGACCACTTCCGCTGTCTAACATAGGACTGCACTGGGTTTACTAACTGCTCTCTCACTAGGCCCTTCCTGTGCATATATTATTATTCTGGACCCTGTGTTTGCATGCAAGCTGGTGAATAGGTCTGAGGGACCTCAGACCTATTCTGTCTGCTACTACTCCCGCTGCTGGTACTCTTCCTCCTGAGCTGCTGCTCCTTCTCTGTCTGCTGCCACTGGTGGCTGTACTGTCTTCATCGCCATGGTTTTGTGTCCCTTCCGACAGGCAATTCTCTGGAGCAACAGACGGACTTTCTCAAGGCCGAGCTGGGAGTCTCCAGGGCAGAGGAGGCCGCGAGGGCACAGGAGGTGGTGCAGCTGCAGCACACACTTCAGCACACGGATGCTGAGATGGAGTGCATGCACGGCCAGATCGCCGGGCTGCAGCACCAGGTAACCAGAGCCTTATGCGGCAGCCCCCGCACCTCCATGTGTGTGCATGAGGCCTGTCCTCATCGCCTGAGCAGTGCACCATCGCATGTTAGAGAATGTTTTTTTAGGTAAAGTCACGTAGAAATAAGAAATAATAAAATTAATAATAAAACACCAAAGAATAATTCCTGCAGTCACGAAAGCTCCAAATTCAAGTTTCATTTCGATTTAAAGCTTTCGTGACTGCAATGATTCATCTTCTTTGGTTCTTTCGGTAAAGTCACGTAGAATGAGAATAAAATAATAAATTGATAAAATAAAATAACACAATAATATTCTCACGACGTTTCGGCCACAACAACCTGATGAAGGCCGCTTGTGTTGTGGCCGAAACGTCGTGAGAATATTATTGTGTTATTTTATTTTATCAATTTATTATTTTATTCTCATTCTACATGACTTTACCGAAAGAACCAAAGAAGATGGTTCAAGTTTCATGTTAGAGAATGGTTTGCAGAAGCATAAATCACATAACTACTTCTGAGAAATATTTAAGTGCCCTCTGGTACCCACACAATAGGAGGAAATACTTTGATATCTGCCCTGCTATGGAGAGTAATGAGTAATGTTCATCACAAAACAGTCTGATCTTTGGTTTTCAGAGCTGGAACTTAGCTCGATTTAGTGTAAAGCCGACATTGTTTTCATGGGCTTTTCTGTGAAGTCATTGATGATCAGGCTGAGATCATTAACTCACTGCACATGTGAACCTGGCTTAATCACAGGTGGCTGAAACCTGAAGTGGTTATATAAGTAATATGGATGCAGCCAGGAAGGCAGACAGCCAGAATGTTTTTTTTTTCGAATGTAGTATGATAATGCATTTCTATATGGCAAAAGGTATAATTGTGACCACAGGATCGGTCCTCCCCTCATGGCTCTTAATTTTGTCTGCAGATAGGTGAATGTTGGATGAGGTAATTACACTAGACAAGGCAATCCCTGACTAGGCCTTTAACTAATTCACTCCCTCTCATAATTTGTCATGATTCAGAGTTGCGAATGTATTTTCTCACATTTTAATACTTTCAGTTAGAATGAATACAATTTAATTATAAAGTCAGCTGCAGTTTACAGGACTTTTTCTAAAATGTGATTGGCTTGCATTTGTTAGAGAAACAATATAGGCTTGCAGACACACAGCTATATGCACACCACAGAGTTTAAATGACTTAAGTGGTAATTATTTATCTGTTTGCAAGCCGGGCTTAATTACAGCTGGGTCTTTTCCAACCCAGAAAATATTTCCACATTCTGCACACCATATTCAGTATACTTCCCCAGACATGAATCCAACATTGTGGAACGTGTGCGTGCCTGTAGCTGAAGGAGTCGGAGGGGCACGTCCAGGCACTTGGGATGGAGAAGGCGCAGCAGCAGGACGCGCATCGGAAAGAGGCCTGCGAGCTGGCGACAGGGCTGGAGGAGGTCCGGCTCACCCTCACCGATGCTTTTAAGCAGTTCGAGCGCAACTCCAAGAAGGTATCGGCTCGCAAGGGCACGCGTGGTGAAGCCGCGATTGGCACTGAAGAGGGGCGCCATGGTGGCGAGATGTTAACTACCTCGCCTGTATGCAGGAGGTTGTGGGTTTGATCCCAACCCCGACACCTGTATATTTGGAGTTTGCATGTTCTCCCTGTGGTCACGTGGATTTTTTCCGGGTCCTCCGGTTCTTCCTCCACATTTAGAAACGTGCGTTTAGATTCTATAGCTGCAATACATTTCCACATGATAAGCCACTTCGTTGAACTTTCATTTGTGGGCAGGTCGCTTCTGAAAAAGAGCTATGTAGTTCAGTAGGCCTTAGCTGGTAAAATAAAGATAATTAAAGTTTGAGTTTTAAGACATTTGTGGCAGCGTTCACAAGAGGAGGAGACCCTTGTGTGGCGAAATATTTATGATGATATACAACGTATTAATTTACTGTGATGAGCCTTCTGCACTCTGAACCAAGCTGTCCGAGTTTGATTACCAACCATGGCTAGCATTGGTGGCCAGTGAAATCTGACCCAGTCTTGGGTGTACCACTTCGTGCTGACCAGTGTGATGAAGTATGATCAATTAATTCCCATGACCGGTATGGCTCAGGGAAACTTTCATCCAGCAGTATCACAAAAACACATTCAGCGGTGGACGGATCATGGCTGTTCATGATGATGATGGTGATGATTACGATGGTAAAACGAACGTTGCCTGTATTAAGGCTCAGGAGGACGAGGACACAATCACTCGGCTGAGGGAGGAGCTCAAGGCGAGCAAGGAGGAGCTCGCAGCGAGTGAGGCGGAGCGCGCCAGTGCCCAGCCGGAGCTCTCCACCCCCCAACAGGGACTGTCGGCGCTGCAGGATCAGCTGACCACGTCCCAAGCTGAGAATGAGGACACTCTGCGTCAGGTAATGCTCCCAGCCTCGTTCCCACGGCCGCTGAGAACCCAGGCTCTCCTGGCCCCGGAACGGCCCAGGTCTGACCGTGACACAGCACTTGAGTCGTCAGGCTGTGTAGGGTCTGACCATCTGCTCCCCTCTGCTACGTGCATGTCCATGCCCTCCCTGTCCTGGTTTGGGAAGCGATTTTAATCTGACCTTTTACTGCAGATTTTGGGTTACTTAATCCATATATGTGGGCTTTTATAGGCGTAATCATGGGTTGTGTGCATGATGGTCTGACAAGATTGGGTGCATCCTGGGTGATTTGGTCAAACATGGGGTATGGACATCTGTGAAAAATATTTTCACAGCTCATCAGACTCCTCCAATATGAATAAAGATTCTGGTTCTAAATGTGTCTGTTGTTGCATCTGTATGTTCTACAATAACCGCACACAGTCGTTAAAATGCTTTTCTCTGTCCCTCTGCCTGTGGCCCAAGCAGCTGTTCGAGAGGAGCCAGGAGCTGGGATCCCTGCATGCGGGGATTCTTTGGTATCAGCGTATGCTGGCCGAGCTGCACACAGAGCTGGAGCAGTACCGCGAAAACGCACAGATCGGACGCTCACAGCTGCAGCATTTGGACATGCTGCGCCAGCAGAGCGAGGCGGAGGTGAGTACACTGCATTCGCACGTCGCAGACAAAGACTCCCCGTATAGCCTTAATAGACTGTTGGGGAAAGTACTGTTAGTGAGCAGCACCTATGAAGGCCGGCATGGCACACAAGGGGGTGATTGGCCAGCACCATGCCTCGCTGCCTTTGTCTCTCCAGTGGTGGTGTTTACACATCGCACCAGGTACTCATTTGAGGCTGGGTCGATCTAGGGGACGCCCAGGACCGGTTCACATAATCGTCACTGGTGTTGGCCATGAACGGGAATCGAACTCGGGTCGCCGCTTTCGAAGGCTAATCGCTACACTACCGCTCCCCACACATTCACTTTCATACACATAGACACGTGCGCGTGCACACACACACTTATAGGCAAACACTTGCTCCAAGCGCCATCCTGAATTATTACATGTCGCGGAGGATTGCTCCACTGAACAAAATAGTGACGCGGTTCAATTTTCAAGTGCAAGTTCGCGTTTAAAGTCAATGTTATAAAATATATATTTGATGGAAGCAGGTTCGTAAGTGCAGGTGTTTGTAAGTTGAGGACTGCCTATATATACACTTATTTTTCACACAGATGTGTATATGCGCACTGGGTTACTGAGCATCCTCTGTTTAGGGACTGTACCACATTACAATCCACCATCCCACCTCTAGTAAAAGTACCTACTACTACTAGAACATCTGCTCCCCTCTGCTACGTGCATCTCCATCCCCTCCCTATTTTTGGTTGGGAGGCAATTATAATCGGACATTTTAAAGTAGCTTTTGGGTTAATTAATCCATATATCTGGGCTTTTATAGGTGTTATCTTGGGTTGTATGGATGGTGGTCACCCATCCAAGTACCATAAAAGTTCAACCCTGCTTTTCTTCCAAGATCTTATAATATTGGGTGCATTCCGGGTCATTTGGTCATAGGTGGTGTGGTGTATGGACATCTGTGAAAATGAGTTTCATAGCTTATCAGATTCCTTCATTTAAAATAAAGATACTGGTTCTGTATGTGTTTGTTGGATTTGTATGTTCTTTAACAACTGCACGCAGTCGTTAAAATGCTTAGCCATGTCCTTCTGCTGCCGTTTGTCCGTGGCCCATGCAGCTCATCGAAAAGAATGAGCACCTGGGATCCCTGCAGGCGGGGATTTTGGGTTACCAGCGTGTGGTGGCAGAGCTGCACGCTGAGCTGGCGCCATGCCAAGAAAACCTGCAGAGCATTCACTTTCAGCTCCAGGATCTGCAAGTGCTGCACCAGCAGAGTGAGGCGAAGGTGAGCAAGTGCTGTTAGCGAGCACCTATGAAGTCCGGCATGGCACAAACGCAGATATATACAGTAATACCATTATTTACGCCGTCCCGTTGTACGTACTTTCACTATTAACGTACTCAAGTCATTGATAGCCAATCGCATGTTATGTACTGTGGTACCTTGCCATAGCGTACTTGAGATTTACGAACTTTACTATAAAGACCCAAATAGTTTACGCTGGATGGCGACAGTAAGGCACCAGATGACGCCCAAGCGTTTGCATCTCTGACTACAGTAGTCACTTTCATGTGTACATGTGTAGTGACTAACTCAGAGACAGTAAGACTTTTAGGCGCTTCTTTTATTTAACGAGCACCATTGGGATAATACAGACACCCTACATGGGTACACACTATTACCGTTGCTGGCCTATACAAAACACTAACCATCTAACACTGACAGCACTGAACGGAGACAGCGAACACCTATCTAGCAGCGTAATATCGAGTGAAGACGGCAGCGACGATGGCGACAAGACGACAGCGACGAGACGACAACGACGATGACGAGATGGTGACGACGACTATCTTATATATACGAACAGCACGACGAGGATCCCACTTCCAGCAACAGCCACAAGGTCCCTCACAGGGGCCCTTCTTATACTCTCAGCGTGGCCTCGCTCCGCCACGGCCACACCCCCTCTCTGGAACCTACTAGCGGGTTCCCGATGGCCCCCCCTCTGTGACCTTTCCCCTAGATGTCCCCCTCTCGTGTCTATCGTGGCCTGCTGACGTGGGTACTACCATACACCGCAGTTACCCTTTTTTACCAGCAGCCAGCGCTATGCCACTACACATACTCTATCAATATTTTTTCCCCACATACCGGATTTATGGTGAATATTTTTCAAGTGTAAACTAATTTTACATGATAAACAACTAATAATACACACAGTATAATAGACAAATATATCAATAATATGGCAGTCCTCGACTTACGAACGCATTTAGTTCCTGAGGCCCATTCATAAGTCGGAACGGTTCGTAAGTCGGAATACAATAATGTGCGATATTTAAATTCCCATATTGTCAGTGTTATAAAATGTGTTAAGGTTCAACAAAAGAGTTAAACTCGTAAATAAGAAATCATGTACATTTGCATTAACACTAAAAATATAGTGTATTGTAAGTAATACATAAAATGTAGTAAAAATATATTTTTTTCACTCACCGCTTTTAAATCACAAGCGTGCTCACCGCTACACTTCCGATCCGCACAAAGATCCACCGTGTAGCTGTAATAGGCTGTTGGGGCACGTGCTGTTAGCGATAGCCTATGAAAGCCAGCACGGCATGCGAGGGGTTGTGTGCCAGCACCACACCCAGCTGCATTTGTGTCCCGAGTGGTGATGTTTATAAAGCGCGCTAGGTGCTCATTTGAGGCCGAGTTGACCTACGGGAGGCCCAGGAATGGTTCAGATAATCGTCACTGGTGTTGGCCGTGAGTTGGAATTGAACTTGGGTCGGTGGGTTTGTAGCGCAGCGCGTGAACTGCAACACTACCGCTCCCCACACAATCACTTTCACATATACGCACGTGCGCGTGCACGAGGCTGACTCATGACATCTTGTGGAGGATCGCAGCACTGAACAAAATAGTTCTGTGGTTCAGTTTGGAAGTGCAAGTTCGCGTTTTAAAGTCAATGGTATCCAAAAATTAATACATTTCATAGAAACAGATTCGGAACTCGGGTATCCGTAAGTCGGGTCTCCGTAAGTATGGTGTTCCTAAGTCGAGGACTGTATGTATACACTTATTTTTCACACTGATGGTTGTACAGAATGGATGCGCACTAGGTTACTGAGCATTCTCTGTTTAAGGACTGTACCACGTTACGATCCACCATCCCACCTCTAGTAGAAGTACCTACGACTACTAGACCATCTGCTCCCCTCTGCTACATGCATCTCCATCCCCTCCCTCTTTTTGGTTGGGAAGCGATCTTAATCTATTATTTTAATCCAGATTTTGAGTTAATTAATTCCTAAAAAATGTTTAACATAAAACTTTCGTGACTGCAGGAATTCATATTCTTGATTCTTTCGGTAAAGTCACGTACTTTTTTTTAATATAAAAAAAACCCCACGACGTTTCGATTGCAACACAAGCGGTCTTCATCATGCTTTTATAGGTGTTATCTTGGTTTGTATTGATGGTGGTTGCCCATCCAAGCATTTGAAGTTCAACCATGCTTTTCTTCCAAGATCTGAGATGATTGGATGCATTTCGGTTTATTCGGTCAAAGGTGGTCTATGGACATCTGTGTAAAAGAGCTTCGTAGGTCATTACATTACTCAATTATAAATAAAGATCCTGGTTGTGTGTGTTATTATACCTGTATGTTCTGCAATAACTTCACGCAGTCGTTAAAATGCTTTCCTGTGTCCCTCTGCCGCCATTTGCCCGTGGCCCACGCAGCTCATTGACAGGAATTGGCAATTGGAATCTCTGCAGGCAGAGATTCACTGGTATCAACGTGTAGTGGCGGAGCTGCACGCTGAGCTGGCGCCCTACCGCGACAACGAGCAGAGTGCACACTCGGAGCAGCAGCGTCTGCAGAGCGAGGTGGAGGTGAGTGCACAGCACTCGCGCATCGCACACACACACACACGTATATAATTTGCGTTTAACGTAAATAATAGATTCATGCACACACGATTCAGTGTATTATGATAATGATGAGCTGGTCTAACCATCACGTTAAGCCGTCATGGTCCCCGTTTACAAATACAGACAATTTCATTATTGCTGGACACAGTGATAACGATGAGAATGATTTAGCACCTTTCTGTACACCGGGGCATCTCAGAGCGCTTTACATCACATCTCATCTCAAGACGTGTGAAAGGGCACCCCCAATGACAGATGTCCTGTGGGCACAAGGTGACTCAGCACCTGGTGTGCAATTGGCATTTGTCTGCCAGTAGGGGGTGCTGATTGTTGTGTGTAATCCCAGTTGAGCTGGTAGAAGTACTGAGTTGTGTGTAGTGTCTAATGGGTCAGTATGTCCACAGCTTGTCACGGTTGAGGAGAAAGAGGACATCTCTGGCTGCTCACTGGAGCCCGGCATTCAAGAAGCCTCCCAAGACCTGCCCCCCCAGGCCTCGAACACCCTCTGAGCATCTCACAGCCCCCCACACTTCCAGCACCACCCACCCCCACCAGCACCTCCCCTTCTTTACAAGGCATCGCGTTTTAATAATAAATATTTGTATCTAATACTATCGCCTCGTCTCAATTCTTTTGAGTGTTTGGGACACGCGAGTGGCTCACATTTGTAATGCTAAGGGCTGTCTACATCCACAGTGTGGCTGTTGCGGAGCTTCTAGAAACCAAATGTGAGGCAGAGTTCTGTGTCCCTTGGGTAATGCCAGCCCTCCAAGGGGTTTGCACTGAGTTTGAGTTGGGGGCGACAAGCACAAGGTTGTGGAGGTGGTGATGGTGGTGGAAATTTAGGAGGATGGCAAGGAGGAGATGCCCATCAATAAACTAGTTGGCCACGGTGAAGCCAGCAACCATAGTCGTTCCTACGTCCCCTGATGTGAGCGGCAGTGCTGGAGGGCAGTTCCACAGTCTCAGACGGACGTGGATACTCATTACCATAATCGCACAGTTATCTTACCTTGGGCAAAGTATTTCAACCAAGAGATTCAGATAGAAATCATCTGTGTGAATGATGTAATTTCTAAAGCAATAATTACCTTCTATATTATATCCCATATAAATATATAAAATTAAGATGATGCTGAAATTGTGATGTTTGCCTAATATGTGAAACTGCCCTACATGTAGTGCCAAACACTGACGCTCTGAAAAATATTTCTGCAGCAAATCTGTAGCCCTATCCCTAACTCCAAGCCTGAATAGACTATGGAATATATGAAAACTCAATGTCCAATTCACAAATTCGGAGGCATCATCACAGCGATGCACCAACTCTACTTCTTACACAATGATCTGGCTCAACCACCTCAATCCAATATAGTTGTTGCTCTACATAAACGTCGACCATACGAAGAACATGACTCCAACCCCTGTTTGTCCCCTTGTGCTAATTCATTGCTCAAGACAATGCGTTTCCATGTAGTTCTCCCCTCTTCGGGTTTTGAGAGATCCTTCTTCCCATGATGTGTCCCCAGGTTGTGTACATCACAGATGGCAACTCTTATCCTCGTACATGGACGGTCACGTTGCGTCCCTTGTCTCCTCCCATCACCCATCACTTGCCATCCCTCCCCCCCCACCCCAATGTAATCACTCAAAACCAACTGTGTTTGACTGCAGCAGTGTTTTTAACAGACACCAGTCGTGTTACGGCTATTGGTGTTGTTATCGTTTATTGTAATAAACGCATTGCCTCCAGGAGAAGTCTCGCTCTACGTTCATACCCACAACACAGGCGCAAAATACATTACAGAAGTTATGTTAAGCAGCGGCAACGTTTGAGTGATAGCTCATCTGACACTGACTCCTCTCACAACGACCAACTTTCCGAATACTCATTCAGTAGTAAGACTCTTAAATTGACGGAGAAAGCTCTCGTCAGAATCCCCTATTTTGATCCACACAATAGGAACAGACATACATTCATATCACAACAGTTGAAGTGGAGGCAATGATCAGAGGTCTGAGGAAGTTGGACGAGAAAACAAGTGCTGTAAAGAAGGTTACATGAATATTCTATACCATGGGTAAAGTCGCTACCATACAAGGTTAGGAATTATTTCAAACAACTCAGCATAACAGTGATTACGAAGTTTCGAGAATATTCAACACTGAGGGGTTTAATGCTGCCAAATTTATGACCCAGTGCGTAAACGAGGAGTGTATTACGCAGGTGATGTTGATCAATACCACGAAGGTGACAAAATGTTCAAGATTGTTTTTTTAACCCTTGAGTCCAGAGATTACAGAAATTGTGGGTATGGTTTTGGACCCAGAGACGGCCTCCTTACACCACATACAGAATAGGGTTCACACGGCATGGCTATATAGAATTAGGAGCCATAATTCGGACAAAACACAGGGAGAGAGATAATGCACCCCGCCATCTAGAGGGAAGTAAAAATCACGTGAGCAGCTACAGCACCTCACACCAAGCCCCACAACACAGAGTTAGTTAGTTCATAGTTCATTTATTTGGTATAGCCCTGTGAGCCATTCGGCTCTTGAATCGGGTGCAACCGCAACAAACAAAAAACATGAACAAGAAAACATCTTAAAGTGAGTATGTGACTGTGCAAACAGAAAATACAGGAAAAAAATATCAAAATATTCCTGAAATAGCACCGTACACCAACGCTGTGTGTAAAAATTCCAGTGGGATGCAAGTCAAATAACAACAACAACAACCACAAGACAACTAAGATTAAAGCCATCAGTCTAACTCCGTACTACAATAAACAAAAACATGGCCAAAACAAAAACAACTTTTCGAAATCACCAAAATAAAAGCCATAAATCCAATGTAACAGTGATCATAGGGACTGTGACCGAATTTTTAACAATAAACTACATAAATAAATTATAACACCAAAATCTAGAGCCATATTTTAGGCCACTGAATAGCAGTGGCAGCTAGGGTTGTACAACTCCTCTAGAGCAGTTTTGAGTGAAAATATCATAGGTAGTGATTCAAGTTGCAGTTTATTGGCAATAGCATTCCAGACCCTGGGGGCATCAATAGCAAAGGCCCTTCCTCCAGTTTTTGTACGGCAATAGGGAATGTGAAGCTGGTAAATGAGCGAAGACCTGAGGTCAAATTTGTTCTTTGAAACAGAGAGGAGATCCAGTAGGTAGTCTGCGGAATTTTTTTTCAGAGAGGAGCAAGCACCCACGAACTACCAACATAATTACACGCAGAGATGGCAAGGTAACAATCCAGCGAGAGAGTGGCACACCAATCCGAGGCAACCACAGCGCACAAAGACAGGTAATTATTGGAATTTCAGGGTGTGGAAGCCAAGAGCGGAATCATACCAGCACCCCATGCCACGACAAATTCAAGGTTAAACACAATCTGCCCATTCCCCCTTCGATACCCCCACCCGGCTATACCAGGAGGGAGTAGAGAAACAGGAAAGGAAACAAAAATGGACTCAACTCAGATACAAAATGTGGCACAAACACGTGGTGAATCACCCACATTAATTGAGAATGAGCTGCCAGTGAGAGCACTGCCCACTGAATTACTGAAAAATAAAAGTTTTTCATCCAAAGGCCGATGCCTGCATTCCTCAGGGCGTGTCCCTGTAGCACGTTCCTCTGCCCCATCCATCGTACAATCATGCAAATCCGCGAGACAATGGGCGACTTTTCCAATTACCTGGCGATTAGGTTTTACTCCCCCTCCCTGCGGTTTATCATCTCCTGTCGGATGTAGATCGGAGTGCTGAAATGGGGGAAGGGAAGATTCACAATGGATCGGGAATTATGTTGAAACCCAGCACACCCAAAAGCACAAAAGGGGGGAGGACCCACCGGGGCACGGAATCGAATCGACTCATCGAGTTAAATGTACGGATCAATGAGTGGTGGCCCACTTTACTCCAGTGACCCGGGTGCTGCTGCGGGGTCCACTTTCTGCCGCCCTCCTTCTCTCTCCCCCCCCCCCTTCTCTCTCCCCCCTACTGCCGAGGCCTATATAATCTCGTGGCACGGCAGATCTCTCGCCTACTTCAGCAGTTTTTTCTTGCTGTGGTTGTCCCACCTGATGGGAGGGACTTGATCACATCAGCCGCGTCACAGGAAGTAAGATGTGGGGATGGCTGTCATTTTTAAAGGGGTCTGAGTAATTGACCATACACAAGGAATCGGTTATAATCGACTTGGTAATCGAATCGTTCCAGCTTTAGTACTCGCGCATATAATACACTAGCTGTACTACCCAGCTTCTCCTGGGACTTGGATCCACCACGTCCGGCCGCCTTTGTCTTCCCAGTGGCGATGTTTACACACCACAGCAGTTACTCGTTTTGAGGCTGAGTCGACGTAGGGGAGGCCCAGGACCGGTTAAAATAATCGTCACTGGTAGTGGCCGTGAGCGGGAATCGAACTCGGGTTGCCGGATTCGTAGCGCAGCGCGCTAACCACTACACGACAATGCGTTACGCTTCCACATGTGCGGGTCACGTGACAGATTTGACCTCAGCTCACTTGCCATACAAAAAATTAAATGCATTATTGAGCTCCCCCCCCCCCACACACAAAAAAGTGTATTTTCATAACTTTTGCATGGTGTAGAGTCTGGAAAGTACCCACATGGTAAATTTCAAGTTTGTTGCATGTCGGAAAGTACGCTAAACATTTTGAACAGACTCATATTTACAACTTTTATAAATATGGAGATAACACAATAATCATTACCACATTTGCGTTTGTTTGAGCATTCAGTGTCTCAAACCGACGCTGGTGAACTGCCAGATATTTGCAGGCAAGGATGCTCTCTGTTCGTTACAGGTCCTAGTTCTATGCAAAACTGTGGAATACTTCACAAAAAGTCATCATGAGCTTTGCAAAGCTGAAAAACATTCTGACGTTTGCTCGTGTTGAACCAATGCTGCTGAAATAAAAATCACGGCCAGAAAGGCCGTAGGCTTTCACGACCAATATTATTCATAATAAACGTTTTTGGGTTAGATCGCATTATTCATAAATGTGTCGTAACCCTCCACTACCCGACACGGCCAATCAATAAAAAATGTGTCACATTGACAAAAGAGAAATAGATCACTCCTTCAGCCCACCGGTGTGTTGAAGAGTGAATCCACAACATTTACAATTTTTGAGTACGACGTTTCGCTGGTAATTACATCCAGCATCATCGGGCAATTTGCCAGAAAGGTTAAGCCCTCACTTCCTCCCGGTCTTAAAAAACCGGGAGCTCCGTCACCATCGCAGCATGACACATGTGTGCCCGTTGAAACGTGCAGCCCTCGATCGCAATAGAACCGATAATAATTATTGTTGGTACAACTTTCTTACTCATGAAAGCTCTGCGAAGTTTCAATATAATAATTGGCTTACATCGTGGATATGAGTAACAAAATTAACACACAAACGATGATTCCCCTCCTTCACATATCTGTCTTTCCACTTAAAAAATACAAGTATTTGTACACATCCCATTAGCCACACGGCTTTCCTTCTGGGAGTGCATCATTTCAGCAGTATTGGTTGTACATAAACCAAGCTCTGGTTCGGTTTTTATATTCATCAGCACGCTCCAGCTCACTTGAAGCAATGCTGGTGAACTGCCAGCTGTTATAGGTTAGGGCCCGCTCTGTGAGATATGGGTGCTCGAAGGTTGTTGTATATGTAGGTTATGAAAATTTGAAGAAAATAATGAAAATTTGATTAAATTTGAAATTTAAATAATTTATCTGAATATATTGGTGTAATTATGTGCATTAACTATGCTAATTCGAGAGATAATCGTATTAATTCATGCGAGTGGGCGTGGTTATGATGATGCAGGTCGTTATGATAATTAGGTCCAGCCTCGGTGACGAAGGTTGGTTATTAATTGGAACAACGCAATTAATCGTATGCAGTTGTGCAGGTATTGTGAGCGTGAATGAGAGAGAGTCGACTCGACTTGCTATTTAATTCCGTATTTTCAATAAGGATACAATTATCTTCGATTTAACGCTTATTGATTATGTGCTGGATTAGTGATTAGTGTGCTTATGATAGGTAACCGAGATTCAGATCTCATTCGCAGAACAATTCTATGCAGAATCACGGAAAGAATCACACACAACTCTTCTGCTTTAATCAATTTTATTTTCTAGCTAAACTTAAATTTTTGGATAATATGAGAACTCTCAACTTCGGAATTTCAACACAGCATTAACATGGTACACATCACGATTGCGTTGTTTCACTTCGATAACGGCACCTGTGGTTAATTCCCGACGCGTAACGCAATGTTGTTGTTGTTGAGAGAGATTAAAACATGCAAACTATTCTATCAAAACCTTAACCTTATAATATGTAATTCGTATTTAAATTGTTACACAACACGGCATTCGGTCATTAATCATATGCGACCCTTAATGCAGATTCTTGTCACGTTGTTAACAGTAGGACGATTGATTATTATGCAACGCTGTTCATATGGAAAGACACTCAAACCATTATTATTCCTAAAGGCACAAATATGCGTTCATAGGTTCGTCTTGTTCATTCATGGATACCAGAAAGATTATGCAATAGAAAAAAACGAACCACTCAAATACCATGAACTGTGATATGGTCGCTGAGGTGAATGAGAACATGTGGGGGCACCGCGCTACAGACACATGCGCGACACTTTCCGCAATACGCTTTTATGCTTCGTTGCAATAACGAGCAACAATTATTCTTCAAACATTGAGGGCCTTGTGGCTCTATGGCCACAAATCCTTTCATTACTCCGACAACTTCCCACCCTCCCTTTTGCCCACAGCCAGATGAAAGCGACAATATTTCTTTTTCAATTATTATTAACGTGGTTGAGATGACTTACACATATACCCAGCTGGAATCTGTTTTTTTACATTTATTGCCATAAACTTGACCTTAATCAGCACTAACTTGACGATTGCCTCTCTTTTGCATTGACTCCGTGACATCACGACCATTTCCAAGGTCGGCCAACATCAAAGCGAGCAGCTCCCAGAGGAAAGTGGGCCAAGTGGCACAGTTTAAGGGGCCTGCGTGGCCCACTTGGGGCAGGCGTCGCCCACTGAGACTGCCGTGGGCATCCAGGCTGGGCCTAGATACCTGGTTGACAAACTGGATTGTTACATTGGCTTCGCTCTTGTGCATGTGTGCGCTCACTCTCAGGTGTCTGCAGGACACCTTCATGGAAGTGGACGCGAGCACCGTCCCACCCATGGACATGACTGATTGCAAACGGTTTGGGGCGCGTTCGCGCGTCACCAATGATACCGCTCATCTCCCCTTCCATTCTGCCCCCGCCACTCGCTCCCCCCCCTTCCTTCATCACTGTTGCCGCTCCGGCCCCGGCTACGATCTCCAAAAACCATGGTCGCCTACCATCATCGTTTCCGTCGACAAACTGCTGGATGGATTCCACAGGAGGCGTTTGTGCAGCGAGCGGGAGTCCACCTGGGATTACTGGCGATCTCTACACACGTCCCACCAACCCTTTCCTCAATTGTTGATTGTTTTAACCCCAGTCGGGGGGGAAGAGGACAAGATAAGAAATAATTGTATTTGAAACTTGCGTCCTCAAACACACTAACACCTAGTACCCTGGTTGTTATTTCCCCCCACCCTTATAAACGTGACATAACAGGATGTTGCCATGATGTAATGGTTGGTACACAATATAGAAGTCGCCGGTTCGATTTATCGTGGCCATTTTAATCAATGTGGACTTTTCTTAAATCCCTCCGGCTTCTGTCCACACAACCGGTACGAATGAGTGGATAAACAATTGGGAGAACTCAAACATCCCCAAGAAGTGCCTCATCGTGGATCAAACCATCAAGAAGCTCGCTGGCCCCCCACCACCGCAAGCAGTGGGGGGCCACCGTACACCGGATCCAACCTGGCCATGGCACGAGCAATTGCCTCCACAAATGGAAAACAAAAGCATCACCAAAATGCCATGGCGGGGCACCGCAACGGTGAAAAACGCACAAACGCATCAGGAAGCTCTCTTCACCTGCTGGAGGCCTGCATTACCATTAAGAGGCTATGGTCTTGGATTATTCTTCGTGTTATTTAGGGTCCCTGACTCTGTTCACGACCATTAAAGACCATGATGGTGGGCAGGCCCACGTAACGCTGCATGGCCGGGTGTCAGAGCCATTTCCTCATGTTTACTGTGGGGTGTGATGGGGATGTCCTCTGGCCCCGACACTATTTCAAGTATTCTTGATCGCAGTCTTACGAGATATAATTCCCGG
Organism: Petromyzon marinus; assembly: GCF_048934315.1. NCBI lineage: Eukaryota > Metazoa > Chordata > Hyperoartia > Petromyzontiformes > Petromyzontidae > Petromyzon > Petromyzon marinus. Next base: position 2,566,680 of record NW_027423688.1, on the reverse strand, counting down.
TTGTGGCCAAAATCAGTGATGAATTATATTCTATTTTGCAAACATGATGCCTTGACTAAAGGTGTCAGTTTTTTGTGCCAGTTAAAAGGGTAAAACCTATTCCTATACCAATTATATTCTAATCGACCCTATGCCTCCCCTAAGTCGACTTAACCTTAAATTAGTATCAGGTGTGGTTGGTAAACATCACCACTGGAGAGACAAAGGTGGCTGAGTGTGTTTCTGGAAACAAATCCCCACCATGACAAGTTTGCCTCTGAATGCCAGTTTCTTGGCCCAAGCCACTGTATAAAGTCCAGCAAATATGCATCCGACACAAGATCCTAACCTTTTATATAGTCATATTCATAGCCAGTGTAATGTCATCATTTTTTTTACTCAAAATTATTCACCTCAATTTTGGTTCACACGACGAACAAATAATGCTACTCAGCTGATTCGGCGTGAGACCTCTGCTGACTGCATAAGTACGGAAACTTCTCCACTTTTTCTACGACTGCCCCATCACTCATACAAAGATCCCCCTAGACTGACGGTGATGTCACGTCGACCCACGCGGCACAGCAATCTCACGCGGCACAGCAGCCTCACGCGACAGAGCAGTCTCACGCAGAAACCTCACGCGGCACAGCAGCCTCACGTGGCACAGCAGCCTCACGCAGCAGCCTCACGCAGCAGCCTCACACGCGGCGCAGCAGCCTAATGCACAAGCCGCACGTGGCACAGTAGCCTCATGCAGAAGCTGCACGTGGCACAGCAGGCATGAAGGAAGCTGTGGAAGAACTCGAGGAGCTGCTTGGCCTCGTCTGGCAACCCTGGTCAGCTGGTTCAGAACTGGAGGAGGAGAAGCAGCTGTTGTGAATCCCTGCAACAACTGTCCCTGTGAGCTGCCCCTCACTACAGAGAGCTCCATGGAGAGCATGGGGATGATCACACCCACTCACCCACCCACCCAATCACCCACCGACCCACTCACCCTGTAACTCACTTACTCACCCACATAACTTACCCAATCATTTACCCAGTCATCCACCCATCCACTCAATCACACACTCACTCACCCACCCATCCACTCACTAACTCACTCACCAACCCACTCATCCACCAACCCCACACCCACTCACCCACTTATTAACACAGGCATTCATTCACTAACTCAACCACTAACTCACCCACCCACCAACTCACCCACAAACTCACTAACCAACCCAACCACCCACTCATTCACTTAACAAACCACCTACTCACTCAAGAACCAACCCACTCACCACCCACTCACCTACTACCAACGCAACCTCTCACCCACTCACCCACCCATTCACTCACTGACGTATCCACTCACTAACTCACTCATCCCAACCACTCCTTCACACACCCACCAACCGATTAACCACCCACTCACTCACCCACTCACCCTCTCACTTGCCAACACACTCACCCAATCAATCACCCACCCATCCACTCACTCACTCACCTACCCACGCACCGTTTCACCCACTCACTCACCCATCAACTCACTCAACAACCCATCCACTCACTCAAAAACCCATCCATGAACTCAACCATCCACCGAGCCACCAGCACAGACTCACCCAGTCACCGACTCCATCACCCACAGACTAACACACAAATTAACTCAAACACCCACTAACTCACCCACTGAATCACCAATCCACTCAACCACTCACTCAATCTCTAACCCATCCACTCACTCGTGCACTCACCGACCCACTCACCAATCCACTCACTAACTCACCCACTCACTCATTCACCCCACTCAATCAACAACCCATCCACTCTGACTCACTATCGCATCTTCACTATCGCATCCACTAAGTCGCCTGTCACTAACGAACCCACGCACGTAGTCACCCAGTGAACAACCCACCCACTCACCCATTACCCAGGCTACCACTCCACTACTCCCCCACCCACCTAGTCACTCCTGACCCACCCACAAACCCACTCACCTACTCGCCAACCCACTCACCTACCCGCCAACCCACTCACCTACCCGCCAACCCGTTCACCTACCCCCCAACCCACTCACCTACCCCCCAACCCACTCCCTGCCAACCCACTAACCCACCCGCCAACCCCCTCATCCACCCACCCGCCAACCCACTCACCTACCCGCCAACCCACTCACCTACCCGCCAACCCACTCACCTACCCGCCAACCCACTCACCTACCCCCCAAACCCACTCCCTGCCAACCCACTAACCCACCCGCCAACCCCCTCACCCACCCACCCGCCAACCCACTCCCCTTCCCGCCAACCCATTAACCCATCCACAAACCCACTCACACACCCACCAACCAATTCGCCCACCCAATAACCCACCCAACTACTCACTCACATACCCACCCACTCATTCAGCCACACTCACGCATAAACTCACCGACTCAACCTCCCACACTCACCCACACATCCATTCTGCCAGTGGGGGGGGAGGGGGGGGGTGTGATGGCACGTGGCCCCCCCAATGATCCGACCAAAATCCCTAATTTCGATCGGATCATTGGGGTTTATTAGTAATAAATCGGCATTTTGCGACCCCTACTGCCATTGTGTAGCATATTATTACGTGCCAGGAACTCTATGAGATGATAGGATAATAGTCTGAGTCCATAATTGGCAATAAGTAACGGCAAAGCAGTTATAAGTGACTCACAGAATTGTGCGAAGTTGCGTATAGTACACAACTTCCCTCAAGGTATTCACCTTTAGTGAGCGCGATGCCGATCACACAACACGTTCGAATCCGACCCTCGATCGATGGCTGCGCCATCGCTGGACACGCGTCGAATAAAAAGCAAGGGACAAGTTCTTACTTACTAACAACTCCTATGATTTTTCATTGCTGGAGGGGTTTCCCCCCTACCTGAAAATCCTGGCTCTGCCATTGCACCCGCCCAATCAAAAACCCATCCTATCATCCAACCACACCCACAAATCACTCACTCATTCACTCATCCCTCCGCTCACCCACTCAATCTCTAACCCACCCACTAGCTTACCCACTTACTCAATCTCTAACCTGCCCATACACCCACAAACGCACCCATCCTGACGCACTCATCAAGCAACCCACTCAATCTTGTACCCACGAGCTCACTCACCCACCCACCCACTCACCCACCCACACACTTATGCACAGACTCACCCACCCACTCACTCACCCTCCCACTCACTCACCCACAGACTCAATCACCAACCCACCCACCCAATAACTCACCAACTGACCCACCCACAAACTCCCTAACTAACCCAAACACTCATTCACTCAACCAACCATCCACTCAGCCACCCACCTATTCACCCCCACTCACTCACTCACCCCACTAACTCAATAAGCCACCCACTCACTCACCCACCCACTCATTCAGTTACACACCAACACATTAACTCATCCACTCAATATACCACACTCACACACTCATTCACCAATCCATCCATCCTCTCATTCAGCCACTGACTCACCCATTCACTCACACCCTCAACCTCCCACACTCATCCACTCACCCACCCTCCCACTAAGTCAACCACATACACCTACTCACCACCCACTCACCCATTACCCATGCAACAACTCACCCGCCTGCCCACCCACTCACTCATCCACCCATCCACTCACTCACTCGGTCAACCACCCATTCACTCACCCACCCATTCCATCCATTCACTCACCCACGAACTGACCGACCCCTTCACTCACCAAACCCCTCACTCACCCAAAACCTCACTCATCCACACACTCACCCACTCAACCCCCCACATTCACCCGCCCACTCACCAACCCACCCTCTCATCCAGCCATTCAATTACCCATCCCCACTCACCCCTTCAACATTGCACACTCATCCAATCACCCACCCACTAACTCAAACACCCTCACACTTACCAATGCACTCACCTACTCACTCACTCATCCATCCACTCAATCACCCACGCACCACATCACTGACCCAACCCATCAACTCATGAACCCATCCATTATTCAGAAACTCATCCAGGCACTGACCTACTCACCCACGACGCACTACACACGTAACTACTCACCCATTCTCCCACCAATTGACTCAATTTCTCACCCACCCACCCACCCGCTTGACTCACTTACTCAATCACTCTCCCACTCACTCACCCAGTCATCCACCCATCCAGTCACTCACTCAGCCACTCAACTCACTCACTTAATCACTCACCCACCCACTAACGCTCCTACTAACTCATTCACCCACCCCTCACTCACCTAACCACTCACTCCCTTCAAGCTCCCACACTGCTCACATCAGCCACCGACTTAATCAACCACAAATATCCACACACTCACCCGTCCACTCACCCACTCAATCACACAACCACCCACTCCGTCACACAACCACCCACTCAATCTCTAATCCACCCACTCACTTACCAACCCCCACACCCACCTACTCATCCACCCACGTATTAACAGGCATTCGTTCACTTTCTCACCCACGAACTCACCTTCTCACCCACCCACAAAGTCACGAACCAACCCAACCACCCACTCACTCACTCAACATCCCATCCACTCACTCAACATCCCATCCACTCACTCAACAATCCACTCACTCAAATACCTACCCACGCACTCACAAACTCACCGCATCATCCAACCACTAACTCACCCATCCCCTCACCCACTCATGCACTAACTCACTATCGCATCCACTAACTCTCCTGCCACGAACTCATCCACCCACATACTTACCCAGTCACTCACCCACTACTGAGGCTACAACTCCACTACACCCACTGCCACTCACTCACTCACCCACCCACCAACCCACTCACCTATTCGCCAATCCACTCACCTATCCGCAAACCCACTCTCCTACCCGCCAACCCAACACCTACCCGCCAACCCAACACCTACCCGCCAACCCAATCATCTACCCGCCAACCCACTCACCTACCCACCAACCCACTCACCTACCCGCCAACCCACTCACCTACCCGCCAACCCACTCACCTACCCACCAACCCACTCACCTACCCGCCAACCCACTCATCTACCCGCCAACCCACTCATCTACCCGCCAACCCACTCACCTACCAGCCAACCCATTCGCCTACCAGCCAACCCACTCATCTACCAGCCAACCCACTCACCTACCAGCCAAACCACTCAGCAACCACTCGCGCATAAACTCACAGATTCAACCTCCCACACTCACCACCTACCCACTCACTCAACCAACTATTCACTCACCCCATTCACTCACCCATCCATACATTCACTCACCCACTCCCTTACTCACCGAACCCTTCACTCATCCACACACTCACCCAATAACTCACCCACTGAACCTCCCACATTCACCCACCCACTAACCAACCCACCCTCTCAACCAACCATTTAATCACCCATCGACTCATCCCTTCAACCTCGCACAGTCATCCAATCACCCACCCACTAACTCAAACACCCATTCACTCACCCATCCCTCCACTCACCTACTCAATCACATAACCACCAACTCAATCTCTAACCCAAACACTCACCAACTCACCCATCTTCTTATTCACTCAATCTTGTACCCATTAACTCTAATCACTCACCCACCCTCCCATTCACCAACTCACTCACCGACACACTCACACACCAACTCAGCCAGCCACGACCCACTACCCACGTAACCACTCACCCACCCAAGCATTAAATCACCCATCCACTCGCCTTTTCAACCTCCCACTCATCCAATCACCCACCCACTGACTCAAACACAAACATCCATTCACTCACCCACCCACCTGCTCACTCACCCACCCACCTGCTCACTCACCCACGCACCAAACCACCCACCCAATCACTCACCCACCCACCTTTTCACCCAGCCACCCTCTCAAACCCGTACCCACTAACACACCCACTGACCCACCCTCACCCACCCACTCATGAACTCACCCATCCAATTATTAACCCACCCACTAACCCACTAACTCACCCACTAATTCACCAACCCGACCACTCACCAACACAGCCTAAATATAAATTGTTTGTTTTACCAGGCAAGGCCCACTGAGATATATGGATGATTTTCAGAAGCAACTTCGCCACAAATGATAGCTCAACAGAGTGGCTTATCACGTATACATTTATAGCAGCCAACTCCTCTAAATGCATGTTTCTAAATGTGGAATCGAACCCACAACATCCTGTATACCCGGCGAGGTAGTTAACATCTTGCCACCATGACACTCCATTCTCTGACTCTTCCACCCACAAAACCACACACTCAAACACCGACCCACTAACTCAACCATCCATTAATTCAACCACCGAGCCTTGCACACTCACCCAGCCACGCACTCAATCTCTAATCCACACTCACTCACCAAGCCTCTCACCTACTACCCATCGAACGTCGCACTCACTCATCCACGCACCCACCCACAAAACCGCCCATCTACACACCAAATAAAAATGTAGCTTTTTTTTACTTTACTAGGTAAGGCCCATGCTATATACATCTTTTTCAGAAACAAGCAGAGTACAAATGATTGCTCAATGGAATGGCTTTTCACATAGAACGTTATAGCAGTCAAAGTCTATAAATGCATGTTTCTAAATGTGGAGGGGCAACCTGGAGTACCCAGAGAAAATTCCATGCAACCACGGGGGAGAACGTGCAAACTCTAAATATACAGGCGAGGTTCTTAAAATTTTGCAACCTTGACATTCCACTCTTTAACTCAACCACCCACTCAAACACCCACCCCCCCACACACAAACAACTTGTAGAGTAAAATGGGGACGTGACGTCATGTGTGCCGTCTAGTGCGATGACGTCACGGAACGTGGCATCATCGCACTAGACTGCACACATGACATCACGTCTCCTCTAGTATTTAAGGGGGACCCCGTGACGAAAGCGGGGTCACTGTGGGAACGGGTAGAGTGAGAAGGGTGGAGAGGGAACCAGGGGTAGAGAGGGATCGACGAAGAGTCAGGAGTGAAGCCGGTGGTAGCTGTAGGAGGTGCTGCTCTTCCCGGTCGGTGGGGTTGGCAAGTTCCCCCATCCGACTCGAGGGAGAGAGACCGGAGCTAGCCGGGCTGGACCAGGACTTAGTGTAGGACCCCTAACCCCTGGGAAGTTGTCACACCCTTTGTGTTATTGTAATATACTTAATAAACCTTTGGCAAAAGCCCTTACCTTCAAGCCGTCTCCGAGTCGTCGTCGGGAACTCCTCAACACACTAACCAAATCAATCTCTAACTGACTGACTCACCCACACACCCACAAACTAACTCACCAATCCACCCACTACCTAACTCAACAACCCACTCACTCAACAATCCACTCACCCACCAGGTCACCTATTCACTCCCTCACACACCCACCCATCCACCAACTCAATGTCTAACTCACACACTCACCCACCCAACCAATCACAAACTCACCCAGCCACTCACCCTGCCACAAAATCAATCTCTAACCCACGCACTCAACATTCCACCTACTCACTAATCCAAACTGACTAAATTCAACTATTTTTTAAGTTACCAGGTAAGACCCACAGAGCTATATAAAATATTTTTCCAAAGTAACCTGGCCACAAATGTATAGCAGCCAAATCCGATAAATGAATGTTTCTAAATGTGGAGTCGAAATCCACGTGACCGTAAAGCACATGCAAACCCCAAATATACAAGCATCAGGGTTGGGATGGAACCTACGAACTCCAAAATACCAGGCGACGTAGCTAACATCTCGCCACAGTGGCGTACAATTCTCGAACTCACCCACTCAACTACTAAAGCCACCCACCAACCCACTCACAAACCCGCTCACCCTGCCATGCACTCAATTTCTAATCAACGCACTCACGCACACACCCACTCACTCACTCAACCACTCATCCACGCACCCACCTACACATGCACTCACTAACTCACTCACCCACTCACCTCACCCACCCACTCACTCAGTGACCAACTCACGCTCCAACCCACCCACTCACACTGTGACCCACTCAATCTCCCAACAACTCACCCAGCCCCTCACCTACTTACTTGACCACCCATTCACTCATCGAACCGACGCACTCACCGCCCACTCACCCAACTGTAAACTAAAATTTAACTATTTTAATTTTACCAGGAAAGGCCCACGGAGCTATATAGATTTTTTTCATAAGCGACGCGGCCACAAATGACTGCTCAAATAAGTCAGTAAGTGCGTGTGTAGGTGGGTGCGTGGATGAGTGGTTGAGCGAGTGAGTGGGTGTGTGCGTGAGTGCGTTGATTAAAAATTGAGTGCATGGTAGGGTGAGCGGGTTTGTGAGTGGGTTGGTGGGTGGCTTTAGTAGTTGAGTGGGTGAGTTCCAGAACAGCCAAAACCTCGAAATGCATGTTTCTAAATATGGAGAGAAAACCCGGAGGACTCGGAGAAAAATCCATGCAACCACAAGAACATGCACACTCCAAATATACAGGCGTCATAATCGAGATCGAACCCACAACCTCCTGTACAAAAGGCGAGGTAGTTAATATCTCACCACCATGGCGCTCCACTTTCTTGACTCAGTCACCCACTCACCCACCCATTCAGCCACCTACCCACTCAGAAACACCCACCCACTCAAAAACCCGCACCTTGCCACCAACTCAACCACTTACCGACGCATCCACTTACACACCCACCCATCCACCCACTCAATCTCTAACTCGCACACTCACCAGTCCACCCGCTCACCCAGCTACTTACCTACTCACCCACTCACCCTGCCACCCACTCACCCTGCCGCCCACTCAACCTCTAACCGACCTACCGACCCAAACAGCCACCCACCCCCTAAACTAAACTACTTTTTATTTCACCAGGTAAGGCTCATTGAGCTATATAGACCCTTTTCAGAATCGGCCTGGCTACACATGATAGATAAACGAAGTGGCTTATCACATACATTTATTGCAGCCAAATCCTCAAAAGGCATGTTGATTCTAAATGCAGCGGAAAGGACCCGGAGCAAAATCCACACGACCAGGGGGAGAACATGCAAACTCCAAATATACAGGCGGCAGGATCGCAATCGAATCCACAACCTCATGTATACTAGGCGAGCTAGTGAACATTTCACCACCGTAGCGCCCCACTCTTTGACTCACCCAATCACTCACAAGCTAACTTACCCACTCAACCTCCCACATTAACTTACCCACCCAGCAGTCACTCACCCATTCACTCACTCACCTACTTTCTGACCCCATTCAGTCAACAACTCACCGACCCACCCAACCACTCACTTAGTTAACCACTTGCTCACCCACCCACTCACCCTATGACCCACTTCATCTCTAAATCACTCACTCACTAAACTACACACTCACCCACCAACATACTAACTCAAACACTCACCAACGAACTCACTCACCCAACCACGAACTGACCCACTCACTCACCCACAAACTCGCGAACCAAAAACACACATACCCAACCCATCACTCACCCAACCCCTCACTCACCGACTTACTCAATCACCCATCCAGACACTCACCCACTGACCGACCCACCAACTCATTAACTCACCCAGGACTCACTCACTCTGCCACCCATTCAATTTCTAACCCACCCACACACCTACTCCCTCAGCCACTCACCTCTTCACACACTCACCCACTACCCACGTAATTATTCACCCACCCACTAACGCAACCACCCACTAACGCAACCACTGACCCACTCGAACTCATCCACTCAAAAAGCCACCCACTAAAATATCTAAACCACACTCATGCAACCACCCACCCACTCACCCTCACACTTACCAATGCACTTTCCCACTCACTCACCCATCAACTCACTAACCCACCCATTAATTCAGGAACTCACCGAGCCACTGACCTACTCACCCAACACGCACTACCCACGGAACCACCCACCCACCAACTGACTCAATTTCTCACCCACTCACTCACCCACCCACTAGTGCTCCCACTAACTAATTCATTCATCTACTCACTTACCCACCCCTCACTCACCTAACCATTCACTGCTTCAAGCTCCCATACTGACCAAATCACCCACCGACTAAATCACCCACAAATATTCACTCACTCACCACCCACTCACCCACTACTCACAACCACTCACCAACTCATTCACTTGCTCACCCACGCATTCACTCACCCCACTCACTCACCAACCATCCACTCACTCACCCACTCACTGAACCACCCCTTCACTTACCCACCCCCTCCATACTTAACCGCAATAACTCACCCACTCAACCTCTCACATCCATCCACTCACTCACCAACCCAACCTTCCACGGTCATCCAATCTCGTACCCACTAACTCAATCACTCACCAACGCACTCACCATCTCACTCATCCATTCCCTCATCCATCCACTCACTCACCCATTCACCAAATCAATCACGCACAAATTAACTCACCAATTCAACCAGCCACTGAGCTACTCACCCACGAGCCACGTAACCACTCACCCACCCTCCCTCCCACTGAATCTCTAACCTACCCACTCACACATCAACTAACCCACCCATCATCATCTCACTAACCCACCCATCATCTCACCCACTCACCCAGGCACCCACTCAATCTCGCACCCACCAATTCAATCACTCACCCCCCATCCAAGCATTCAATCACCCATTCACTCACCATTTAAATCTCCCACTCATCCAATTACCCTCCCACTCATCCAATCACCCACCCACTCATCCAATCACCCACCCACTAACTCAAACATAAACATCTATTCACTCACCCAATCCTCCGCTCACCTACTCAATCACATAACCACCAACTCAATATCTAACTCAAACACTCACCAACGAACTCTCAACCTCCCACACTCATGCACTCACCCACCTAACCAGTAACTCAACCACACAAATCCACTAATTCACCCCTTTGCTCAGCCAATCAATCACACAACCACCCACTCAATCTATAACCCATCCACTCACTCAACGACCCATCTTCTCACCCACTCAGCCAACCACCTACTCAACCACACACTAACTGATCAATCCACTCATTCACCCACCCACCAACTCACCCAACCCCTCACTCATGCAACCCCTCACCTCCACCCACCCAACCTCCCACTCTCACCCTACTACTCAATCACCCACTCAATTTACAAACTCAATCACCGACTCCATCACCCATCCACCCATACTGACCCACCCCCTAACTCACCCGCACACCCACTCAGCCACCCAATAATTCACCCACTCAACTCACCCACCCCTTCACTCATTCACACTTACCCACTTAACTTCCCACGCTCACCCACCCATACAACCATTAAATTACACATCCACTCACCCCCTCAACCTCCCACAATCATCCACTCACCCACCCACTAACTCATCCACACACACACTCACTAAACCACAAACACTCATTCACCTACCCCTCCGTTCAGCCATTCAATCACACGATGATTGATTAAATCACTAACCCGCCCACTCGCTCCCCCACTCACTCCCCCACCCACTTACGCACTCCCCAACCCACTCACGCACTCCCCAACCCACTCACGCACTCCCCAACCCACTCATCCTCTCACTTACCCACCCATGCACGCACTCACTGACTCACCGAGCCATTTACACAATTAACAATGCACTTACCAAATCACCCACGCATCCACTCACCCACTCAAACTCCCCCACCCACTCACCATCCGTCTCACTCACCCACTCGACCCCCCTCACTCACCCACTCGACCTCCCACACTCACCCACCTACTCACCAACCCACTCTCTCATCCAACCATTCATTCACCCCCTCAACCTCCCACATTCACCCACTCGGCTACCTACCAACTAACTCAACCACATACACCCGCTCACTCAACATTACCCACTCACCCTCTACCCACGCAATCAATCAATGCCTCCTTCACTCACCCAACCTGTCGCTCACGATATCCCCCCAGGAGGACCCTGTCCCTCCTGTTTCCATCTCGCGGGGTCGCCTCTCCGCACTCCCGCGCTTCAGCAGGCTCAGTGCTTGCACCACCATGCGGCGCTCCTCAGAATCTGCGGGGGTGGACGAGGGTGGGGGGGATCATCATCGTCAGCAGCAGATGCAGCATCATTATTATTATAAGCAGCTACAGCAAGTCGCAGCATCATAATCATCATCTGAATTACCACCACCACTAGCAGGAGCACTATCATCACCATCTTCAACTTGCCAAGCCATCATCATTACATCATCACCAGATTAATAGCTCTCTACCATCACCATGTGTAGAGACATTATCATTATAATCACTATCTCCTGCATATCCTAATCTCAACATAATTATCGTTAACATTATGATCAAGATCATATCGATCAACGCACCGGTGTAAATTGTTCTAGTTGTATTCAATACAAATCAGTTAATATTTGCATCACTCGAACGTGTCACACCACTGCTCCACTCCCCGCTGCCCTTCTCCATCCTCCCCCTTGCTCCTTGGCCCCTTACCATCTGCCAACTGCCCCCTTGCTGCCCGGGCTCGTGGGTACCCTCTGAGGATTTGTATTCAGCTGTAATATCGAGGCTAGAATACATTTCCGCGTGATAAGCCACTTCGTTGAGTTATCATTTGTGATAGGCAGGTCGCTTCAGAGAAACATCTATATAGCTCAGTGAGCTTTACCGGGTAAAATACAAAATTGTTTAGTTTTTTTGTCTGATGGTAAGGTACCACGCAAACCACCACCATCATGACTGCTGTCAGGCTCCGTAGAGCAGGGTGCGTGTTTGTTGTCATCGTCTACAAGAGCTACACGTGGCAAACCGGGGGTGCTGTCGCATGGCTCGGCGATTGCGCATTTGCAGAATTAATCTGGCAAGGGTCACATGATCAGAAAAGGGGCAGTCCAGCAACATGAACCCTTGCACTGTGCCGCTCCCCACACCTGCAACCAACCAGCGTGGTGAAGTATGGTCAAATACACCGCAACGATCCGCTAGGTTGTGGCGGTCCCCATACAGCAGCGGAATCGTGAAAGGGCCATAGCGTGGTCGCACATCCATCGTCCCACGTGATACCACCTGCGGGGCACGCCTCGCAACGCTCAGGTGAGCGTTACCTGCACTCGCTTCCTGCCGGATAGCTTCAACCACCTGCCAGCCATCGTATCCCGAGGGGAGGTCGGGTCGCTTCATTTGCTCGTCGCTCCACAATTGGAAGTTCCTGGCAAAGGTGCGCGAGGTGGATGAGCTGGAGTCCTGTCTGTGAGCGTGTGGGTTTAGCACGCTGCGCTACAATGAATCCGGCGACCCGAGCTCGATTCCCGCTTACAGCCACCATCACCAGTGCGTCCTGGATCTTGAGAGGTCGGTTCAGCCTTAAATTAGTATCTGGTATGATGTGTACACATCGCAACTCGGGAGAAAAAGGCAGCTGAGGGTGGTCCCAGCCACCCACACAGAAAATGTGTGAAACCCAGAGATTATGAGTGAAACACGTGCAGATCATTAGAAAAACAGGCAAATATCTTGTGATATCAAATAAGGATCATGCGTAAAACACATACCGATCATCTTCTTTGGTTCTTTCGGTAAAGTCACGTAGAATGAGAATAAAATAATAAATTGATAAAATAAAATAACACAATAATATTCTCACGACGTTTCGGCCACAACACAAGCGGCCTTCATCAGGTGAAGGGCCGAGACTGTCTGGTAGGACAGCGCTGGAGTGAAAGAGCCACGTTCAGATCACGACCTTTAAGCTGTGTGAGAGGAAACAAAGCGCCCTCAACTTTAGCAACACGGATAGCTACGGGCCCCGTTCAGACGGACGAGTTCATCCATGGTCGGAACAGAGGAGGGGGAGAGAGACAGCTGTTCCGACCATGGATGAACTCGTCCGTCTGAACGAGGCCCGTAGCTATCCGTGTTGCTAAAGTTGAGGGCGCTTTGTTTACTCTCACACAGCTTAAAGGTCGTGATCTGAACGTGGCTCTTTCACTCCAGCGCTGTCCTACCAGACAGTCTCGTCCCTTCACCTGATGAAGGCCGCTTGTGTTGTGGCCGAAACGTCGTGAGAATATTATTGTGTTATTTTATTTTATCAATTTATTATTTTTTTCTCATTCTACGTGACTTTACCGAAAGAACCAAAGAAGATGAATCATTGCAGTCACGAAAGCTTTAAATCGAAACATACCGATCATACGCAAGAAACACACACTCAGGCAATGTATGAAAACACACTCATATGCTTCTGTAGGATACGTTGGTTCAGCAGATGGACAGGGTGATGGATTACAATGTTAAGTTTTTTTAAAATGGCGATGAAGAATATTGTACATTCATTTGCAGTCCAGCCGTACACTCATTCATTCACGTGCTATCTTTTCGTCTATGCATCGGTCAATCCGCAAGTCAATTATGCAAGAGGACTCAGTCCCCCCCTGCCCCGCCCCCCTCTGCAAGTAGTAGCAGCTCCCTGCACCACCCAGCTAACCCCACACTGCATGCCGCGTTCTGCGCGATGCCTCAAGCTCAAGGTCGTGTGGGTAACACATTACCGTGGTGATTATTTGAAATGTAACTTTTTATTTTACCAGGTAAGGGAGCCATATAGCTCTTTTTAAGAAGCGATCTGGTCACAAATGTTAGTTTTAACGGAGTGGCTCATCTTGTGGAAATTTATAGCAGTAAAATACTCTAAACCAGGGGTCTCAAACTCGCGGCCCGCAGGCCAATTGTGGCCCACGGAACGATATTTTGTGGCCCACTATTTGACATCAATTTTTTATTATTATTATATTTTTTTACCATAGCTCAGGCTCGTGACAGCTTCCGGTGCTTGTTGACAAGTTAGCCAACGCGAATTAGCAACGTTAGTCACTTGGTTGAAACGTGATTCCGGAGTGACACCAAGTGGAAGGAAAATATATCCTGTCACCCAGTGCGGATTCAACAAGTGTAATCAGTGACCTAATAAAGACAACAGAGTGTTGCAATAGGAAAGGGAAAAGAATTACATGGATAGCAAATAGCATGAGATGGGTGGCAAGAACAAAAGCCAAATGGTGGTTAGAACCTGAATATTATAAAGAATTTATAGATTATTATTACAAGAGAAACAAAGAAAAGGAAAAAGGACAGATAAGTGCAATCGCAAAAGAAAATAATTTACCAAGAACAATTTAATCATAAAGAGCAAGAAATTAAAAGATATAAAACATGAGACAATGCACTTGATGTTAAGAATTAAGACAGGTGGAATAACATGGACACCAGAGTTAGCTCAATGGCATCCAGAGAGATTCGGTAGAGCAGAAGGATATGTAGGATGTAAACAAAAAGAAGAAAATCTAGATCACTTTATTTATGAATGTGAAAGGTATAAACACCTGAGAGAGAACACGATTGATGAATTTAATAATGATAAGAAAAACGAAGTGCTCACAAAAAGCATGAACAATGATAAAGTTTTCAAATACCTCTCAGAATATATAGAAAGGGCATACTAAATAAGATCCCAAATACTCAGGTATTGGGATAAAAACATGTAAATATATCACCCCCACCTTCCCTGAGCTTTCCAGGATGTTCCAGCGGACCATGTGCCTTTTTGGGAGCACATAGCTGTGTGAAAAGCTCTTTTGCACCATGAACTTTAATAAGTCAAAGTACAGGTCCAAACTTACTGATGAGCATTTCAAGCCATACTGAGGGTCTCAATTGCTTCCTCCCTCAAGCCAAATGTGGCTCAGCTGTGTAAGAAGAGGAAGCGCTGCCAGGTCTCTGGAAGCATGGAGTAGGTAAGAGAAGCCTATGTTCTGAAGAACCGTTCATGTTCTGAACTGTTATTAATAAAGATTGAGAAGATTGGATCAGTTGCACTTTTTTTTGGAATACTTGATGAGGCCCAGCCTCACCCAGACTCTACCTCCAGCGGCCCCCAGGTAAGTTGAGTTTGAGACTCCTGCTCTAAACGCATGTTTCTAAATATGGAGGGAAAAACTGGAAGACCTGGAGAACAATCCACGCGACCACGGGAGAGAGAGAGACATGCAAACTCCAAATATACAGGCGTCAGGGTCCGGATCGAACCCACGACCTCTTGCATACCAGGTGAAGGAGTTAACATCCCACCACCGCGGCACCCTTATGTACCAGGTTAAACAGTCACGGACTCAAATGAAGACACAGTCCCTTCATTTAACAGTCTGTTCGATAAATAAGTGCTGTTAGCGAGCACCTATTAAGGCTAGCATGCCACACGAGGGGGTGGGTGGTCAGTTTTACCAAGGATAGCCCTACTGGCTCTTTTCAGGAGGGTTCTACCACATTTCCCAGCAATGATTACTAGGCACAGTATATTCCAACTGGGTAATTTGCGGGCAATTGTATTTAATTCGGTTAATCTGGTCCATGACGCTGGGATCTTCAACGTCCACTGAAGCAGACGGCACATGGTGTCTTTGCGGTGAACACGCCTGTAGCATTAAACAGGGCGGCCGCTGGATTCAAACCGCGAACATCTACGACAAGCGGCACACGTACAACTGCTACAGACACACGCCGAGTGTGTAATCACTCAATATGTGAGTGATTACACGCAACATTGTTGCGTGATTAAACACAACGTTGTTGTGTGTGTAATCACACACAAAAATATTGATGAGACGCAACGACGTTGTGTTGAGTGTAATCACAAACAACAACGTTGTGTTGAGTGTAATCACTCAAAACGACATTGTGTTGAGTGTAATCACTCACAACGACGTTGTGTTGAGTGTAATTACACACAACGACGTTGTGTTTAGTGTAATCACTAACAACGACGTTGTGTTTAGTGTAATCACTAACAACGACGTTGTGTTGAGTGTAATCACAACAACAACGTTGTGTTGAGTGTAATCACTCACAACAACGTTGTGTTGAGTGTAATCACAGGCAACAATGTTGATGACACACAGCGTCCAACAGAGGGCGTCGTAGTCGTGCCATGGGGAGGTGGCGAGTGATGAACGCCACTGCGGCGCCGCAAAGAGATCAGAGCCGTGATATTTATTTATTTGTACACTGGAGGAGGAATCCGATGAGCTACGAAGTTCTTTATCACAAACGTCCAGCGTCTTGGCCGTCACGATAGAACGAGGCCGATAAACGTGGAGGTATAAATGAGGGTGATGCTAAGTCGGTGTGCCGTGCCCTAAGTGAGGTTGCCATGGGCGTGTGTGTTGGCCGTGTCAGGAGCGGGTGAGGAGGACGAGGCAAGGGGTGAGGAGGACGAGGTGAAGGGTAAGAAGAACGAGGTCAGGAGGTGAGGGGTGAGGACGAGATGAGGTGTGAGGAGGACGAGATGAGGTGTGAGGAGGACGAGGGGTGAGGAGGACGAGGGGTGAGGAGAGTGAGGGGTGAGGAGTAAGAAGAACGAGCTGTGGGGGTGAGGACGAGGTGAGGGGTGAGAACGAGGTGAGGGTTGAGGACAAGTGAGGTGGACGAGGTGAGGGGGTGAGAATGAGGTGAGGGGTCAAGAGGGCGAGGTGAGGGGTCAAGCGGATGACGTGAGGGGTAAGGAGGACGAGGTGAGGGGTGAGGAGGATGAGGAGCGGGGTGCGGTGGACGAGCGAGGGGTGAGGAGGACGAGGGGCGAGGAGGACGAGGTGAGGGCTAAGGAGAGCGAGGCGTGAGGAGAGTGAGGGGTGAGGAGAGCGAGGGGTGAGGACAGCGAGGGGTGAGGAGGATGAGGGGTGAGGAGGACGAGTCGAGGGGTGAGGAGGAAGAGGTGAGGGGTATGAAGAACGCGGTGTGGGTGAGAAAGACGAGGTGAGGGGTGAGGCGGGCGAGGCGTGAGGATGACGAGGCGCGGGGTGCGGTGGACGAGGTGAGGGGTGAGGAAGACGAGCTGAGGGGTGAGGAGAACGAGCGGTGAGGAGGACAATGGGTGAGGACGAGGGGTGAGGAGGGTGAGGTGAGGTGAGGGGTGAGTAGGATGAGTCGAGTGGTGAGGAGGACAAGATGAGGGGTAAGAAGAACGAGGTGAGGGGTGAGGAGGACGAGGTGAGCGGTGAGGACGACGACGGGTGAGGACGAGCTGAGGTGAGAGGTGAGGACAAGTCGAGGGGTGAGGAGGACGAGGTGAAAGGTGAGGTGGACAAGGGGTGAGGAGGACGATGGGTGAGAAAGATGAGGTGAGGACGAGTCGAGGGGTGAGGAGGATGAGGTGAAAGGTGAGGAGGACGAGGGGTGAGGAGGACGAGGGGTGAGGACGACGAGGGGTGAGGAGGACGAGGGGTGAGGAGGACGAGGGGTGAGGAGAGTGAGAGGTGAGGAGTAAGAAGAATGAGCCGTGGGGGTGAGGACGAGGTGAGGGGTGAGAACGAGGTGAGGGTTGAGGACAAGTGAGGTGGACGAGGTGAGGGGTGAGAAAGGGGTGAGGGGTCAAGAGGACGAGGTGAGGGGTCAAGCGGACGACGTGAGGGGTAAGGAGGACGAGGTGAGGGGTGAGGAGGATGAGGAGCAGGGTGCGGTTGACGAGCGAGGGGTGAGGAGGACAAGAAGTGAGGAGGACGGGGGGTGAGAAGTAAGAAGAACGAGGTGTGGGGGTGAGGAGGACGAGGGGTGAGGAGGACGAGGCGAGGGGTGAGAACGAGGTGAGGGTTGAGGACAAGTGAGGTGGACGAGGTGAGGGGTGAGAAAAAGGTGAGGGATCAAGAGGACGAGGTGAGGGGTCAAGCGGACGACGTGAGGGGTAAGGAGGACGAGGTGAGGGGTGAGGAGGATGAGGAGCAGGGTGCGGTGGACGAGCGAGGGGTGAGGAGAATGAGAAGTGAGGAGGACGGGGGGTGAGAAGTAAGAAGAACGAGGTGTGGGGGTGAGGAGGACGAGGGGTGAGGAGGACAAGGCGAGGGCTGAGGAGAGCGAGGCGTGAGGAGAGCGAGGGGTAAGGAGAGCGAGGGGTGAGGAGGACGAGGGGTGAGGAGGACGAGGGGTGAGGAGGTGAGGAGCAGGGTGCAGTGGACGAGCGAGTGATGAGGACGGGGGGTGAGAAGAAAAACGAGGTGCGGGGGTGAGGACGAGGGTTGAGGAGAGCGAGGGGTGAAGAGAGCGAGGGGTGAGGACAGCGAGGGGTGCGGAGAACGAGGGGTGAGGAGAACGAGCGGTGAGGAGGACAATGGGTGAGGAGGACGAGGGGTGAGGAGGGTGAGGTGAGGGGTGAGTAGGACGAGTCGAGTGGTGAGGAGGACAAGATGAGGGGTAAGAAGAACGAGGTGTGGGGTGAGGAGGACGAGGCAAATGGTGAGGACAGCGAGGGGAGGGGAGGACGAGGAGGACGAGCTAAGGGTGAGGAGTACGAGGCGAGGGAGAGGTGAGGGGTGAGGAGGACGAGGTGAGCGGTGAGGACGACGACGGGTGAGGAGGACGAGCTGAGGTGAGAGGTGAGGACGAGTCGAGGGGTGAGGAGGACGAGGTGAAAGGTGAGGCGGACGAGGGGTGAGGAGGACGATGGGTGAGGAAGATGAGGCGTGAGGGGTGAGGAGGACGAGAAGTGAGGAGGACGGGGGGTGAAAAGTAAGAAGAACGAGGTGTGGGGGTGAGGAGGACGAGGCGAGGGCTGAGGAGAGCGAGGGGTGAGGAGGACGAGGGGTGAGGAGGACGAGGGATAAGTTGGTGAGGAGCAGGTTGCGGTGGACGAGCGAGGGGTGAGGACGGGGGGTGAGAAGAAAAACGAGGTGAGGACGAGGGTTGAGGAGAGCGAGGGGTGAAGAGAGCGAGGGGTGAGGAGAGCGAGGGGTGAGGAAGACGAGGGGTGAGGAGGACGAGGGGTGAGGAGGACGAGGGGTGAGGAGGATGAGGGGTGAGGAGGATGAGGGGTGAGACGGACGAGTCGAGGGGTGAGGAGGACGAGGTGAGGGGTGAGGAAGACGAGCTGAGGGGTGAGGAGGACGAGGGGTGAGGAGGACGAGCTGAGGGGTAAAGCGGATGAGGTGAGGGGTGAGGAAGACGAGGTGATGGGTGAGGATGAGGTGAGGGGTGTGGACGAGGTGAAAGGTCAAGCGGACGACGTGAGGGGTGAGGACGGGGTGAGGAAGACGAGCTGAGGGGTGAGGAGGACGAGGTGAGGAGGACGAGGTGAGGAGGACGAGGGGTGAAGAGGACGAGCTGAGGAGGACGAGGTGAGGGTGAGGAGGATGAGCTGAGGGGTAAAGATGACGAGGCAAGGGGTGAGGAGGACGAGGCGAGGACGAGGTGAGGGGTGAGGAGGACGAAGTGAGGGGTGAGTACGAGGCGAGGGGTGAGGAGAACGAGGGGTGAGGAGGACGAGGCGAGGGGTGAGGAGGAGGCGAGGGGTGAGAACGAGGGTTGAGGAGGACGAGGCAATGGGTGAGGAGGACGAGGCGATGGGTGAGGAGGACGAGGAGAGCGAGGGGTTAGAGAAGGACGAGGTGAGGGTGAGGAGGATGAGCTAAGGGGTAAAGATGACGAGGCGAGGACGAGGTGAGGGGTGAGGAGGACGAAGTGAGGGCGAGGTGAGGGGTGAGGAATACGAGCTGAGGGATGAGAAGGACGAGGTGAGGGGTGAGGAGGATGAGGGGTGAGGAGGACGAGGCGAGGGGTGAGGAGGACGAGGCGATGGGTGAGGAGGACGAGGTGATGGGTGAGGACGAGGTGAGGAGAGCGAGGGGTTAGAGAAGGACGATGTGAGGGTCAGGAGGATGAGCTAAGGGGTAAAGATGACGAGGCAAGGGGTGAGGGACGAGGCGAGGACGAGGTGAGGGGTGAGGAGGACGAAGTGAGGGCGAGGTGAGGGGTGAGGAATACGAGCTGAGGGATGAGAAGGACGAGGTGAGCGGTGAGGAGGACGAGGCGACCCGAGCTCGATTCCCGCTTACAGCCACCATCACCACTGCGTCCTGGATCTCGAGAGGTCGGTTCAGCCTTAAATTAGTATCTGGTACGATGTGTACACATCGCAACTCGGGAGAAAAAGGCAGCTGAGGGTGGTCCCGGCCACTCACACAGAACATGTGTGAAACCCAGAGATTATTGCGTGAAACACGTGCAGATCATTAGAAAAACAGGCAAATATCTTGTGTGATATCAAATTTGGATCATGCGTAAAACACATACCGATCATACGCAAGAAACACACACTCAGGCAATGTATGAAAACACACTCATATGCTGCTGTAGAATACGTTGGTTCAGCAGATGGACAGGGTGATGGATTACAATGTTAAGTTTTTTTTTAAATGGCGATGAAGAATATTGTCCATTCATTTGCAGTCCAGCCGTACACTCATTCATTCACGTGCTATCTTTTCGTCTATGCATCGGTCAATCCGCAAGTCAATTATGCAAGAGGACTCAGTCCCCCCCTGCCCCGCCCCCCTCTGCAAGTAGTAGCAGCTCCCTGCACCACCCAGCTAACCCCACACTGCATGCCGCGTTCTGCGCGATGCCTCAAGTTCAAGGTCGTGTGGGTAACACATTACCGTGGTGATTATTTGAAATGTAACTTTTTTATTTTACCAGGTAAGTGAGCCATATAGCTCTTTT
This sequence comes from Petromyzon marinus, assembly GCF_048934315.1. NCBI lineage: Eukaryota > Metazoa > Chordata > Hyperoartia > Petromyzontiformes > Petromyzontidae > Petromyzon > Petromyzon marinus. The sequence goes on along the minus strand of NW_027423688.1, from coordinate 2,545,141 downwards.
TAAGAAGCGATCTGGTCACAAATGTTAGTTTTAACGGAGTGGCTCATCTTGTGGAAATTTATAGTAGTAAAATACTCTAAACCAGGGGTCTCAAACTCGCGGCCCGCAGGCCAATTGTGGCCCGCGGAACGATATTTTGTGGCCCACTATTTGGCATCAATTTTTTATTTATTATATATTTTTTACCATAGCTCAGGCTCGTGACAGCTTCCGGTGTTTGTTGACAAGTTAGCCAACGCGAATTAGCAACGTTAGTCACTTGGTTGAAACGTGATTCCGGAGTGACACCAAGTGGAAGGAAAATATATCCTGTCACCCTGTGCAAGGTACAGAGGACTTAGGAAGTGGGCGGACTCAACAAGTGTAATCAGTGACCTAATAAAGACAACAGAGTGTTGCAATAGGAAAGGGAAAAAAGCCAAATGTTGGTTAGAACCTGAATATTATAAAGAAGTTATAGATTATTATTACAAGAGAAACAAAGAAAAGGAAAAAGGACAGATATGTGCAATCGCAAAAGAAAATAATTTACCAAGAACAATTTAATCAAAAAGAGCAAGAAATTAAAAGATATAAAACATGAGACAATGCACTTGATGTTAAGAATTAAGACAGGTGGAGTAACATGGACACCAGAGTTAGCTCAATGGCATCCAGAGAGATTCGGTAGAGCAGAAGGATATGTAGGATGTGAACAAAAAGAAGAAAATCTAGATCACTTTATTTATGAATGTGAAAGGTATAAACACCTGAGAGAGAACACGATTGATGAATTTAATAATGATAAGAAAAACGAAGTGCTCAAAAAAAGCATGAACATTGATAAAGTTTTCAAATACCTCTCAGAATATATAGAAAGGGCATACTAAATAAGATCCCAAATACTCAGGTATTGGGATAAAAACATGTAAATATATCACCCCCACCTTCCCTGAGCTTTCCAGGATGTTCAAGCGGACCATGTGCCTTTTTGGGAGCACATATCTGTGTGAAAAGCTCTTTTGCACCATGAACTTTAATAAGTCAAAGTACAGGTCCAAACTTACTGATGAGCATTTCAAGCCATACTGAGGGTCTCAATTGCTTCCTCCCTCAAGCCAAATGTGGCTCAGCTGTGTAAGAAGAGGAAGCGCTGCCAGGTCTCTGGAAGCATGGAGTAGGTAAGAGAAGCCTATGTTCTGAAGAACCGTTCATGTTCTGAACTGTTATTAATAAAGATTGAGAAGATTGCATCAGTTGCACTTTTTTTTGGAATACTTGATGCGGCCCAGCCTCACCCAGACTCTACCTCCAGCGGCCCCCAGGTAAGTTGAGTTTGAGACTCCTGCTCTGAACGCATGTTTCTAAATATGGAGGGAAAAACTGGAAGACCTGGAGAACAATCCACGCGACCACGGGAGAGAGAGAGACATGCAAACTCCAAATATACAGGCGTCAGGGTCCGGATCGAACCCACAACCTCTTGCATACCATGTGAAGGAGTTAACATCCCACCACCGCGGCACCCTTATGTACCAGGTTACACAGTCACGGACTCAAATGAAGACACAGTCCCTTCATTTAACAGTCTGTTCGATAAATACGTTCTGTTAGCGAGCACCTATTAAGGCTAGCATGCCACACGAGGGGGTGGGTGGTCAGTTTTACCCAGGATAGCCCTACTGGCTCTTTTCAGGAGGGTTCTACCACATTTCCCAGCAATGATTACTAGGCACAGTATATTCCAACTGGGTAATTTGCGGGCAATTGTATTTAATTCGGTTAATCTGGTCCATGACGCTGGGATCTTCAACGTCCACTGAAGCAGACGGCACATGGTGTCTTTGCGGTGAACACGCCTGTAGCATTAAACAGAGCGGCCGCTGGATTCAAACCGCGAACATCTACGACAAGTGGCACACGTACAACTGCTACAGACACACGCCGAGTGTGTAATCACTCAATATGTGAGTGATTACACGCAACATTGTTGTGTGATTAAACACAACGTTGTTGTGTGTGTAATCACACACAAAAATATTGATGAGACGCAACGACGTTGTGTTGAGTGTAATCACAAACAACAACGTTGTGTTGAGTGTAATCACTCAAAACGACATTGTGTTGAGTGTAATCACTCACAACGACGTTGTGTTGAGTGTAATTACACACAACGACGTTGTGTTTAGTGTAATCACACACAGCGACGTTGTGTTGAGTGTAATCACACACAACGACGTTGTGTTGAGTGTAATCACAAGAACAACAACGATGTGTTGAGTGTAATCACAGGCAACAATGTTGATGACACACAGCGTCCAACAGAGGGCGTCGTAGTCGTGCCATGGGGAGGCGGCGAGTGATGAACGCCACTGCGGCGCCGCAAAGAGATCAGAGCCGTGATATTTATTTATTTGTACACTGGAGGAGGAATCCGATGAGCTACGAAGTTTTTTTTTTAATCACAAACGTCCAGCGTCTTGGCCGTCACGATAGAACGAGGCCGATAAACGTGGAGGTATAAATGAGGGTGATGCCGTGCCCTAAGTGAGGTTGCCATGGGCGTGTGTTGGCCGTGTCAGGAGCGGGTGAGGAGGACGAGGCAAGGGGTGAGGAGGACGAGGTGAAGGGTAAGAAGAACGAGGTCAGGAGGTGAGGGGTGAGGAGGACGAGATGAGGGGTGAGGAGGACGAGATGAGGTGTGAGGAGGACGAGGGGTGAGGAGGACGAGGGGTGAGGAGGACGAGGGGTGAGGAGGACGAGGGGTGAGGAGGACGAGGGATGAGGAGGACGAGGGGTGAGGAGGACGAGGGGTGCCGAAGACGAGGGGTGAGGAGGACAGGAGTGAGGAGGACGAGGGGTGAGGAGAGTGAGGGGTGAGGAGTAAGAAGAACGAGTTGTGGGGGTGAGGACGAGGTGAGGGGTGAGAACGAGGTGAGGGTTGAGGACAAGTGAGGTGGACGAGGTGAGGGGTGAGAATGAGGTGAGGGGTCAAGAGGGCGAGGTGAGGGGTCAAGCGGACGACGTGAGGGGTAAGGAGGACGAGGTGAGGAGTGAGGAGGATGAGGAGCGGGGTGCGGTGGACGAGCGAGGGGTGAGGAGGACGAGGGGCGAGGAGGACGGGGGGTGAGAAGGAAGAAGAACGAGGTGTGGGGGTGAGGAGGACGACGGGTGAGGAGGACGAGGTGAGGGCTGAGGAGAGCGAGGCGTGAGGAGAGCGAGGGGTGAGGAGAGCGAGGGGTGAGGACAGCGAAGGGTGAGGAGGACGAGGGGTGAGGAGGACGAGGGGTTAGGGGGTGAGGAGCAGGGTGCGGTGGACGAGCGAGGGGTGAGGACGGGGGGTGAGAAGAAAAACGAGGTGTGGGGGTGAGGACGAGGGTTGAGGAGAGCGAGGGTTGAGGAGAGCGAGGGGTGAGGAGAGCGAGGGGTGAGGAGAGCGAGGGGTGAGGAGAGCGAGGGGTGAGGAGAGCGAGGGGTGAGGAGAGCGAGGGGTGAGGAGAACGAGGGGTGAGGAGAGCGAGGGTTGAGGAGAGCGAGGGGTGAGGAGAGCGAGGGGTGAGGAGAGCGAGGGGTGAGGAGGACGAGGGTTGAGGAGAGCGAGGGTTGAGGAGAGCGAGGGGTGAGGAGAGCGAGGGGTGAGGAGAGCGAGGGGTGAGGAGAGCGAGGGGTGAGGAGGACGAGGGGTGAGGAGGACGAGGGGTGAGGAGGACGAGTCGAGGGGTGAGGAGGAAGAGGTGAGGGGTAAGAAGAACGCGGTGTGGGTGAGAAGGACGAGGTGAGGGGTGAGGTGGGCGAGGCGTGAGGATGACGAGGCGCGGGGTGGGGTGGACGAGGTGAGGTGAGGGGTGAGGAAGACGAGCTGAGGGGTGAGGAGAACGAGGGGTGAGGAGAACGAGCGGTGAGGAGGACAATGTGTGAGGAGGACAATGTGTGAGGAGGACAATGGGTTAGGAGGACGAGGGGTGAGGAGGACGAGGGGTGAGGAGGGTGAGGTGAGGGGTGAGTAGGACGAGTCGAGTGGTGAGGAGGACAAGATGAGGGGTAAGAAGAACGAGGTGTGGGGTGAGGAGGACGATGCAAATGGTGAGGACAGCGAGGGGAGGGGAGGACGAGGAGTGAGGACGAGCTAAGGGTGAGGAGGACGAGGCGAGGGAGAGGTGAGGGGTGAGAAGGACGAGGTGAGCGGTGAGGACGACGACGGGTGAGGAGGACGAGCTGAGGTGAGAGGACGAGTCGAGGGGTGAGGAGGACGAGGTAAAAGGTGAGGCAGACGAGGGGTGAGGAGGACGATGGGTGAGAAAGATGAGGCGAGGGGTGAGGAGGACGAGGTGTGAGGAGGACGAGGGGTGAGGAGGATGAGGGGTGAGAAGGACGAGTCGAGGGGTGAGGAGGACGAGGTGAGGGGTGAGGAAGACGAGCTGAGGGGTGAGGAGGACGAGGGGTGAGGAGGACGAGCTGAGGGGTAAAGCGGATGAGGTGAGGGGTGAGGAAGACGAGGTGATGGGTGAGGATGAGGTGAGGGGTGTGGACGAGGTGAAAGGTCAAGCGGACGACGTGAGGGGTGAGGACGAGGTGAGGAAGACGAGCTGAGGGGTGAGGAGGACGAGGTGAGGAGGACGAGGGGTGAAGAGGACGAGCTGAGGAAGACGAGGTGAGGGTGAGGAGGATGAGCTGAGGGGTAAAGATGACGAGGCAAGGGGTGAGGAGGACGAGGCGAGGACGAGGTGAGGGGTGAGGAGGACGAAGTGAGGGGTGAGTACGAGGCGAGGGGTGAGTACGAGGGGAGGGGTGAGGAGAACGAGGGGTGAGGAGGACGAGGCGAGGGGTGAGGAGGAGGCGAGGGGTGAGAACGAGGGTTGAGGAGGACGAGGCGATGGGTGAGGAGGACGAGGCGATGGGTGAGGAGGACGAGGTGATGGGTGAGGACGAGGTGAGGAGAGCGAGGGGTTAGAGAAGGACGAGGTGAGGGTGAGGAGGATGAGCTAAGGGGTAAAGATGACGAGGCGAGGACGAGGTGAGGGGTGAGGAGGACGAAGTGAGGGCGAGGTGAGGGGTGAGGAATACGAGCTGAGGGATAAGAAGGACGAGGTGAGGGGTGAGGAGGACGAGGGGTGAGGAGGACGAGGCGAGGGGTGAGGAGGAGGCGAGGGGTGAGAACGAGGGTTGAGGAGGACGAGGCGATGGGTGAGGAGGACGAGGTGATGGGTGAGGACGAGGTGATGAGAGCGAGGGGTTAGAGAAGGACGAGGTGAGGGTCAGGAGGATGAGCTAAGGGGTAAAGATGACGAGGCAAGGGGTGAGGGACGAGGCGAGGACGAGGTGAGGGGTGAGGAGGACGAAGTGAGCGCGAGGTGAGGGGTGAGGAATACGAGCTGAGGGATGAGAAGGACGAGGTGAGCGGTGAGGAGGACGAGGCGACCCGAGCTCGATTCCCGCTTACAGCCGCCATCACCACTGCGTCCTGGATCTCGAGAGGTCGGTTCAGCCTTAAATTAGTATCTGGTACGATGTGTACACATCGCAACTCGGGAGAAAAAGGCAGCTGAGGGTGGTCCCGGCCACCCACACAGAACATGTGTGAAACCCAGAGATTATTGCGTGAAACACGTGCAGATCATTAGAAAAACAGGCAAATATCTTGTGTGATATCAAATATGGATCATGCGTAAAACACATACCGATCATACGCAAGAAACACACACTCAGGCAATGTATGAAAACACACTCATATGCTGCTGTAGGATACGTTGGTTCAGCAGATGGACAGGGTGATGGATTACAATGTAAAGTTTTTTTTTTTAAATGGCGATGAAGAATATTGTCCATTCATTTGCAGTCCAGCCGTACACTCATTCATTCACGTGCTATCTTTTCGTCTATGCATCGGTCAATCCGCAAGTCAATTATGCAAGAGGACTCAGTCCCCCCCTGCCCCGCCCCCCTCTGCAAGTAGTAGCAGCTCCCTGCACCACCCAGCTAACCCCACACTGCATGCCGCGTTCTGCGCGATGCCTCAAGTTCAAGGTCGTGTGGGTGACACATTACCGTGGTGATTATTTGAAATGTAACTTTTTATTTTACCAGGTAAGTGAGCCATATAGCTCTTTTTAAGAAGCGATCTGGTCACAAATGTTAGTTTTAACGGAGTGGCTCATCTTGTGGAAATTTATAGCAGTAAAATACTCTAAACCAGGGGTCTCAAACTCGCGGCCCGCAGGCCAATTGTGGCCCGCGGAACGATATTTTGTGGCCCACTATTTGGCATCAATGTTTTATTTATTTTTTAATTATTATATTTTTTTACCATAGCTCAGGCTCGTGACAGCTTCCGGTGTTTGTTGACAAGTTAGCCAACGCGAATTAGCAACGTTAGTCACTTGGTTGAAACGTGATTCCGGAGTGACACCAAGTGGAAGGAAAATATATCCTGTCACCCTGTGCAAGGTACAGAGGACTCAGGAAATGGGCGGACTCAACAAGTGTAATCAGTGACCTAATAAAGACAACAGTGTTGCAATAGGAAAGGGAAAATAATTACATGGATAGCAAATAGCATGAGATGGGTGGCAAGAACAAAAGCCAAATGTTGGTTAGGACCTGAATATTATAAAGAAGTTATAGATTATTATTACAAGAGAAACAAAGAAAAGGAAAAAGGACAGATATGTGCAATCGCAAAAGAAAATAATTTACCAAGAACAATTTAATCAAAATGAGCAAGAAATTAAAAGATATAAAACATGAGACAATGCACTTTATGTTAAGAATTAAGACAGGTGGAGTAACATGGACACCAGCGTTAGCTCAATGGCATCCAGAGAGATTCGGTAGAGCAGAAGGATATGTAGGATGTGAACAAAAAGAAGAAAATCTAGATCACTTTATTTATGAATGTGAAAGGTATAAACACCTGAGAGAGAACACGATTGATGAATTTAATAATGATAAGAAAAACGAAGTGCTCAAAAAAAGCATGAACAATGATAAAGTTTTCAAATACCTCTCAGAATATATAGAAAGGGCATACTAAATAAGATCCCAAATACTCAGGTATTGGGATAAAAACATGTAAATATATCACCCCCACCTTCCCTGAGCTTTCCAGGATGTTCAAGCAGACCATGTGCCTTTTTGGGAGCACATATCTGTGTGAAAAGCTCTTTTGCACCATGAACTTTAATAAGTCAAAGTACAGGTCCAAACTTACTGATGAGCATTTCAACCCATACTGAGGGTCTCAATTGCTTCCTTCCTCAAGCCAAATGTGGCTCAGCTGTGTAAGAAGAGGAAGCGCTGCCAGGTCTCTGGAAGCATGGAGTAGGTAAGAGAAGCCTATGTTCTGAAGAACCGTTCATGTTCTGAACTGTTATTAATAAAGATTGAGAAGATTGGATCAGTTGCACTTTTTTTGGGAATACTTGATGCGGCCCAGCCTTACCCAGACTCTACCTCCAGCGGCCCCCAGGTAAGTTGAGTTTGAGACTCCTGCTCTGAACGCATGTTTCTAAATATGGAGGGAAAAACTGGAAGACCTGGAGAACAATCCACGCGACCACGGGAGAGAGAGAGACATGCAAACTCCAAATATACAGGCGTCAGGGTCCAGATCGAACACACGACCTCTTGCATACCAGGTGAAGGAGTTAACATCCCACCACCGCGGCACCCTTATGTACCAGGTTGCACAGTCACGGACTCCAATGAAGACACAGTCCCTTCATTTAACAGTCTGTTCGATAAATAAGTGCTGTTAGCGAGCACCTATTAAGGCTAGCATGCCACACGAGGAGGTGTGTAGTCATTTTTAGCCAGGATAGCCCTACTGGCTCTTTTCAGGAGGGTTCTACCACATTTCCCAGCAATGATTACTAGGCACAGTATATTCCAACTGGGTAATTTGCGGGCAATTGTATTTAATTCGGTTAATCTGGTCCATGACGCTGGGATCTTCAACGTCCACTGAAGCAGACGGCACATGGTGTCTTTGCGGTGAACACGCCTGTAGCATTAAACAGGGCGGCCGCTGGATTCAAACCGCGAACATCTAAGACAAGCGGCACACGTACAACTGCTACAGACACACGCCGAGTGTGTAATCACTCAATATGTGAGTGATTACACGCAACATTGTTGTGTGATTAAACACAACGTTGTTGTGTGTGTAATCACACACAAAAATATTGATGAGACGCAACGACGTTGTGTTGAGTGTAATCACAAACAACAACGTTGTGTTGAGTGTAATCACTCAAAACGACATTGTGTTGAGTGTAATTACACACAACGACGTTGTGTTGAGTGTAATTACACACAACGACGTTGTGTTGAGTGTAATCACTAACAACGACGTTGTGTTGAGTGTAATTACACACAACGACGTTATGTGTAATCACTAACAACGACGTTGTGTTGAGTGTAATCACTTACAACAACAACGTTGTGTTGAGTGTAATCACAGGCAACAATGTTGATGACACACAGCGTCCAACAGAGGGCGTCGTAGTCGTGCCATGGGGAGGCGGCGAGTGATGAACGCCACTGCGGCGCCGCAAAGAGATCAGAGCCGTGATATTTATTTATTTGTACACTGGAGGAGGAATCCGATGAGCTACGAAGTTCTTTATCACAAACGTCCAGCGTCTTGGCCGTCACGATAGAACGAGGCCGATAAACGTGGAGGTATAAATGAGGGTGATGCTAAGTCGGTGTGACGTGCCCTAAGCGAGGTTGCCAAGGGCGTGTGTGTTGGCCGTGTCAGGGGCGGGTGAGGAGGACGAGGCAAGGGGTGAGGACGAGGTGAAGGGTAAGAAGAACGAGGTCAGGAGGTGAGGGGTGAGGAGGACGAGATGAGGTGTGAGGAGGACGATGAGAGGGGTGAGGAGAACGAGGAATGAAGAGGACGAGGGGTGAGGAGGACGAGGGGTGAGGAGGACGAGGGGTGAGGAGAGCGAGGGGTGAGGAGGACGAGGGGTGAGGAGAGCGAGGGGTAAGGAGAGCGAGGGGTGAGGAGAGCGAGGGGTGAGGAGGATGAGGGGTGAGGAGGACGAGGGGTGAGGAGGACGAGGGGTGAGGAGGACGAGGGGTGAGGAGGACGAGGGGTGAGGAGGACGAGGGGTGAGGAGGACGAGGGGTGAGGAGGACGAGGGGTGAGGAGGACGAGGGGTGAGGAGGACGAGGGGTGAGGAGGACGAGGGGTGAGGAGAGTGAGGGGTGAGGAGTAAGAAGAACGAGCTGTGGGGGTGAGGACGAGGTGAGGGGTGAGAACGAGGTGAGGGTTGAGGACAAGTGAGGTGGACGAGGTGAGGGGTGAGAATGAGGTGAGGGGTCAAGAGGGCGAGGTGAGGGGTCAAGCGGACGACGTGAGGGGTAAGGAGGACGAGGTGAGGGGTGAGGAGGATGAGGAGCGGGGTGCGGTGGACGAGCGAGGGGTGAGGAGGACGAGGGGCGAGGAGGACGAGATGAGGGCTGAGGAGAGCGAGGCGTGAGGAGAGCGAGGGGTGAGGAGAGCGAGGGGTGAGGAGAGCGAGGGGTGAGGACAGCGAGGGGTGAGGAGGACGAGGGGTGAGGAGGTGAGGAGCAGGGTGCGGTGGACGAGCGAGGGGTGAGGACGGGGGGTGAGAAGAAAAACGAGGTGTGGGGGTGAGGACGAGGGTTGAGGAGAGCGAGGGGTGAGGAGGACGAGGGGTGAGGAGGACGAGGGGTGAGGAGAGCGAGGGGTGAGGAGAGTGAGGAGTGAGGAGAGCGAGGGGTGAGGAGAACGAGTCGAGGGGTGAGGAGGAAGAGGTGAGGGGTATGAAGAACGCGGTGTGGGTGAGAAGGACGAGGTGAGGGGTGAGGCGGGCGAGGCGTGAGGATGACGAGGCGCGGGGTGCGGTGGACGAGGTGAGGGGTGAGGAAGACGAGCTGAGGGGTGAGGAGAACGAGCGGTGAGGAGGACAATGGGTGAGGACGAGGGGTGAGGAGGGTGAGGTGAGGTGAGGGGTGAGTAGGATGAGTCGAGTGGTGAGGAGGACAAGATGAGGGGTAAGAAGAAAGAGGTGAAGGGTGAGGAGGACGAGGTGAGCGGTGAGGACAACGACGGGTGAGGAGAACGAGCTGAGGTGAGAGGTGAGGACGAGGTGAAAGGTGAGGCGGACGAGGGGTGAGGAGGACGATGGGTGAGAAAGATGAGGCGTGGGGTGAGGACGAGGGGTGAGGAGGACGAGGGGTGAAGAGGACGAGGGGTGAAGAGGACGAGGGGTGAAGAGGACGAGGGGTGAGGACGACGAGGGGTGAGGACGACGAGGGGTGAGGACGACGAGGGGTGAGGAGGACGAGGGGTGAGGAGAGTGAGAGGTGAGGAGTAAGAAGAATGAGCTGTGGGGGTGAGGAGGACGAGGTGAGGGGTGAGAACGAGGTGAGGGTTGAGGACAAGTGAGGTGGACGAGGTGAGGGGTGACAAAGGGGTGAGGGGTCAAGAGGACGAGGTGAGGGGTCAAGCGGACGACGTGAGGGGTAAGGAGGACGAGGTGAGGGGTGAGGAGGATGAGGAGCAGGGTGCGGTTGACGAGCGAGGGGTGAGGAGGACGAGAAGTGAGGAGGACGGGGGGTGAGGAGGACGAGGGGTGAGGGGGACGAGGGGTGAGGGGGACGAGGGGTGAGGAGGACGAGGGGTGAGGGGGACGAGGGGTGAGGGGGACGAGGGGTGAGGAGGACGAGGGGTGAGGAGGACGAGGGGTGAGGAGGACGAGGGGTGAGGAGGACAGGAGTGAGGAGGACGAGAGTGAGGAGGACGACGGGTGAGGAGAGTGAAGGGTGAGGAGTAAGAATAACGAGCTGTGGGGGTGAGGACGAGGTGAGGGGTGAGAACGAGGTGAGGGTTGAGGACAAGTGAGGTGGACGAGGTGAGGGGTGAGAATGAGGTGAGGGGTCAAGAGGGCGAGGTGAGGGGTCAAGCGGACGACGTGAGGGGTAAGGAGGACGAGGTGAGGGGTGAAGAGGATGAGGAGCGGGGTGCGGTGGACGAGCGAGGGGTGAGGAGGACGAGGGGCGAGGAGGACGGGGGGTGAGAAGTAAGAAGAACGAGGTGTGGGGGTGAGGAGGACAAGGGGTCAGGAGGACGAGGTGAGGGCTGAGGAGAGCGAGGGGTGAGGAGAGCGAGGGGTGAGGACAGCGAGGGGTGAGGAGGACGAGGGGTGAGGAGGTGAGGAGCAGGGTGCGGTGGACGAGCGAGGGGTGAGGACGGGGGGTGAGAAGAAAAACGAGGTGTGGGGGTGAGGACGATGGTTGAGGAGAGCGAGGGGTGAGGAGGACGAGGGGTGAGGAGAGCGAGGGGTGAGGAGGACGAGGGGTGAGGAGAGCGAGGGGTAAGGAGAGCGAGGGGTGAGGAGAGCGAGGGGTGAGGAGGACGAGGGGTGAGGAGGACGAGGGGTGGGGAGGACGAGGGGTGAGGAGGACGAGGGGTGAGGAGGACGAGGGGTGAGGAGGACGAGGGGTGAGGAGGACGAGGGGTGAGGAGGACGAGGGGTGAGGAGCACGAGGGGTGAGGAGAGTGAGGGGTGAGGAGTAAGAAGAACGAGCTGTGGGGGTGAGGACGAGGTGAGGGGTGAGAACGAGGTGAGGGTTGAGGACAAGTGAGGTGGACGAGGTGAGGGGTGAGGAGGACGAGGGGCGAGGAGGACGAGATGAGGGCTGAGGAGAGCGAGGCGTGAGGAGAGCGAGGGGTGAGGACAGCGAGGGGTGAGGAGGACGAGGGGTGAGGAGGTGAGGAGCAGGGTGCGGTGGACGAGCGAGGGGTGAGGACGGGGGGTGAGAAGAAAAACGAGGTGTGGGGGTGAGGACGATGGTTGAGGAGAGCGAGGGGTGAGGAGGACGAGGGGTGAGGAGAGCGAGGGGTGAGGAGGACGAGGGGTGAGGAGAGCGAGGGGTAAGGAGAGCGAGGGGTGAGGAGAGCGAGGGGTGAGGAGGACGAGGGGTGAGGAGGACGAGGGGTGGGGAGGACGAGGGGTGAGGAGGACGAGGGGTGAGGAGGACGAGGGGTGAGGAGGACGAGGGGTGAGGAGGACGAGGGGTGAGGAGGACGAGGGGTGAGGAGGACGAGGGGTGAGGAGCACGAGGGGTGAGGAGAGTGAGGGGTGAGGAGTAAGAAGAACGAGCTGTGGGGGTGAGGACGAGGTGAGGGGTGAGAACGAGGTGAGGGTTGAGGACAAGTGAGGTGGACGAGGTGAGGGGTGAGGAGGACGAGGGGCGAGGAGGACGAGATGAGGGCTGAGGAGAGCGAGGCGTGAGGAGAGCGAGGGGTGAGGACAGCGAGGGGTGAGGAGGACGAGGGGTGAGGAGGTGAGGAGCAGGGTGCGGTGGACGAGCGAGGGGTGAGGACGGGGGGTGAGAAGAAAAACGAGGTGTGGGAGTGAGGACGAGGGTTGAGGAGAGCGAGGGGTGAGGAGGACGAGGGGTGAGGAGGACGAGGGGTGAGGAGAGCGAGGGGTGAGGAGAGCGAGGGGTGAGGAGGACGAGGGGTGAGGAGGACGAGGGGTGAGGAGGACGAGGGGTGAGGAGGACGAGTCGAGGGGTGAGGAGGAAGAGGTGAGGGGTATGAAGAACGCGGTGTGGGTGAGAAGGACGAGGTGAGGGGTGAGGCGGGCGAGGCGTGAGGATGACGAGGCGCGGGGTGCGGTGGACGAGGTGAGGGGTGAGGAAGACGAGCTGAGGGGTAAGGAGAACGAGCGGTGAGGAGGACAAGGGGTGAGGAGGGTGAGGTGAGGGGTGAGTAGGATGAGTCGAGTGGTGAGGAGGACAAGATGAGGGGTAAGAAGAACGAGGTGAGCGGTGAGGACGACGGGTGAGGAGGACGAGCTGAGGTGAGAGGTGAGGACGAGTCGAGGGGTGAGGAGGACGATGGGTGAGGAGGACGAGGGGTGAGGAGGACGAGGGGTGAGGAGGACGAGGGGTGAGGAGAGTGAGAGGTGAGGAGTAAGAAGAATGAGCCGTGGGGGTGAGGAGGACGAGGTGAGGGGTGAGAACGAGGTGAGGGTTGAGGACAAGTGAGGTGGACGAGGTGAGGGGTGAGAAAGGGGTGAGGGGTCAAGAGGACGAGGTGAGGGGTCAAGCGGACGACGTGAGGGGTAAGGAGGACGAGGTGAGGGGTGAGGAGGATGAGGAGCAGGGTGCGGATGACGAGCGAGGGGTGAGGAGGACGAGAAGTGAGGAGGACGGGGGGTGAGAAGTAAGAAGAACGAGGTGTGGGGGTGAGGAGGACGAGGGGTGAGGAGGACGAGGGGTGAGGAGAGCGAGGGGTGAGGAGGACGAGGGGTGAGGAGGTGAGGGGTGCGGAGGACGAGTCGAGGGGTGAGGAGGAAGAGGTGAGGGGTAAGAAGAACGCGGTGTGAGTGAGAAGGACGAGGTGAGGGGTGAGGTGGGCGAGGCGTGAGGATGACGAGGCGCGGGGTGCGGTGGACGAGGTGAGGTGAGGGGTGAGGAAGACGAGCTGAGGGGTGAGGAGAACGAGCTGAGGGGTGAGGAGAACGAGGGGTGAGGAGAACGAGCGGTGAGGAGGACAATGGGTGAGGAGGACAATGGGTGAGGACAATGGGTGAGGAGGGTGAGGTGAGGTGAGGGGTGAGTAGGACGAGTCGAGTGGTGAGGAGGACAAGATGAGGGGTAAGAAGAACGAGGTGTGGGGTGAGGAGGACGAGGCAAATGGTGAGGACAGCGAGGGGAGGGGAGGACGAGGAGTGAGGACGAGCTAAGGGTGAGGAGGACGAGGCTAGGACGAGGTGAGCGGTGAGGACGACGACGGGTGAGGAGGACGAGCTGAGGTGAGGACGAGTCTAGGGGTGAGGAGGACGAGGTAAAAGGTGAGGCGGACGAGGGGTGAGGAGGACGATGGGTGAGGAAGATGAGGCGAGGGGTGAGGAGGACAAGGGGTGAGGAGGATGAGGGGTGAGAAGGACGAGTCGAGGGGTGAGGACGAGGTGAGGGGTGAGGAAGACGAGCTGAGGGGTGGGGAGGACGAGGGGTGAGGAGGACGAGCTGAGGGGTAAAGCGGATGAGGTGAGGGTTGAGGAAGACGAGGTGATGAGTGAGGATGAGGTGAGGGGTGTGGACGAGGTGAAAGGTCAAGCGGACGACGTGAGGGGTGAGGACGAGGTGAGGAAGTCGAGCTGAGGGGTGAGGAGGACGAGGTGAGGAGGACGAGGGGTGAAGAGGACGAGCTGAGGAGGACGAGGTGAGGGGTGAGGAGGACGAGGTGAGGGTGAGGAGGATGAGCTGAGGGGTAAAGATGACGAGGCAAGGGGTGAGGACGAGGCGGGGACGAGGCGAGGGGTGAGGAGAACGAGGGGTGAGGAGGACGAGGCGAGGGGTGAGGAGGAGGCGAGGGGTGAGAACGAGGGTTGAGGAGGACGAGGCGATGGGTGAGGAGGACGAGGCGATGGGTGAGGAGGACGAGGTGATGGGTGAGGACGAGGTGAGGAGAGCGAGGGGTTAGAGAAGGACGAGGTGAGGGTGAGGAGGATGAGCTAAGGGGTAAAGATGACGAGGCGAGGACGAGGTGAGGGGTGAGGAGGACGAAGTGAGGGCGAGGTGAGGGGTGAGGAATACGAGCTGAGAGATGAGAAGGACGAGGTGAGGGGTGAGGAGGACGAGGCGACCCGAGCTCGATTCCCGCTTATAGCCACCATCACCACTGCGTCCTGGATCTCGAGAGGTCGGTTCAGCCTTAAATTAGTATCTGGTACGATGTGTACACATCGCAACTCGGGAGAAAAAGGCAGCTGAGGGTGGTCCCGGCCACCCACACAGAACATGTGTGAAACCCAGAGATTATTGCGTGAAACACGTGCAGGTCATTAGAAAAACAGGCAAATATCTTGTGTGATATCAAATATGGATCATGCGTAAAACACATACCGATCATACGCAAGAAACACACACTCAGGCAATGTATGAAAACACACTCATATGCTGCTGTAGGATACGTTGGTTCAGCAGATGTACAGGGTGATGGATTACAATGTTAAGTTTTTTTTTAAAATGGCGATGAAGAATATTGTCCATTCATTTGCAGTCCAGCCGTACACTCATTCATTCACGTGCTATCTTTTCGTCTATGCATCGGTCAATCCGCAAGTCAATTATGCAAGAGGACTCAGTCCCCCCCTGCCCCGCCCCCCTCTGCAAGTAGTAGCAGCTCCCTGCACCACCCAGCTAACCCCACACTGCATGCCGCGTTCTGCGCGATGCCTCAAGTTCAAGGTCGTGTGGGTGACACATTACCGTGGTGATTATTTGAAATGTAACTTTTATTTTACCAGGTAAGTGAGCCATATAGCTCTTTTTAAGAAGCGATCTGGTCACAAATGTTAGTTTTAACGGAGTGGCTCATCTTGTGGAAATTTATAGCAGTAAAATACTCTAAACCAGGGGTCTCAAACTCGCGGCCCGCAGGCCAATTGTGGCCCGCGGAACGATATTTTGTGGCCCACTATTTGGCATCATTTTTTTTATTATATTTTTTTACCGTAGCTCAGGCTCGTGACAGCTTCCGGTGTTTGTTGACAAGTTAGCCAACGCGAATTAGCAACGTTAGTCACTTGGTTGAAACGTGATTCCGGAGTGACACCAAGTGGAAGGAAAATATATCCTGTCACCCTATGCAAGGTACAGAGAACTCAGGAAGTGGGCGGACTCAACAAGTGTAATCAGTGACCTAATAAAGACAACAGAGTGTTGCAATAGGAAAGGGAAAATAATTACATGGATAGCAAATAGCATGAGATGGGTGGCAAGAACAAAAGCCAAATGTTGGTTAGAACCTGAATATTATAAAGAAGTTATAGATTATTATTACAAGAGAAACAAAGAAAAGGAAAAAGGACAGATATGTGCAATCGCAAAAGAAAATAATTTACCAAGAACAATTTAATCAAAAAGAGCAAGAAATTAAAAGATATAAAACATGAGACAATGCACTTGATGTTAAGAATTAAGACAGGTGGAGTAACATGGACACCAGAGTTAGCTCAATGGCATCCAGAGAGATTCGGTAAAGCAGAAGGATATGTAGGATGTGAACAAAAAGAAGAAAATCTAGATCACTTTATTTATGAATGTGAAAGGTATAAACACCTGAGAGAGAACACGATTGATGAATTTAATAATGATAAGAAAAACGAAGTGCTCAAAAAAAGCATGAACAATGATAAAGTTTTCAAATACCTCTCAGAATATATAGAAAGGGCATGCTAAATAAGATCCCAAATACTCAGGTATTGGGATAAAAACATGTAAATATATCACCCCCACCTTCCCTGAGCTTTCCAGGATGTTCAAGCGGACCATGTGCCTTTTTGGGAGCACATATCTGTGTGAAAAGCTCTTTTGCACCATGAACTTTAATAAGTCAAAGTACAGGTCCAAACTTACTGATGAGCATTTCAAGCCATACTGAGGGTCTCAATTGCTTCCTCCCTCAAGCCAAATGTGGCTCAGCTGTGTAAGAAGAGGTAGCGCTGCCAGGTCTCTGGAAGCATGGAGTAGGTAAGAGAAGCCTATGTTCTGAAGAACCGTTCATGTTCTGAACTGTTATTAATAAAGATTGAGAAGATTGGATCAGTTGCACTTTTTTTTGGAATACTTGATGCGGCCCAGCCTCACCCAGACTCTACCTCCAGCGGCCCCCAGGTAAGTTGAGTTTGAGACTCCTGCTCTGAACGCATGTTTCTAAATATGGAGGGAAAACTGGAAGACCTGGAGAACAATCCACGCGATCACGGGAGAGAGAGAGACATGCAAACTCCAAATATACAGGCGTCAGGGTCCGGATCGAACCCACGACCTCTTGCATACCAGGTGAAGGAGTTAACATCCCACCACCGCGGCACCCTTATGTACCAGGTTACACAGTCACGGACTCAAATGAAGACACAGTCCCTTCATTTAACAGTCTGTTCGATAAATAAGTGCTGTTAGCGAGCACCTATTAAGGCTAGCATGCCACACGAGGGGGTGGGTGGTCAGTTTTACCCAGGATAGCCCTACTGGCTCTTTTCAGGAGGGTTCTACCACATTTCCCAGCAATGATTACTAGGCACAGTATATTCCAACTGGGTAATTTGCGGGCAATTGTATTTAATTCGGTTAATCTGGTCCATGACGCTGGGATCTTCAACGTCCACTGAAGCAGACGGCACATGGTGTCTTTGCGGTGAACACGCCTGTAGCATTAAACAGGGCGGCCGCTGGATTCAAACCGCGAACATCTACGACAAGCGGCACACGTACAACTGCTACAGACACACGCCGAGTGTGTAATCACTCAATATGTGAGTGATTACACGCAACATTGTTGTGTGATTAAACACAACGTTGTTGTGTGTGTAATCACACACAAAAATATTGATGAAACGCAACGACGTTGTGTTGAGTGTAATCACAAACAACAACGTTGTGTTGAGTGTAATCACTCAAAACGACATTGTGTTGAGTGTAATCACTCAAAACGACGTTGTGTTGAGTGTAATTACACACAACGACGTTGTGTTTAGTGTAATCACTAACAACGACGTTGTGTTTAGTGTAATCACTAACAACGACGTTGTGTTTAGTGTAATCACAAACAACAACGTTGTGTTGAGTGTAATCACACACAACGACGTTGTGTTGAGTGTAATCACACACAACGACGTTGTGTTGAGTGTAATCACACACAACGACGTTGTGTTTAGTGTAATCACTAACAACGACGTTGTGTTTAGTGTAATCACTAACAACGACGTTGTGTTGAGAGTAATCACTTACAACAACAACGTTGTGTTGAGTGTAATCACAGGCAACAATGTTGATGACACACAGCGTCCAACAGAGGGCGTCGTAGTCGTGCCATGGGGAGGCGGCGAGTGATGAACGCCACTGCGGCGCCGCAAAGAGATCAGAGCCGTGATATTTATTTATTTGTACACTGGAGGAGGAATCCGATGAGCTACGAAGTTTTTTTTATCACAAACGTCCAGCGTCTTGGCCGTCACGATAGAACGAGGCCGATAAACGTGGAGGTATAAATGAGGGTGATGCTAAGTCGGTGTGCCGTGCCCTAAGTGAGGTTGCCATGGGCGTGTGTGTTGGCCGTGTCAGGAGCGGGTGAGGAGGACGAGGCAAGGGGTGAGGAGGACGAGGTGAAGGGTAAGAAGAACGAGGTCAGGAGGTGAGGGGTGAGGACGAGATGAGGTGTGAGGAGGACGAGATGAGGTGGGAGGAGGACGAGGAGAGGGGTGAGGAGAACAAGTGAAGAGAACGAGGGGTGAGGAGGACGAGGGGTGAGGAGGACGAGGGGTGAGGAGGACGAGGGGTGAGGAGGACGATGGGTGAGAAAGATGAGGCGAGGGGTGAGGAGGACGAGGGGTGAGGAGGACGAGGGGTGAGGAGGATGAGGGGTGAGAAGGATGAGTCGAGGGGTGAGAAGGACGAGTCGAGGGGTGAGGAGGACGAGGTGAGGGGTGAGGAAGACGAGCTGAGGGGTGAGGAGGACGAGGGGTGAGGAGGACGAGCTGAGGGGTAAAGCGGATGAGGTGAGGGGTGAGGAAGACGAGGTGATGGGTGAGGATGAGGTGAGGGGTGTGGACGAGGTGAAAGGTCAAGCGGACGACGTGAGGGGTGAGGACGAGGTGAGGAAGACGAGCTGAGGGGTGAGGAGGACGAGGTGAGGAGGACGAGGGGTGAAGAGGACGAGCTGAGGAGGACGAGGTGAGGGGTGAGGAGGACGAGGTGAGGGTGAGGAGGATGAGCTGAGGGGTAAAGATGACGAGGCAAGGGGTGAGGAGGACGAGGCGAGGACGAGGTGAGGGGTGAGGAGGACGAGGAGTGAGGAGGACGAGGCGAGGGGTGAGGAGGAGGCGAGGGGTGAGAACGAGGGTTGAGGAGGACGAGGCAATGGGTGAGGAGGACGAGGTGATGGGTGAGGAGGACGAGGGGTGAGGAGGACGAGGGGTGAGGAGGATGAGGGGTGAGAAGGATGAGGGGTGAGGAGGATGAGGGGTGAGAAGGACGAGTCGAGGGGTGAGGAGGACGAGGTGAGGGGTGAGGAAGACGAGCTGAGGGGTGAGGAGGACGAGGGGTGAGGAGGACGAGCTGAGAGGTAAAGCGGATGAGGTGAGGGGTGAGGAAGACGAGGTGATGGGTGAGGATGAGGTGAGGGGTGTGGACGAGGTGAAAGGTCAAGCGGACGACGTGAGGGGTGAGGACGAGGTGACGAAGACGAGCTGAGGGGTGAGGAGGACGAGGTGAGGAGGACGAGGGGTGAAGAGAACGAGCTGAGGAGGACGAGGTGAGGGGTGAGGAGGACGAGGTGAGGGTGAGGAGGATGAGCTGAGGGGTAAAGATGACGAGGCAAGGGGTGAGGAGGACGAGGCGAGGACGAGGTGAGGGGTGAGGAGGACGAGGGGTGAGGAGGACGAGGCGAGGGGTGAGGAGGAGGCGAGGGGTGAGAACGAGGGTTGAGGAGGACGAGGCAATGGGTGAGGAGGACGAGGTGATGGGTGAGGAGGACGAGGTGATGGGTGAGGACGAGGTGAGGAGAGCGAGGGGTTAGAGAAGGACGAGGTGAGGGTGAGGAGGATGAGCTAAGGGGTAAAGATGACGAGGCAAGGGGTAAAGATGACGAGGCGAGGACGAGGTGAGGGGTGAGGAGGACGAAGTGAGGGGGGAGGAATACGAGCTGAGGGATGAGAAGGACGAGGTGAGGGGTGAGGAGGACGAGGCGACCCGAGCTCGAGTCCCGCTTACAGCCACCATCACCACTGCGTCCTGGATCTCGAGAGGTCGGTTCAGCCATAAATTAGTATCTGGTACGATGTGTACACATCGCAACTCGGGAGAAAAAGGCAGCTGAGGGTGGTCCCGGCCACCCACACAGAACATTTGTGAAACCCAGAGATTATGCGTGAAACACGTGCAGATCATTAGAAAAACAGGCAAATATCTTGTGTGATATCAAATATGGATCATGCGTAAAACACATACCGATCATACGCAAGAAACACACACTCAGGCAATGTATGAAAACACACTCATATGCTGCTGTAGGATACGTTGGTTCAGCAGATGTACAGGGTGATGGATTACAATGTTAAGTTTTTTTTAAAATGGCGATGAAGAATATTGTCCATTCATTTGCAGTCCAGCCGTACACTCATTCATTCACGTGCTATCTTTTCGTCTATGCATCGGTCAATCCGCAAGTCAATTATGCAAGAGGACTCAGTCCCCCCCTGCCCCGCCCCCCTCTGCAAGTAGTAGCAGCTCCCTGCACCACCCAGCTAACCCCACACTGCATGCCGCGTTCTGCGCGATGCCTCAAGTTCAAGGTCGTGTGGGTGACACATTACCGTGGTGATTATTTGAAATGTAACTTTTTATTTTACCAGGTAAGTGAGCCATATAGCTCTTTTTAAGAAGCGATCTGGTCACAAATGTTAGTTTTAACGGAGTGGCTCATCTTGTGGAAATTTATAGCAGTAAAATACTCTAAACCAGGGGTCTCAAACTCGCGGCCCGCAGGCCAATTGTGGCCCGCGGAACGATATTTTGTGGCCCACTATTTGGCATCAATGTTTTATTTATTTTTTAATTATTATATTTTTTACCATAGCTCAGGCTCGTGACAGCTTCCGGTGTTTTTTGACAAGTTAGCCAACGCGAATTAGCAACGTTAGTCACTTGGTTGAAACGTGATTCCGGAGTGACACCAAGTGGAAGGAAAATATATCCTGTCACCCTGTGCAAGGTGCAGAGGACTCAGGAAATTGGCGGACTCAACAAGTGTAATCAGTGACCTAATAAAGACAACAGAGTGTTGCAATAGGAAAGGGAAAATAATTACATGGATAGCAAATAGCATGAGATGGGTGGCAAGAACAAAAGCCAAATGTTGGTTAGAACCTGAATATTATAAAGAAGTTATAGATTATTATTACAAGAGAAACAAAGAAAAGGAAAAAGGACAGATATGTGCAATCGCAAAAGAAAACAATTTACCAAGAACAATTTAATCAAAAAGAGCAAGAAATTAAAAGATATAAAACATGAGACAATGCACTTCATGTTAAGAATTAAGACAGGTGGAGTAACATGGACACCAGAGTTAGCTCAATGGCATCCAGAGAGATTCGGTAGTGCAGAAGGATATGTAGAATGTGAACAAAAAGAAGAAAATCTAGATCACTTTATTTATGAATGTGAAAGGTATAAACACCTGAGAGAGAACACGATTGATGAATTTAATAATGATAAGAAAAACGAAGTGCTCAAAAAAAGCATGAACATTGATAAAGTTTTCAAATACCTCTCAGAATATATAGAAAGGGCATACTAAATAAGATCCCAAATACTCAGGTATTGGGATAAAAACATGTAAATATATCACCCCCACCTTCCCTGAGCTTTCCAGGATGTTCAAGCGGACCATGTGCCTTTTTGGGAGCACATATCTGTGTGAAAAGCTCTTTTGCACCATGAACTTTAATAAGTCAAAGTACAGGTCCAAACTTACTGATGAGCATTTCAAGCCATACTGAGGGTCTCAATTGCTTCCTCCCTCAAGCCAAATGTGGCTCAGCTGTGTAAGAAGAGGAAGCGCTGCCAGGTCTCTGGAAACATGGAGTAGGTAAGAGAAGCCTATGTTCTGAAGAACCGTTCATGTTCTGAACTGTTATTAATAAAGATTGAGAAGATTGGATCAGTTGCACTTTTTTTTGGAATACTTGATGCGGCCCAGCCTCACCCAGACTCTACCTCCAGCGGCCCCCAGGTAAGTTGAGTTTGAGACTCCTGCTCTGAACGCATGTTTCTAAATATGGAGGGAAAAACTGGAAGACCTGGAGAACAATCCACGCGACCACAGGAGAGAGAGAGACATGCAAACTCCAAATATACAGGCGTCAGGGTCCGGATCGAACCCACAACCTCTTGCATACCAGGTGAAGGAGTTAACATCCCACCACCGCGGCACCCTTATGTACCAGGTTACACAGTCACGGACTCAAATGAAGACACAGTCCCTTCATTTAACAGTCTGTTCGATAAATAAGTTCTGTTAGCGAGCACCTATTAAGGCTAGCATGCCACACGAGGGGGTGGGTGGTCAGTTTTACCCAGGATAGCCCTACTGGCTCTTTTCAGGAGGGTTCTACCACATTTCCCAGCAATGATTACTAGGCACAGTATATTCCAACTGGGTAATTTGCGGGCAATTGTATTTAATTCGGTTAATCTGGTCCATGACGCTGGGATCTTCAACGTCCACTGAAGCAGACGGCACATGGTGTCTTTGCGGTGAACACGCCTGTAGCATTAAACAGCGCGGCCGCTGGATTCAAACCGCGAACATCTACGACAAGCGGCACACGTACAACTGCTACAGACACACGCCGAGTGTGTAATCACTCAATATGTGAGTGATTACACGCAACATTGTTGTGTGATTAAACACAACGTTGTTGTGTGTGTAATCACACACAAAAATATTGATGAGACGCAACGACGTTGTGTTGAGTGTAATCACAAACAACAACGTTGTGTTGAGTGTAATCACTCAAAACGACATTGTGTTGAGTGTAATCACTCACAACGACGTTGTGTTGAGTGTAATTACACACAACGACGTTGTGTTGAGTGTAATCACTTACAACAACAACAACGATGTGTTGAGTGTAATCACAGGCAACAATGTTGATGACACACAGCGTCCAACAGAGGGCGTCGTAGTCGTGCCATGGGGAGGCGGCGAGTGATGAACGCCACTGCGGCGCCGCAAAGAGATCAGAGCCGTGATATTTATTTATTTGTACACTGGAGGAGGAATCCGATGAGCTACGAAGTTCTTTATCACAAACGTCCAGCGTCTTGGCCGTCACGATAGAACGAGGCCGATAAACGTGGAGGTATAAATGAGGGTGATGCTAAGTCGGTGTGCCGTGCCCTAAGTGAGGTTGCCATGGGCGTGTGTGTTGGCCGTGTCAGGAGCGGGTGAGGAGGACGAGGCAAGGGGTGAGGACGAGGTGAAGGGTAAGAAGAACGAGGTCAGGAGGTGAGGTGTGAGGAGGACGAGATGAGGTGTGAGGAGGACGAGGAGAGGGGTGAGGAGAACGAGGAATGAAGAGAACGAGGGGTGAGGAGGACGAGGGGTGAGGAGGACGAGGTGAAGGGTAAGAAGAACGAGGTCAGGAGGTGAGGGGTGAGGAGGACGAGATGAGGGGTGAGGAGGACGAGATGAGGTGTGAGGAGGACGAGGGGTGAGGAGGACGAGGGGTGAGGAGGACGAGGGGTGCCGAAGACGAGGGGTGAGGAGGACGAGGGGTGAGGAAGACGAGGGGTGAAGAGAACGAGGGGTGAGGAGGACGGGGGGTGAGGAGGACGGGGGGTGAGGAGGACGAGGGGTGAGGAGGACGAGGGGTGAGGAGGACAGGAGTGAGGAGGACGAGGGGTGAGGAGAGTGAGGGGTGAGGAGTAAGAAGAACGAGTTGTGGGGGTGAGGACGAGGTGAGGGGTGAGAACGAGGTGAGGGTTGAGGACAAGTGAGGTGGACGAGGTGAGGGGTGAGAATGAGGTGAGGGGTCAAGAGGGCGAGGTGAGGGGTCAAGCGGACGACGTGAGGGGTAAGGAGGACGAGGTGAGGAGTGAGGAGGATGAGGAGCGGGGTGCGGTGGACGAGCGAGGGGTGAGGAGGACGAGGGGCGAGGAGGACGGGGGGTGAGAAGAAAGAAGAACGAGGTGTGGGGTGAGGAGGACGACGGGTGAGGAGGACGAGGTGAGGACGAGGTGAGGGCTGAGGAGTGCGAGGCGTGAGGAGAGCGAGGGGTGAGGACAGCGAGGGGTGAGGAGGACGAGGGGTGAGGAGGACGAGGGGTGAGGAGGTGAGGAGCAGGGTGCGGTGGACGAGCGAGGGGTGAGGACGGGGGGTGAGAAGAAAAACGAGGTGTGGGGGTGAGGACGAGGGTTGAGGAGAGCGAGGGTTGAGGAGAGCGAGGGGTGAGGAGAGCGAGGGGTGAGGAGAGCGAGGGGTGAGGAGGACGAGGGGTGAGGAGAGCGAGGGTTGAGGAGAGCGAGGGGTGAGGAGAGCGAGGGGTGAGGAGAGCGAGGGGTGAGGAGGACGAGGGGTGAGGAGGACGAGGGGTGAGGAGAACGAGTCGAGGGGTGAGGAGGACGAGGGTTGAGGAGAGCGAGGGTTGAGGAGAGCGAGGGGTGAGGAGAGCGAGGGGTGAGGAGAGCGAGGGGTGAGGAGGACGAGGGGTGAGGAGGACGAGGGGTGAGGAGGACGAGGGGTGAGGAGAACGAGTCGAGGGGTGAGGAGGAAGAGGTGAGGGGTATGAAGAACGCGGTGTGGGTGAGAAGGACGAGGTGAGGGGTGAAGCGGGCGAGGCGTGAGGATGACGAAGCGCGGGGTGCGGTGGACGAGGTGAGGGGTGAGGAAGACGAGCTGAGGGGTGAGGAGAACGAGCGGTGAGGAGGACAATGGGTGAGGACGAGGGGTGAGGAGGGTGAGGTGAGGGGTGAGTAGGATGAGTCGAGTGGTGAGGACAAGATGAGGGGTAAGAAGAACGAGGTGAGGGGTGAGGAGGACGAGGTGAGCGGTGAGGACGACGACGGGTGAGGAGGACGAGCTGAGGTGAGAGGTGAGGACGAGTCGAGGGGTGAGGAGGACGAGGTGAAAGGTGAGGCGGACGAGGGGTGAGGAGGACGATGGGTGAGAAAGATGAGGCGAGGGGTGAGGACGAGGGGTGAGGAGGACGAGGGGTGAGGAGGACGAGGGGTGAGGAGAGTGGGAGGTGAGGAGTATGAAGAATGAGCTGTGGGGGTGAGGAGGACGAGGTGAGGGGTGAGAACGAGGTGAGGGTTGAGGACAAGTGAGGTGGACGAGGTGAGGGGTGACAAAGGGGTGAGGGGTCAAGAGGACGAGGTGAGGGGTCAAGCGGACGACGTGAGGGGTAAGGAGGACGAGGTGAGGGGTGAGGAGGATGAGGAGCAGGGTGCGGTTGACGAGCGAGGGGTGAGGAGGACGAGAAGTGAAGAGGACGGGGGGTGAGACGTAAGAAGAACGAGGTGTGGGGGTGAGGAGGACGAGGAGTGAGGAGGACGAGGGGTGAGGAGATGAGGGGTGCGGAGGACGAGTCGAGGGGTGAGGAGGAAGAGGTGAGGGGTAAGAAGAACGCGGTTTGGGTGAGAAGGACGAGGTGAGGGGTGAGGTGGGCGAGGCGTGAGGATGACGAGGCGCGGGGTGCGGTGGACAAGGTGAGGTGAGGGGTGAGGAAGACGAGCTGAGGGGTGAGGAGAACGAGGGGTGAGGAGAACGAGCGGTGAGGAGGACAATGGGTGAGGAGGACAATGGGTGAGGACAATGGGTGAGGAGGGTGAGGTGAGGTGAGGGGTGAGAAGGACGAGTCGAGTGGTGAGGAGGACAAGATGAGGGGTAAGAAGAACGAGGTGTGGAGTGAGGATGACGAGGCAAATGGTGAGGACAGCGAGGGGAGGGGAGGACGAGGAGTGAGGACGAGCTAAGGGTGAGGAGGACGAGGTGAGCGGTGAGGACGACGACGGGTGAGGAGGACGAGCTGAGGTGAGGACGAGTCGAGGGGTGAGGAGGACAAGGTAAAAGGTGAGGCGGACGAGGGGTGAGGAGGACGATGGGTGAGGAAGTTGAGGCGAGGGGTGAGGAGGACGAGGGGTGAGGAGGACGAGGGGTGAGGAGGACGAGGGGTGAGGAGAGTGAGGGGTGAGGAGTAAGAAGAACGAGCTGTGGGGGTGAGGAGGACGAGGTGAGGGGTGAGAACGAGGTGAGGGGTCAAGAGGACGAGGTGAGGGGTCAAGCGGACGACGTGAGGGGTAAGGAGGACGAGGTGAGGGGTGAGGAGGATGAGGAGCAGGGTGCGGTGGACGAGCGAGGGGTGAGGAGAACGAGAAGTGTGGAGGACGGGGGGTGAGAAGTAAGAAGAACGAGGTGTGGGGGTGAGGAGGACGAGGGGTGAGGAGGACGAGGAGGTGAGGAGCAGGGTGCGGTGGACGAGCGAGGGGTGAGGACGGGGGGTGAGAAGAAAACCGAGGTGTGGGGGTGAGGACGAAGGTTGAGGAGAGCGAGGGGTGAGGACGAGGGGTGAGGAGGACGAGGGGTGAGGAGAGCGAGGGGTGAGGAGAGCGAGGGGTGAGGAGGACGAGGGGTGAGGAGGTGAAGGGTGCGGAGGACGAGCTGAGGGGTAAAGCGGATGAAGTGAGGGGTGAGGAAGACGAGGTGATGGGTGAGGATGAGGTGAGGGGTGTGGACGAGGTGAAAGGTCAAGCGGACGACGTGAGGGGTGAGGACGAGGTGAGGAAGATGAGCTGAGGGGTGAGGAGGACGAGGTGAGGAGGTCGAGGGGTGAAGAGGACGAGCTGAGGAGAACGAGGTGAGGGGTGAGGAGGACGAGGTGAGGAGGATGAGATGAGGGGTAAAGATGACGAGGCAAGGGGTGAGGAGGACGAGGCGAGGACGAGGTGAGGGGTGAGGAGGACTAAGTGAGGGGTGAGTACGAGACGAGGGGTGAGGAGAACGAGGGGTGAGGAGGACGAGGCGAGGGGTGAGGAGGAGACGAGAGGTGAGAACGAGGGTTGAGGAGGACGAGGCGATGGGTGAGGAGGACGAGGCGATGGGTGAGGAGGACGAGGTGATGGGTGAGGACGAGGTGAGGAGAGCGAGGGGTTAGAGAAGGACGAGGTGAGGGTGAGGGGGATGAGCTAAGGGGTAAAGATGACGAGGCGAGGACGAGGTGAGGGGTGAGGAGGACGAGGCGACCCGAGCTCGATTCCCGCTTACAGCCACCATCACCACTGCGTCCTGGATCTCGAGAGGTCGGTTCAGCCTTAAATTAGTATCTGGTACGATGTGTACACATCGCAACTCGGGAGAAAAAGGCAGCTGAGGGTGGTCCGGGCCACCCACACAGAACATGTGTGAAACCCAGAGATTATGCGTGAAACACGTGCAGATCATTAGAAAAACAGGCAAATATGTTGCGTGATATCAAAAATGGATCATGCGTAAAACACATACCGATCATACGCAAGAAACACACACTCAGGCAAAGTATGAAAACACACTCATATGCTGCTGTAGGATACGTTGGTTCAGCAGATGTACAGGGTGATGGATTACAATGTTAAGTTTTTTTTAAAATGGCGATGAAGAATATTGTCCATTCATTTGCAGTCCAGCCGTACACTCATTCATTCACGTGCTATCTTTTCGTCTATGCATCGGTCAATCCGCAAGTCAATTATGCAAGAGGACTCAGTCCCCCCCTGCCCCGCCCCCCTCTGCAAGTAGTAGCAGCTCCCTGCACCACCCAGCTAACCCCACACTGCATGCCGCGTTCTGCGCGATGCCTCAAGTTCAAGGTCGTGTGGGTAACACATTACCGTGGTGATTATTTGAAATGTAACTTTTTATTTTACCAGGTAAGTGAGCCATATAGCTCTTTTTAAGAAGCGATCTGGTCACAAATGTTAGTTTTAACGGAGTGGCTCATCTTGTGGAAATTTATAGCAGTAAAATACTCTAAACCAGGGGTCTCAAACTCGCGGCCCGCAGGCCAATTGTGGCCCGCGGAACGATATTTTCTGGCCCACTATGTGACATCAACTTTTATTTATTTTTTAATTATTATATATTTTTTACCATAGCTCAGGCTCGTGCCAGCTTCCGGTGTTTGTTGACATGTTAGCCAACGCGAATTAGCAACGTTAGTCACTTGGTTGAAACGTGATTCCGGAGTGACACCAAGTGGAAGGAAAATATATCCTGTCACCCAGTGCAAGGTACAGAGGACTTAGGAAGTGGGCGGACTCAACAAGTGTAATCGGTGACCTAATAAAGACAACAGAGTGTTGCAATAGGAAAGGGAAAAAAGCCAAATGTTGGTTAGAACCTGAATATTATAAGAAGTTATAGATTATTATTACAAGAGAAACAAAGAAAAGGAAAAAGGACAGATATGTGCAATCGCAAAAGAAAACAATTTACCAAGAACAATTTAATCAAAAAGAGCAAGAAATTAAAAGATATAAAACATGAGACAATGCACTTCATGTTAAGAATTAAGACAGGTGGAGTAACATGGACACCAGAGTTAGCTCAATGGCATCCAGAGAGATTCGGTAGTGCAGAAGGATATGTAGGATGTGAACAAAAAGAAGAAAATCTAGATCACTTTATTTATGAATGTGAAAGGTATAAACACCTGAGAGAGAACACGATTGATGAATTTAATAATGATAAGAAAAACGAAGTGCTCAAAAAAAGCATGAACATTGATAAAGTTTTCAAATACCTCTCAGAATATATAGAAAGGGCATACTAAATAAGATCCCAAATACTCAGGTATTGGGATAAAAACATGTAAATATATCACCCCCACCTTCCCTGAGCTTTCCAGGATGTTCAAGCGGACCATGTGCCTTTTTGGGAGCACATATCTGTGTGAAAAGCTCTTTTGCACCATGAACTTTAATAAGTCAAAGTACAGGTCCAAACTTACTGATGAGCATTTCAAGCCATACTGAGGGTCTCAATTGCTTCCTCCCTCAAGCCAAATGTGGCTCAGCTGTGTAAGAAGAGGAAGCGCTGCCAGGTCTCTGGAAACATGGAGTAGGTAAGAGAAGCCTATGTTCTGAAGAACCGTTCATGTTCTGAACTGTTATTAATAAAGATTGAGAAGATTGGATCAGTTGCACTTTTTTTTGGAATACTTGATGCGGCCCAGCCTCACCCAGACTCTACCTCCAGCGGCCCCCAGGTAAGTTGAGTTTGAGACTCCTGCTCTGAACGCATGTTTCTAAATATGGAGGGAAAAACTGGAAGACCTGGAGAACAATCCACGCGACCACAGGAGAGAGAGAGACATGCAAACTCCAAATATACAGGCGTCAGGGTCCGGATCGAACCCACAACCTCTTGCATACCAGGTGAAGGAGTTAACATCCCACCACCGCGGCACCCTTATGTACCAGGTTACACAGTCACGGACTCAAATGAAGACACAGTCCCTTCATTTAACAGTCTGTTCGATAAATAAGTTCTGTTAGCGAGCACCTATTAAGGCTAGCATGCCACACGAGGGGGTGGGTGGTCAGTTTTACCCAGGATAGCCCTACTGGCTCTTTTCAGGAGGGTTCTACCACATTTCCCAGCAATGATTACTAGGCACAGTATATTCCAACTGGGTAATTTGCGGGCAATTGTATTTAATTCGGTTAATCTGGTCCATGACGCTGGGATCTTCAACGTCCACTGAAGCAGACGGCACATGGTGTCTTTGCGGTGAACACGCCTGTAGCATTAAACAGGGCGGCCGCTGGATTCAAACCGCGAACATCTACGACAAGCGGCACACGTACAACTGCTACAGACACACGCCGAGTGTGTAATCACTCAATATGTGAGTGATTACACGCAACATTGTTGTGTGATTAAACACAACGTTGTTGTGTGTGTAATCACACACAAAAATATTGATGAGACGCAACGACGTTGTGTTGAGTGTAATCACAAACAACAACGTTGTGTTGAGTGTAATCACTCAAAACGACATTGTGTTGAGTGTAATCACTCACAACGACGTTGTGTTGAGTGTAATTACACACAACGACGTTGTGTTGAGTGTAATCACTTACAACAACAACAACGATGTGTTGAGTGTAATCACAGGCAACAATGTTGATGACACACAGCGTCCAACAGAGGGCGTCGTAGTCGTGCCATGGGGAGGCGGCGAGTAATGAACGCCACTGCGGCGCCGCAAAGAGATCAGAGCCGTGATATTTATTTATTTGTACACTGGAGGAGGAATCCGATGAGCTACGAAGTTTTTTTTTTTATCACAAACGTCCAGCGTCTTGGCCGTCACGATAGAAAAAGGCCGATAAACGTGGAGGTATAAATGAGGGTGATGCTAAGTCGGTGTGCCGTGCCCTAAGTGAGGTTGCCATGGGCGTGTGTGTTGGCCGTGTCAGGAGCGGGTGAGGAGGACGAGGCAAGGGGTGAGGAGGACGAGGTGAAGGGTAAGAAGAACGAGGTCAGGAGGTGAGGGGTGAGGAGGACGAGATGAGGGGTGAGGAGGACGAGATGAGGTGTGAGGAGGACGAGGGGTGAGGAGGACGAGGGGTGAGGAGGACGAGGGGTGAGGAGGACGAGGGGTGCCGAAGACGAGGGGTGAGGAGGACGAGGGGTGAGGAGGACGAGGGGTGAGGAAGACGAGGGGTGAAGAGAACGAGGGGTGAGGAGGACGGGGGGTGAGGAGGACGAGGGGTGAGGAGGACGAGGGGTGAGGAGGACAGGAGTGAGGAGGACGAGGGGTGAGGAGAGTGAGGGGTGAGGAGTAAGAAGAACGAGTTGTGGGGGTGAGGACGAGGTGAGGGGTGAGAACGAGGTGAGGGTTGAGGACAAGTGAGGTGGACGAGGTGAGGGGTGAGAATGAGGTGAGGGGTCAAGAGGACCAGGTGAGGGGTCAAGCGGACGACGTGAGGGGTAAGGAGGACGAGGTGAGGAGTGAGGAGGATGAGGAGCGGGGTGCGGTGGACGAGCGAGGGGTGAGGAGGACGAGGGGCGAGGAGGACGGGGGGTGAGAAGAAAGAAGA
Source organism: Petromyzon marinus (assembly GCF_048934315.1). NCBI lineage: Eukaryota > Metazoa > Chordata > Hyperoartia > Petromyzontiformes > Petromyzontidae > Petromyzon > Petromyzon marinus. Next base: position 2,514,529 of record NW_027423688.1, on the reverse strand, counting down.
ACGAGGTGTGGGGTGAGGAGGACGACGGGTGAGGAGGACGAGGTGAGGACGAGGTGAGGGCTGAGGAGTGCGAGGCGTGAGGAGAGCGAGGGGTGAGGAGAGCGAGGGGTGAGGACAGCGAGGGGTGAGGAGGACGAGGGGTGAGGAGGACGAGGGGTGAGGAGGTGAGAAGCAGGGTGCGGTGGACGAGCGAGGGGTGAGGACGGGGGGTGAGAAGAAAAACGAGGTGTGGGGGTGAGGACGAGGGTTGAGGAGAGCGAGGGTTGAGGAGAGCGAGGGGTGAGGAGAGCGAGGGGTGAGGAGAGCGAGGGGTGAGGAGGACGAGGGGTGAGGAGAGCGAGGGTTGAGGAGAGCGAGGGGTGAGGAGAGCGAGGGGTGAGGAGAGCGAGGGGTGAGGAGGACGAGGGGTGAGGAGGACGAGGGGTGAGGAGAACGAGTCGAGGGGTGAGGAGGACGAGGGTTGAGGAGAGCGAGGGTTGAGGAGAGCGAGGGGTGAGGAGAGCGAGGGGTGAGGAGAGCGAGGGGTGAGGAGGACGAGGGGTGAGGAGGACGAGGGGTGAGGAGGACGAGGGGTGAGGAGAACGAGTCGAGGGGTGAGGAGGAAGAGGTGAGGGGTATGAAGAACGCGGTGTGGGTGAGAAGGACGAGGTGAGGGGTGAAGCGGGCGAGGCGTGAGGATGACGAAGCGCGGGGTGCGGTGGACGAGGTGAGGGGTGAGGAAGACGAGCTGAGGGGTGAGGAGAACGAGCGGTGAGGAGGACAATGGGTGAGGACGAGGGGTGAGGAGGGTGAGGTGAGGGGTGAGTAGGATGAGTCGAGTGGTGAGGACAAGATGAGGGGTAAGAAGAACGAGGTGAGGGGTGAGGAGTACGAGGTGAGCGGTGAGGACGACGACGGGTGAGGAGGACGAGCTGAGGTGAGAGGTGAGGACGAGTCGAGGGGTGAGGAGGACGAGGTGAAAGGTGAGGCGGACGAGGGGTGAGGAGGACGATGGGTGAGAAAGATGAGGCGAGGGGTGAGGACGAGGGGTGAGGAGGACGAGGGGTGAGGAGGACGAGGGGTGAGGAGAGTGGGAGGTGAGGAGTATGAAGAATGAGCTGTGGGGGTGAGGAGGACGAGGTGAGGGGTGAGAACGAGGTGAGGGTTGAGGACAAGTGAGGTGGACGAGGTGAGGGGTGACAAAGGGGTGAGGGGTCAAGAGGACGAGGTGAGGGGTCAAGCGGACGACGTGAGGGGTAAGGAGGACGAGGTGAGGGGTGAGGAGGATGAGGAGCAGGGTGCGGTTGACGAGCGAGGGGTGAGGAGGACGAGAAGTGAAGAGGACGGGGGGTGAGACGTAAGAAGAACGAGGTGTGGGGGTGAGGAGGACGAGGAGTGAGGAGGACGAGGGGTGAGGAGGACGAGGGGTGAGGAGGACGAGGGGTGAGGAGATGAGGGGTGCGGAGGACGAGTCGAGGGGTGAGGAGGAAGAGGTGAGGGGTAAGAAGAACGCGGTTTGGGTGAGAAGGACGAGGTGAGGGGTGAGGCGGGCGAGGCGTGAGGATTACGAGGCGCGGGGTGCGGTGGACAAGGTGAGGTGAGGGGTGAGAATGACGAGCTGAGGGGTGAGGAGAACGAGGGGTGAGGAGAACGAGCGGTGAGGAGGACAATGGGTGAGGAGGACAATGGGTGAGGACAATGGGTGAGGAGGGTGAGGTGAGGTGAGGGGTGAGAAGGACGAGTCGAGTGGTGAGGAGGACAAGATGAGGGGTAAGAAGAACGAGGTGTGGAGTGAGGATGACGAGGCAAATGGTGAGGACAGCGAGGGGCGGGGAGGACGAGGAGTGAGGACGAGCTAAGGGTGAGGAGGACGAGGTGAGCGGTGAGGACGACGACGGGTGAGGAGGACGAGCTGAGGTGAGGACGAGTCGAGGGGTGAGGAGGACAAGGTAAAAGGTGAGGCGGACGAGGGGTGAGGAGGACGATGGGTGAGGAAGTTGAGGCGAGGGGTGAGGAGGACGAGGGGTGAGAAGGACGAGGGGTGAGGAGGACGAGGGGTGAGGAGAGTGAGGGGTGAGGAGTAAGAAGAACGAGCTGTGGGGGTGAGGAGGACGAGGTGAGGGGTGAGAACGAGGTGAGGGGTCAAGAGGACGAGGTGAGGGGTCAAGCGGACGACGTGAGGGGTAAGGAGGACGAGGTGAGGGGTGAGGAGGATGAGGAGCAGGGTGCGGTGGACGAGCGAGGGGTGAGGAGAACGAGAAGTGAGGAGGACGGGGGGTGAGAAGTAAGAAGAACGAGGTGTGGGGGTGAGGAGGACGAGGGGTGAGGAGGACGAGGCGAGGGCTAAGGAGAGCGAGGCGTGAGGAGAGCGAGGGGTGAGGAGAGTGAGGGGTGAGGAGGACGAGGGGTGAGGAGGACGAGGAGGTGAGGAGCAGGGTGCGGTGGACGAGCGAGGGGTGAGGACGGGGGGTGAGAAGAAAACCGAGGTGTGGGGGTGAGGACGAAGGTTGAGGAGAGCGAGGGGTGAGGACGAGGGGTGAGGAGGACGAGGGGTGAGGAGAGCGAGGGGTGAGGAGAGCGAGGGGTGAGGAGGACGAGGGGTGAGGAGGTGAAGGGTGCGGAGGACGAGCTGAGGGGTGAGAAGAACAAGGGGTGAGGAGAACGAGCGGTGAGGACAATGGGTGAGGAGGACAATGGGTGAGGAGGACGAGGGGTGAGGAGGGTGAGGTGAGGGGTGAGTAGGACGAGTCGAGTGGTGAGGAGGACAAGATGAGGGGTTTGAAGAACGAGGTGTGGGGTGAGGAGGACGAGGCAAATGGTGAGGACAGCGAGGGGAGGGGAGGACGAGGAGGACGAGCTAAGGGTGAGGAGGACGAGGCGAGGGAGAGGTGAGGGGTGAGGAGGACGAGGTGAGCGGTGAGGACGGCGACGGGTGAGGAGGACGAGCTGAGGTGAGAGGTGAGGACGAGTCGAGGGGTGGAGGACGAGGTGAAAGGTGAGGCGGACGAGGGGTGAGGAAAATGAGGCGTGAGGGGTGAGGAGGACGAGAAGTGAGGAGGACGGGGGGTAAGAAGTAAGAAGAACGAGGTGTGGGGGTGAGGAGGACGAGGCGAGGGCTGAGGAGAGCGAGGGTTGAGGAGGACGAGGGGTGAGGAGGACGAGGGGTGAGGAGGACGAGGGATGAGGAGGTGAGGAGCAGGGTGCGGTGGACGAGCGAGGGGTGAGGACGGGGGGTGAGAAGAAAAACGAGGTGAGGACGAGGGTTGAGGAGAGCGAGGGGTGAGGAAGACGAGGGGTGAGGAAGACGAGGGGTGAGGAGGTCGAGGGGTGAGGAGGACGAGTCGAGGGGTGAGGGGGAAGAGGTGAGGGGTAAGAAGAACGCGGTGTGGGTGAGAAGGACGAGGTGAGGGGTGAGGTGGGCGAGGCGTGAGGATGACGAGGCGCGGGGTGGGGTGGACGAGGTGAGGTGAGGGGTGAGGAAGACGAGCTGAGGGGTGAGGAGAACGAGGGGTGAGGAGAACGAGCGGTGAGGACAATGGGTTAGGAAGACGAGGGGTGAGGAGGACGAGGGGTGAGGAGGACGAGGGGTGAGGAGGACGAGGGGTGAGGAGGTGAAGGGTGCGGAGGACGAGCTGAGGGGTGAGAAGAACAAGGGGTGAGGAGAACGAGCGGTGAGGACAATGGGTGAGGAGGACAATGGGTGAGGAGGACGAGGGGTGAGGAGGGTGAGGTGAGGGGTGAGTAGGACGAGTCGAGTGGTGAGGAGGACAAGATGAGGGGTTTGAAGAACGAGGTGTGGGGTGAGGAGGACGAGGCAAATGGTGAGGACAGCGAGGGGAGGGGAGGACGAGGAGGACGAGCTAAGGGTGAGGAGGACGAGGCGAGGGAGAGGTGAGGGGTGAGGAGGACGAGGTGAGCGGTGAGGACGGCGACGGGTGAGGAGGACGAGCTGAGGTGAGAGGTGAGGACGAGTCGAGGGGTGGAGGACGAGGTGAAAGGTGAGGCGGACGAGGGGTGAGGAAAATGAGGCGTGAGGGGTGAGGAGGACGAGAAGTGAGGAGGACGGGGGGTAAGAAGTAAGAAGAACGAGGTGTGGGGGTGAGGAGGACGAGGCGAGGGCTGAGGAGAGCGAGGGGTGAGGAGGACGAGGGGTGAGGAGGACGAGGGGTGAGGAGGACGAGGGATGAGGAGGTGAGGAGCAGGGTGCGGTGGACGAGCGAGGGGTGAGGACGGGGGGTGAGAAGAAAAACGAGGTGAGGACGAGGGTTGAGGAGAGCGAGGGGTGAGGAAGACGAGGGGTGAGGAAGACGAGGGGTGAGGAGAGCGAGGGGTGAGGAGGTCGAGGGGTGAGGAGGACGAGTCGAGGGGTGAGGGGGAAGAGGTGAGGGGTAAGAAGAACGCGGTGTGGGTGAGAAGGACGAGGTGAGGGGTGAGGTGGGCGAGGCGTGAGGATGACGAGGCGCGGGGTGGGATGGACGAGGTGAGGTGAGGGGTGAGGAAGACGAGCTGAGGGGTGAGGAGAACGAGGGGTGAGGAGAACGAGCGGTGAGGACAATGGGTTAGGAAGACGAGGGGTGAGGAGGACGAGGGGTGAGGAGGGTGAGATGAGGGGTGAGTAGGACGAGTCGAGTGGTGAGGAGGACAAGATGAGGGGTAAGAAGAACGAGGTGTGGGGTGAGGAGGACGACGCAAATGGTGAGGACAGCGAGGGGAGGGGAAGACGAGGAGTGAGGACGAGCTAAGGGTGAGGACGACGACGCGAGGGAGAGGTGAGGGGTGAGGAGGACGAGGTGAGCGGTGAGGACGGCGACGGGTGAGGAGGACGAGCTGAGGTGAGAGGTGAGGACGAGTCGAGGGGTGAGGAGGACGAGGTGAAAGGTGAGGCGGACGAGGGGTGAGGAAAATGAGGCGTGAGGGGTGAGGAGGACGAGGGGTGAGGAGGACGAGAAGTGAGGAGGACGGGGGGTAAGAAGTAAGAAGAACGAGGTGTGGAGGTGAGGAGGACGAGGCGAGGGCTGAGGAGAGCGAGGGGTGAGGAGGACGAGGGGTGAGGAGGACGAGGGGTGAGGAGGACGAGGGATGAGGAGGTGAGGAGCAGGGTGCGGTGGACGAGCGAGGGGTGAGGACGGGGGGTGAGAAGAAAAACGAGGTGAGGACGAGGGTTGAGGAGAGCGAGGGGTGAGGAAGACGAGGGGTGAGGAAGACGAGGGGTGAGGAGAGCGAGGGGTGAGGAGGTCGAGGGGTGAGGAGGACGAGTCGAGGGGTGAGGGGGAAGAGGTGAGGGGTAAGAAGAACGCGGTGTGGGTGAGAAGGACGAGGTGAGGGGTGAGGTGGGCGAGGCGTGAGGATGACGAGGCGCGGGGTGGGGTGGACGAGGTGAGGTGAGGGGTGAGGAAGACGAGCTGAGGGGTGAGGAGAACGAGGGGTGAGGAGAACGAGCGGTGAGGACAATGGGTTAGGAAGACGAGGGGTGAGGAGGACGAGGGGTGAGGAGGGTGAGATGAGGGGTGAGTAGGACGAGTCGAGTGGTGAGGAGGACAAGATGAGGGGTAAGAAGAACGAGGTGTGGGGTGAGGAGGACGACGCAAATGGTGAGGACAGCGAGGGGAGGGGAAGACGAGGAGTGAGGACGAGCTAAGGGTGAGGACGACGAGGCGAGGGAGAGGTGAGGGGTGAGAAGGACGAGGTGAGCGGTGAGGACGACGACGGGTGAGGAGGACGAGCTGAGGTGAGAGGACTAGTCGAGGGGTGAGGAGGACGAGGGGTGAGAAAGATGAGGCGAGGGGTGAGGAGGACGAGGGGTGAGGAGGATGAGGGGTGAGAAGGACGAGTCGAAAGGTGAGTAGGACGAGGTGAGGGGTGAGGAAGACGAGCTGAGGGGTGAGGAGGACGAGGGGTGAGGAGGACGAGCTGAGGGGTAAAGCGGATGAGGTGAGGGGTGAGGAAGACGAGGTGATGGGTGAGGATGAGGTGAGGGGTGTGGACGAGGTGAAAGGTCAAGCGGACGACGTGAGGGGTGAGGACGAGGTGAGGAAGATGAGCTGAGGGGTGAGGAGGACGAGGTGAGGAGGACGAGGGGTGAAGAGGACGAGCTGAGGAGGACGAGGTGAGGGGTGAGGAGGACGAGGTGAGGGTGAGGAGGATGAGATGAGGGGTAAAGATGACGAGGCAAGGGGTGAGGAGGACGAGGCGAGGACGAGGTGAGGGGTGAGGAGGACTAAGTGAGGGGTGAGTACGAGACGAGGGGTGAGGAGAACGAGGGGTGAGGAGAACGAGGGGTGAGGAGGACGAGGCGAGGGGTGAGGAGGAGACGAGAGGTGAGAACGAGGGTTGAGGAGGACGAGGCGATGGGTGAGGAGGACGAGGTGAGGAGAGCGAGGGGTTAGAGAAGGACGAGGTGAGGGTGAGGGGGATGAGCTAAGGGGTAAAGATGACGAGGCGAGGACGAGGTGAGGGGTGAGGAGGACGAGGCGACCCGAGCTCGATTCCCGCTTACAGCCACCATCACCACTGCGTCCTGGATCTCGAGAGGTCGGTTCAGCCTTAAATTAGTATCTGGTACGATGTGTACACATCGCAACTCGGGAGAAAAAGGCAGCTGAGGGTGGTCCGGGCCACCCACACAGAACATGTGTGAAACCCAGAGATTATGCGTGAAACACGTGCAGATCATTAGAAAAACAGGCAAATATGTTGCGTGATATCAAAAATGGATCATGCGTAAAACACATACCGATCATACGCAAGAAACACACACTCAGGCAAAGCATGAAAACACACTCATATGCTGCTGTAGGATACGTTGGTTCAGCAGATGTACAGGGTGATGGATTACAATGTTAAGTTTTTTTTTTAAATGGCGATGAAGAATATTGTCCATTCATTTGCAGTCCAGCCGTACACTCATTCATTCACGTGCTATCTTTTCGTCTATGCATCGGTCAATCCGCAAGTCAATTATGCAAGAGGACTCAGTCCCCCCATGCCCCGCCCCCCTCTGCAAGTAGTAGCAGCTCCCTGCACCACCCAGCTAACCCCACACTGCATGCCGCGTTCTGCGCGATGCCTCAAGTTCAAGGTCGTGTGGGTAACACATTACCGTGGTGATTATTTGAAATGTAACTTTTTATTTTACCAGGTAAGTGAGCCATATAGCTCTTTTTAAGAAGCGATCTGGTCACAAATGTTAGTTTTAACGGAGTGGCTCATCTTGTGGAAATTTATAGCAGTAAAATACTCTAAACCAGGGGTCTCAAACTCGCGGCCCGCAGGCCAATTGTGGCCCGCGGAACGATATTTTCTGGCCCACTATGTGACATCAACTTTTATTTATTTTTTAATTATTATATATTTTTTACCATAGCTCAGGCTCGTGCCAGCTTCCGGTGTTTGTTGACAAGTTAGCCAACGCGAATTAGCAACGTTAGTCACTTGGTTGAAACGTGATTCCGGAGTGACACCAAGTGGAAGGAAAATATATCCTGTCACCCAGTGCAAGGTACAGAGGACTTAGGAAGTGGGCGGACTCAACAAGTGTAATCGGTGACCTAATAAAGACAACAGAGTGTTGCAATAGGAAAGGGATTAAAGCCAAATGTTGGTTAGAACCTGAATATTATAAAGAAGTTATAGATTATTACAAGAGAAACAAAGAAAAGGAAAAAGGACAGATATGTGCAATCGCAAAAGAAAATAATTTACCAAGAACAATTTAATCAAAAAGAGCAAGAAATTAAAAGATATAAAACATGAGACAATGCACTTGATGTTAAGAATTAAGACAGATGGAGTAACATGGACACCAGAGTTAGCTCAATGGCATCCAGAGAGATTCGGTAGAGCAGAAGGATATGTAGGATGTGAACAAAAAGAAGAAAATCTAGATCACTTTATTTATGAATGTGAAAGGTATAAACACCTGAGAGAGAACACGATTGATGAATTTAATAATGATAAGAAAAACGAAGTGCTCAAAAAAAGCATGAACATTGATAAAGTTTTCAAATACCTCTCAGAATATATAGAAAGGGCATACTAAATAAGATCCCAAATACTCAGGTATTGGGATAAAAACATGTAAATATATCACCCCCACCTTCCCTGAGCTTTCCAGGATGTTCAAGCGGACCATGTGCCTTTTTGGGAGCACATATCTGTGTGAAAAGCTCTTTTGCACCATGAACTTTAATAAGTCAAAGTACAGGTCCAAACTTACTGATGAGCATTTCAAGCCATACTGAGGGTCTCAATTGCTTCCTCCCTCAAGCCAAATGTGGCTCAGCTGTGTAAGAAGAGGAAGCGCTGCCAGGTCTCTGGAAACATGGAGTAGGTAAGAGAAGCCTATGTTCTGAAGAACCGTTCATGTTCTGAACTGTTATTAATAAAGATTGAGAAGATTGGATCAGTTGCACTTTTTTTTGGAATACTTGATGCGGCCCAGCCTCACCCAGACTCTACCTCCAGCGGCCCCCAGGTAAGTTGAGTTTGAGACTCCTGCTCTGAACGCATGTTTCTAAATATGGAGGGAAAAACTGGAAGACCTGGAGAACAATCCACGCGACCACAGGAGAGAGAGAGACATGCAAACTCCAAATATACAGGCGTCAGGGTCCGGATCGAACCCACAACCTCTTGCATACCAGGTGAAGGAGTTAACATCCCACCACCGCGGCACCCTTATGTACCAGGTTACACAGTCACGGACTCAAATGAAGACACAGTCCCTTCATTTAACAGTCTGTTCGATAAATAAGTTCTGTTAGCGAGCACCTATTAAGGCTAGCATGCCACACGAGGGGGTGGGTGGTCAGTTTTACCCAGGATAGCCCTATTGGCTCTTTTCAGGAGGGTTCTACCACATTTCCCAGCAATGATTACTAGGCACAGTATATTCCAACTGGGTAATTTGCGGGCAATTGTATTTAATTCGGTTAATCTGGTCCATGACGCTGGGATCTTCAACGTCCACTGAAGCAGACGGCACATGGTGTCTTTGCGGTGAACACGCCTGTAGCATTAAACAGGGCGGCCGCTGGATACAAACCGCGAACATCTACGACAAGCGGCACACGTACAACTGCTACAGACACACGCCGAGTGTGTAATCACTCAATATGTGAGTGATTACACGCAACATTGTTGTGTGATTAAACACAACGTTGTTGTGTGTGTAATCACACACAAAAATATTGATGAGACGCAACGACGTTGTGTTGAGTGTAATCACAAACAACAACGTTGTGTTGAGTGTAATCACTCAAAACGACATTGTGTTGAGTGTAATCACTCACAACGACATTGTGTTGAGTGTAATTACACACAACGACGTTGTGTGTAATTACACACAGCGACGTTGTGTTTAGTGTAATCACTAACAACGACGTTGTGTTTAGTGTAATCACTAACAACGACGTTGTGTTTAGTGTAATCACTAACAACGACGTTGTGTTTAGTGTAATCACACACAGCGACGTTGTGTTGAGTGTAATCACAGGCAACAATGTTGATGACACACAGCGTCCAACAGAGGGCGTCGTAGTCGTGCCATGGGGAGGCGGCGAGTGATGAACGCCACTGCGGCGCCGCAAAGAGATCAGAGCCGTGATATTTATTTATTTGTACACTGGAGGAGGAATCCGATGAGCTACGAAGTTCTTTATCACAAACGTCCAGCGTCTTGGCCGTCACGATAGAACGAGGCCGATAAACGTGGAGGTATAAATGAGGGTGATGCTAAGTCGGTGTGCCGTGCCCTAAGTGAGGTTGCATGGGCGTGTGCGTTGGCCGTGTCAGGAGCGGGTGAGGAGGACGAGGCAAGGGGTCAGGACGAGGTGAAGGGTAAGAAGAACGAGGTCAGGAGGTGAGGGGTGAGGAGGACGAGATGAGGGGTGAGGAGGACGAGGAGAGGGGTGAGGACGAGGTGTGAGGAGGTCGAGGGGTGAGGAGGACGAGGGGTGAGGAGGACGAGGGGTGAGGAGGACGAGGGGTGAGCAGGACGAGGGGTGAGGAGGACGAGGGGTGAGGAGGACGAGGGGTGAGGAGGACGAGGGGTGAGGAGGACGAGGGGTGAGCAGGACGAGGGGTGAGGAGAGTGAGGGGTGAGGAGTAAGAAGAACGAGCTGTGGGGGTGAGGACGAGGTGAGGGGTGAGAACGAGGTGAGGGTTGAGGACAAGTGAGGTGGACGAGGTGAGGGGTGAGAATGAGGTGAGGGGTCAAGCGGACGACGTGAGGGGTAAGGAGGACGAGGTGAGGGGTGAGGAGGATGAGGAGCAGGGTGCGGTGGACGAGCGAGGGGTGAGGAGGACGAGGGGCGAGGAGGACGGGGGGTGAGAAGTAAGAAGAACGAGGTGTGGGGGTGAGGAGGACGAGGGGTGAGGAGGACGAGGTGAGGGCTTAAGAGAGCGAGGCGTGAGGAGAGCGAGGGGTGAGGAGAGCGAGGGGTGAGGAGAGCGAGGGGTGAGGAGGACGAGGGGTGAGGAGGACGAGGGGTGAGGAGGTGAGGAGCAGGGTGCGGTGGACGAGCGAGGGGTGAGGACGGGGGGTGAGAAGAAAAACGAGGTGTGGGGGTGAGGACGAGGGTTGAGAAGAGCGAGGGGTGAGGAGAGCAAGGGGAGAGCGAGGGGTGAGGAGGACGAGGGGTGAGGAGGACGAGGGGTGAGGAGGACGAGGGGTGAGGACGAGTCGAGGGGTGAGGAGGAAGAGGTGAGGGGTATGAAGAACGCGGTGTGGGTGAGAAGGACGAGGGGTGAGGAGGACGAGGGGTGAGGAGGACGAGGGGTGAGGAGGACGAGGGGTGAGGAGGTGAGGGGTGCGGAGGACGAGCCGAGCGGTGAGGAGGACAAGATGAGGGGTAAGAAGAACGAGGTGTGGGGTGAGGAGGACGAGGCAAATGGTGAGGACAGCGAGGGGAGGGGAGGACGAGGAGTGAGGACGAGCTAAGGGTGAGGAGGACGAGGCGAGGGATAGGTGAGGGGTGAGGAGGACGAGGTGAGCGGTGAGGACGACGACGGGTGAGGAGGACGAGCTGAGGTGAGAGGTGAGGACGAGTCGAGGGGTGAAGAGGACGAGGTGAAAGGTGAGGCGGACTGTGGTTCACAATATCGTGCATAGTTTGGGTTGCATGGTCACAATCACACTGTGGCTTGACTTTAAATTTCTATTGCGTCGTTTCACGTTGTACGATCTGTTCTGGATGACCACAGTCAAACACTGGAGAGTTTTTAATTTTACATTTGTGCATCAGGTATCCGCATCTGCCATGGTTTGTGCAGATGCGGTTTAGGGGGACCATGATCTTCGTGGAATATCAAGCTCAGGGATCTTCTGCGTTGGGTTTTTCACAAGGTGTGTCAGTTCTTTTGAACTTACACTGATCATGTCGACTCTCTGCAGTGGCAATGTGAAACTATTAAAATAAAAAGGGATACAATTTTTCAAAAGTTGATTCTTACACGTGCAATTCAATACATGAATTGTCAGCTTAATAATAAATATTAATCGATTTAACCGATGTATCGCGCTGTTACTACTAACTAGCACAACTCTTTATTACGATCAGAGCATGTACAAAGTAAAATTTTAAGTAAAAATATATTTCCTGAAGTAATGATGGTTTATTCAAACTGTGTGCAATATCAAGCAACTTCGGAATGATTTCTGAAGCACTGCTGCAATGTTTGGTGCACTGCGATACTAACGCGGCGATCCGAGTTGGATTCCTAGCCATGGCTAACGTCAGTGGTGACTGATATCTGAACCAGTCCTGAACCTAATCCCCGCCCCCTTCACCAAGCGTGGTAAAGTTTGGTGCAACAACCCCCATGACCAAAGCAACGTGGCGAGGCCTTCATCAGGCAGTGGACTGCCAGAGGGGTGTAACACACACAATCATCAGTTTGTCTCGACAATCACTTGCATTGAACATTGAATCCTTAAGTTGCATTACCAATGGCATATTGGTGTGGCTCACTGACCCTTTGATGTGAAAGATTAAAGAACCCCAAGTGTCTGTCGCTGTGGCTCCAGATCCACCCAGGGCAGAGATCACAACCCCAGTCTCCTCCAACAGCTACCACAGACACAATAAAATCCGTCAACATCAGTTGGTTGACACCGCGGCGACCGCAAGGCAAACACCGGCTTAAAGCTAAACGATACGCATGGAGCTGCATCTCACAATGCAGTGCACGAAAACTGATTAAATATTACAGATTTAAGTTTGCATATTAAAACAAAATTCGCTCTCAATTTTAGTTTTCCAAATGCGCTATCGGCGTAATGTCAAGAGACAAATAAATCATCCATTCGTAAATCTCGCATAGCCGTGCAGGCCCTGTGTCATAAAATGCGGTGGGTGGCCTTTTATCTTGTACACAATAGGAGCCAACACTTTCACATTAGCTGTGTTATGAGATTGTGCGGCGCACGAGAGTCAAGCTGAAATTGTTATTCTCAGAGATGGAATTAGGAAAATGAAGTGCAAAACCCAAGTTTAATGAGACTGTAATTTTGTGCAGTCGCTGGTGAATGGGCTCGCACGATCGACTTGATAAGACTTGAGACCTCGGTTTCAACCCAAGCGGTCAAAATCCAGATTCAAGCCCAGAATCTCATTATTGCCAACACACCACTTTGATCTTTGAGCCACCCGTCCACTTTGCATATATAGTGTTATCATATATTTTATCTGAATGTCACCGCTGTACACTCAATTTTAACGGTGATTTTCAATATCTACCTTTGGGATGTTTGCCAAATTCACAGATATTTTTTAAGAGTGACAAGAGAAAACCCATGCATCTTACGTGACACTTTGTTGTGCTCTGCATTGGCAGTGATTACATAACGCTTAAACGTATTCGAGTTATCGACAAATGAGTTTTAAGTTCGTAATAATAAACTAATATTACCCCGCACAATTTTGGAAACAAACTTAACATTGAGCGCCACTCGGAGGCGGTAAGCAAACTCAAACTTTGCACGGGCAGTGTCGTACACCTACTTGCTGTACTGCCTCTTACCAGCTGGAGGCGGGTGGGCTCACGCACGCCACGTACGCACCTGGGCGTTGCGATGGAGGATGTCCAAGAAGGAGCCGAGGCCCAGGCTCGGGAGGTCGCGCGAGTCAAAAGCTCGGCAAGCTGCTTCTTCACGCGTGACAGCGCAGATAGGCTCGGGGGCTCTGCCATCTTACTTGCGTGGCTCAGCAGACGGACCAGATGCTCGGCTACCGCCTCTGCGAAGGAGAGAAGCAATGCCATTGTAGGAGAGGACAACGATGCTGTAACTCGCTCCAATAGGCTCAACAACTGCAACTCTCTCTCTGCCCCCCCACCCACCCCCACGTCTCATCTACGGCCTCCCGATACGTTTCATCATCACTCTCCAGATGACTAAAAAAACAAGTTTAACACGAAGGCCTTCGCGACCAATGATTATCCATAATTGAGATTTTTGGGTAACCATTCATATGAACCTTATGGCGGGACCCCGGGGTCCCATAAGTCCCCGCCTCCCGCATAAACATATTATATATAATATAATATATAATATAATTTAAACATTATATTATAATGTAAACATAAAGTTTGCTCTTTTTCACCAATGGGTTTGAAGGATGGTGGCAAGTGTTGTCTTGTTAAACTACGCCTTTAAAACTGGAAACTACTTACCTACAGTAGCTCTATTTAAATATACTATCGAAAATAAAATTTACTCCCCTCTGTCAATCATCGTGTTTCTCAGTGTGGATTTGTAAACACACTTGTTAAACAATACATAAAATAGTACGCGTTTTCAATGCGCTGTTCATATTGTAAAATGTGTTTATACCAATGTGACTCTACAGCAGTTGCAGAGCCGCACTTTTATATTATTCAGGTCAAAGCCAGATAAACAGTGGAGGATGAACATCCCATGAAGGCGGGGCAATTGTTGTGCAATCATTTCAGGTCAAATTTACAGGTGCGTTTTATTCATGCCACACAGGTAGAGAGTTGAGAGTGAAACCTGGCCCACTGGCATCGTGAATCACGGATCATGAGTCACCCGGACTTGTTGTGTTTGCTTATGGTTGCTATACAAGCCATCAAATCTACACCACGAAGAGAGTTGATGAACAAGTAGGAGAGTGTGTAACTGGATTACATTCATGTGCACAGGTGTTTCACATGTGAATATAAAATAAGGTCGACTCAAACGCTACTCTTTAGGATTTGGCACACTCAATAACATTTTAATTGATAAATAAAGACCAATAAACCACAATCAAATGGGTCATGCATCGATGTATCAATTGTAGCTACGGACTGCTTAAGAAGAAAATGATGAATGCAGATTCGAAGCGAGTTTAAACATGAATCTACACCATTTAAATATATTTTAAACAACCCGTTGCAAACATGACAGTAATTTGAAATGTAGCACTGTACATCAGAACAATTTGAAAGACGTTAGAGATTTGAAACTGTCCAAAAAGAAAGGAGGAAAATAAATTTATTTTTACATAATACAGGTTTTTTGCGTAAGATTGCGTAAATATAAAAATATGTCGGTAAACCCACCACCACCCGACAGCCAATTAGTAAGGTTTGTCACTTAAACAGAACATGCCAATGCGTTACTAGTACAGCACACCGGTTGTGTGTTAGAGAGCAAAGCCACAACATAAACAATCTGAGTACGTCGTTTCGCCAGTAATTACAACCAGCATCATCAGGAGACAGCCAGATTTGTGGATTTTTAAATGTAGATTTATTCAAATCTATATTTAAAAACATATAGAGAAACTGGAACATTATTATTACAGAATTTGGTTGGACATATGTCGAAAAGAGAATGACCCCAGCTTAGCTTGCAAGAACTAAGAGACACTGTGTGGCCATGTGGCCTTAATGAGAGAGACTGACTCCAGCTTAGCTTCTAATAACTAAGAGACACAGTGTGGCCATGTGGCCTTAATGAGAGAGACTGACTCCAGCTTAGGTCGCAAGAACTAAGAGACAGTGGCCATGTGGCCTTAATGAGAGAGACTGACTCCAGCTTAGCTTGTAAGAATTAAGAGACAGTGTGGCCATGTGGCCTTAATGAGAGAGACTGACTCCAGCTTAGCTTGCAAAAACTAAGAGACACAGTGTGGCCATGTGGCCTTAATGAGGTAGACTGACTCCAGCTTAGCTTGCAAGAACTAAGATACACTGTGGCCATGTGGCCTTAATGAGAGAGACTGACTCCAGCTTAGCTTGCAAGAACTAAGAGACACAGTGTGGCCATGTGGCCTTAATGAGAGAGACTGACTCAAGCTTAGCTTGCAAGAACTAAGAGACACTGTGTGGCCATGTGGCCTTAATGAGAGAGACTGACTCCAGCTTAGCTTCTAATAACTAAGAGACACAGTGTGGCCATGTGGCCTTAATGAGAGAGACTGACTCCAGCTTAGGTCGCAAGAACTAAGAGACAGTGGCCATGTGGCCTTAATGAGAGAGACTGACTCCAGCTTAGCTTGTAAGAATTAAGAGACAGTGTGGCCATGTGGCCTTAATGAGAGAGACTGACTCCAGCTTAGCTTGCAAAAACTAAGAGACACAGTGTGGCCATGTGGCCTTAATGAGATAGACTGACTCCAGCTTAGCTTGCAAGAACTAAGATACACTGTGGCCATGTGGCCTTAATGAGAGAGACTGACTCCAGCTTAGCTTGCAAGAACTAAGAGACACAGTGTGGCCATGTGGCCTTAATGAGAGAGACAGACTCCAGCTTAGCTTCTAATAACTAAGAGACACAGTGTGGCCATGTGGCCTTAATGAGAGAGACTGACTCCAGCTTAGGTCGCAAGAACTAAGGGACAGTGGCCATGTGGCCTTAATGAGAGAGACTGACTCCAGCTTAGCTTGTAAGAATTAAGAGACAGTGTGGCCATGTGGCCTTAATGAGAGAGACTGACTCCAGCTTAGCTTGCAAAAACTAAGAGACACAGTGTGGCCATGTGGCCTTAATGAGGTAGACTGACTCCAGCTTAGCTTGCAAGAACTAAGATACACTGTGGCCATGTGGCCTTAATGAGAGAGACTGACTCCAGCTTAGCTTGCAAGAACTAAGAGACACAGTGTGGCCATGTGGCCTTAATGAGAGAGACTGACTCAAGCTTAGCTTGCAAGAACTAAGAGACACTGTGTGGCCATGTGGCCTTAATGAGAGAGACTGACTCCAGCTTAGCTTCTAATAACTAAGAGACACAGTGTGGCCATGTGGCCTTAATGAGAGAGACTGACTCCAGCTTAGGTCGCAAGAACTAAGAGACAGTGGCCATGTGGCCTTAATGAGAGAGACTGACTCCAGCTTAGCTTGTAAGAATTAAGAGACAGTGTGGCCATGTGGCCTTAATGAGAGAGACTGACTCCAGCTTAGCTTGCAAAAACTAAGAGACACAGTGTGGCCATGTGGCCTTAATGAGATAGACTGACTCCAGCTTAGCTTGCAAGAACTAAGATACACTGTGGCCATGTGGCCTTAATGAGAGAGACTGACTCCAGCTTAGCTTGCAAGAACTAAGAGACACAGTGTGGCCATGTGGCCTTAATGAGAGAGACTGACTCCAGCTTAGCTTGCAAGAACTAAGAGACACAGTGTGGCCATGTGGCCTTAATGAGAGAGACTGGCTCTAGCTTAGCTTGCAAGAACGAAGAGACACAGTGTGGCCATGTGGCCTTAATGAGAGAGACTGACTCCAGCTTAGCTTGCAAGAACTAAGAGACACGGTGTGGCCATGTGGCCTTAATGAGAGAGACTGACTCTAGCTTCGCTTGCAAGAACTAAGAGACACAGTGTAGCCATGTGGCATTAATGAGAGAGACTCACTCCAACTTAGCTTGCAAGAACTAAGAGACACAGTGTGGCCATGTGGCCTTAATGAGAGAGACTCACTCCAGCTTAGCTTGCAAGAACTAAGAGACACAGTGTAGCCATGTGGCCTTAATGAGAGAGACTCACTCCAGCTTAGCTTGCAAGAACTAAGAGACACAGTCTAGCCATGTGGCCTTAATGAGAGAGACTCACTCCAGCTTAGCTTGCAAGAACTAAGAGACACAGTGTGGCCATGTGGCCTTAATGAGAGAGACTGACTCAAGCTTAGCTTGCAAGAACTAAGAGACACTGTGTGGCCATGTGGCCTTAATGAGAGAGACTGACTCCAGCTTAGCTTCTAATAACTAAGATACACAGTGTGGCCATGTGGCCTTAATGAGAGAGACTGACTCCAGCTTAGGTCGCAAGAACTAAGAGACAGTGGCCATGTGGCCTTAATGAGAGAGACTGACTCCAGCTTAGCTTGTAAGAATTAAGAGACAGTGTGGCCATGTGGCCTTAATGAGAGAGACTGACTCCAGCTTAGCTTGCAAAAACTAAGAGACACAGTGTGGCCATGTGGCCTTAATGAGATAGACTGACTCCAGCTTAGCTTGCAAGAACTAAGATACACTGTGGCCATGTGGCCTTAATGAGAGAGACTGACTCCAGCTTAGCTTGCAAGAACTAAGAGACACAGTGTGGCCATGTGGCCTTAATGAGAGAGACTGACTCCAGCTTAGCTTGCAAGAACTAAGAGACACAGTGTGGCCATGTGGCCTTAATGAGAGAGACTGGCTCCAGCTTAGCTTGCAAGAACGAAGAGACACAGTGTGGCCATGTGGCCTTAGTGAGAGAGACTGACTCCAGCTTAGCTTGCAAGAACTAAGAGACACGGTGTGGCCATGTGGCCTTAATGAGAGAGACTGACTCTAGCTTCGCTTGCAAGAACTAAGAGACACAGTGTAGCCATGTGGCATTAATGAGAGAGACTCACTCCAACTTAGCTTGCAAGAACTAAGAGACACAGTGTGGCCATGTGGCCTTAATGAGAGAGACTCACTCCAGCTTAGCTTGCAAGAACTAAGAGACACAGTGTAGCCATGTGGCCTTAATGAGAGAGACTCACTCCAGCTTAGCTTGCAAGAACTAAGAGACACAGTCTAGCCATGTGGCCTTAATGAGAGGGACTCACTCCAGCTTAGCTTGCAAGAACTAAGAGACACAGTGTGGCCATGTGGCCTTAATGAGAGAGACTGACTCCAGCTTAGCTTGCAAGAACTAAGATACACTGTGGCCATGTGGCCTTAATGAGAGAGACTGACTCCAGCTTAGCTTGCAAGAACTAAGAGACACAGTGTGGCCATGTGGCCTTAATGAGAGAGACTGACTCCAGCTTAGCTTGCAAGAACTAACAGACAGTGGCCATGTGGCCTTAATGAGAGAGACTGACTCCAGCTTAGCTTGTAAGAATTAAGAGACAGTGTGGCCATGTGGCCTTAATGAGAGAGACTGACTCCAGCTTAGCTTGCAAGAACTAAGATACACTGTGGCCATGTGGCCTTAATGAGAGAGACTGACTCCAGCTTAGCTTGCAAGAACTAAGAGACACAGTGTGGCCATGTGGTCTTAATGAGAGAGACTGACTCCAGCTTAGCTTGCAAGAACTAAGAGACACAGTGTGGCCATGTGGCCGTAATGAGAGAGACTGGCTCCAGCTTAGCTTGCAAGAACTGAGAGACACAGTGTGGCCATGTGGCCTTAATGAGAGAGACTGACTCCAGCTTGGCTTGCAAGAACTAAGAGACACGGTGTGGCCATGTGGCCTTAATGAGAGAGACTGACTCCAGCTTAGCTTGCAAGAACTAAGAGACACAGTGTAGCCATGTGGCATTAATGAGAGAGACTCACTCCAACTTATCTTGCAAGAACTAAGAGACACAGTGTGGCCATGTGGCCTTAATGAAAGAGACTGACTCCAGCTTAGCTTGCAAGAACTAAGAGACACAGTGTGGCCATGTGGCCTTAATGAGAGAGACTGACTCCAGCTTAGCTTGCAAGAACTAAGAGACACAGTGTGGCCATGTGGCCTTAATGAGAAAGACTGGCTCCAGCTTCGCTTGCAAGAACGAAGAGACACAGTGTAGCCATGTGGCATTAATGAGAGAGACTCACTCCAACTTAGCTTGCAAGAACTAAGAGACACAGCGTGGCCATGTGGCCTTAATGAGAGAGACTCACTCCAGCTTAGCTTGCAAGAACTAAGAGACACAGTGTGGCCATGTGGCCTTAATGAGAGGGACTGACTCCAGCTTAGCTTGCAAGAACTAAGAGACACAGTGTGGCCATGTGGCCTTAATGAGAGAGACTGACTCCAGCATTGCTTGCAAGAACTAAGATACACTGTGGCCATGTGGCCTTAATGAGAGAGACTGACTCCAGCTTAGCTTGCAAGAACTAAGAGACACAGTGTGGTCATGTGGCCTTAATGAGAGAGACTGACTCCAGCTTAGCTTGCAATAACTAAGAGACACAGTGTGGCCATGTGGCCTTAATGAGAGAGACTGACTCCAGCTTAGCTTGTAAGAATTAAGAGACAGTGTGGCCATGTGGCCTTAATGAGAGAGACTGACTCCAGCTTAGCTTGCAATAACTAAGAGACACAGTGTGGCCATGTGGCCTTAATGAGAGAGACTCACTCCAGCTTAGCTTGCAAGAACTAAGAGACACAGTGCAGCCATGTGGCATTAATGAGAGAGACTCACTCCAGCTTAGCTTGCAAGAACTAAGAGACACAGTGTGGCCATGTGGCCTTAATGAGAGGGACTGACTCCAGCTTAGCTTGCAAGAACTAAGAGACACTGTGGCCATGTGGCCTTAATGAGAGAGACTGACTCCAGCTTAGCTTGCAAGAACTAAGATACACTGTGGCCATGTGGCCTTAATGAGAGAGACTGACTCCAGCTTAGCTTGCAAGAACTAAGAGACACAGTGTGGCCATGTGGCCTTAATGAGAGAGACTCACTCCAGCTTAGCTTGCAAGAAATAAGAGACACAGTGTGGCCATGTGGCCTTAATGAGAAAGACTGGCTCCAGCTTAGCTTGCAAGAACTAAGAGACACAGTGTGGCCATGTGGCCTTAATGAGAGAGACTGACTCCAGCTTAGCTTGCAAGAACTAAGAGACACGGTGTGGCCATGTGGCCTTAATGAGAGAGACTGACTCCAGCTTAGCTTGCAAGAACTAAGAGACACAGTGTAGCCATGTGGCATTAATGAGAGAGACTCACTCCAACTTAGCTTGCAAGAACTAAGAGACACAGTGTGGCCATGTGGCCTTAATGAGAGAGACTCACTCCAGCTTAGCTTGCAAGAACTAAGAGACACAGTGCAGCCATGTGGCATTAATGAGAGAGACTCACTCCAGCTTAGCTTGCAAGAACTAAGAGACACAGTGTGGCCATGTGGCCTTAATGAGAGGGACTGACTCCAGCTTAGCTTGCAAGAACTAAGAGACACAGTATGGCCATGTGGCCTTAATGAGAGAGACTGACTCCAGCTTAGCTTGCAAGAACTAAGAGACAGTGTGGCCATGTGGCCTTAATGAGAGAGACTGACTCCAGCTTAGCTTGCAAGAACTAAGAGACACAGTGTCGCCATGTGGCCTTAATGAGAGAGACTGGCTCCAGCTTAGCTTGCAAGAATTAAGAGACACAGTGTGGCCATGTGGCCTTAATGAGAGAGACTGACTCCAGCTTAGCTTGCAAGAACTAAGAGACACGGTGTGGCCATGTGGCCTTAATGAGAGAGACTGACTCCAGCTTAGCTTGCAAGAACTAAGAGACACAGTGTAGCCATGTGGCATTAATGAGAGAGACTCACTCCAACTTAGCTTGCAAGAACTAAGAGACACAGTGTGGCCATGTGGCCTTAATGAGAGAGACTCACTCCAGCTTAGCTTGCAAGAACTAAGAGACACAGTGTAGCCATGTGGCCTTAATGAGAGAGACTCACTCCAGCTTAGCTTGCAAGAACTAAGAGACACAGTGTGGCCATGTGGCCTTAATGAGAGGGACTGACTCCAGCTTAGCTTGCAAGAACTAAGAGACACAGTGTGGCCATGTGGCCTTAATGAGAGAGACTGACTCCAGCTCAGCTTGCAAGAACTAAGATACACTGTGGCCATGTGGCCTTAATGAGAGAGACTGACTCCAGCTTATCTTGCAAGAACTAAGAGACACAGTGTGGCCATGTGGCCTTAATGAGAGAGACTGACTCCAGCTTAGCTTGCCAGAACTAAGAGACACAGTGTGGCCATGTGGCCTTAATGAGAGAGACTGACTCCAGCTTAGCTTGCAAAAACTAAGAGACACAGTGTGGCCATGTGGCCTTAATGAGAGAGACTGACTCCAGCTTAGCTTGCAAGAACTAAGAGACAGTGTGGCCATGTGGCCTTAATGAGAGAGACTGACTCCAGCTTAGCTTGCAAGAACTAAGAGACACAGTGTGGCCATGTGGCCTTAATGAGAGAGACTGACTCCAGCTTAGCTTGCAAGAACTAAGAGACACAGTGTGGCCATGCGGCCTTAATGAGAGAGACTGACTCCAGCTTAGCTTGCAAGAACTAAGAGACATAGTGTGGCCATGTGGCCTTAATGAGAGAGACTGACTCCAGCTTAGCTTGCCAGAACTAAGAGACACAGTGTGGCCATGTGGCCTTAATGAGAGAGACTGACTCCAGCTCAGCTTGCAAGAACTAAGATACACTGTGGCCATGTGGCCTTAATGAGAGAGACTGACTCCAGCTTAGCTTGCAAGAACTAAGAGACACAGTGTGGCCATGTGGCCTTAATGAGAGAGACTTACTCCAGCTTAGCTTGCCAGAACTAAGAGACACAGTGTGGCCATGTGGCCTTAATGAGAGAGACTGACTCCAGCTTAGCTTGCAAAAACTAAGAGACACAGTGTGGCCATGTGGCCTTAATGAGAGAGACTGACTCCAGCTTAGCTTGCAAGAACTAAAAGACAGTGTGGCCATGTGGCCTTAATGAGAGAGACTGACTCCAGCTTAGCTTGCAAGAACTAAGAGACACAGTGGGCCATGTGGCCTTAATGAGAGAGACTGACTCCAGCTTAGCTTGCAAGAACTAAGAGACACAGTGTGGCCATGCGGCCTTAATGAGAGAGACTGACTCCAGCTTAGCTTGCAAGAACTAAGAGACACAGTGTGGTCATGTGGCCTTAATGACAGAGACTGACTCCAGCTTAGTTTGCCAGAACTAAGAGACACAGTGTGGCCATGTGGCCTTAATGAGAGAGACTGACTCCAGCTTAGCTTGCCAGAACTAAGAGACACAGTGTGGCCATGTGGCCTTAATGAGAGAGACTGACTCCAGCTTAGCTTGCAAAAACTAAGAGACACAGTGTGGCCATGTGGCCTTAATGAGAGAGACTGACTCCAGCTTAGCTTGCAAGAACTAAGAGACAGTGTGGCCATGTGGCCTTAATGAGAGAGACTGACTCCAGCTTAGCTTGCAAGAACTAAGAGACACAGTGTGGCCATGTGGCCTTAATGAGAGAGACTGACTCCAGCTTAGCTCGCAAGAACTAAGAGACACAGTGTGGCCATGTGGCCTTAATGAGAGAGACTGACTCCAGCTTAGCTTGCCAGAACTAAGAGACACAGTGTGGCCATGTGGCCTTAATGAGAGAGACTGACTCCAGCTTAGCTTGCAAGAACTAAGAGACACAGTGTGGCCATGTGGCCTTAATGAGAGAGACTGACTCCAGCTTAGCTTGCAAGAACTAAGAGACACAGTGTGGCCATGTGGCCTTAATGAGAGAGACCGGCAGAACAAAGTTGACGTTGGAATGAAGACAAATGGACGAGGAAGGACACGGACTGCGTTTCACGCATCGCCGAGTGCGTCTCGAAACCTTACCACGCCTACATCTATTAACGGACATCGATTAAAGTGGTCCCATTAGATGTACAATTAGTCTGCATCTTTAGTACACATTTAATGCCTAGGAATATAAAACATGTTGTAAGAGAATACAGGTCGTTTAAACAAATTCAAATATTGCTTACTACAACCAAAGCTCTTTGAAGAGTCGTAATTTAAAATCAAATGGCAGAGCAAAAGATTTTAATTAATTTCACTGCTCAAGAAAGTCGTCCGCTCAGAAAGCGCGTTGTGACGGAGCGCGTTCCGCGTTGTGCGAGAAGCGTTCCCTAACGTAAAGAAAACGCGTTGAAGTGAAAACGCGTTATCGTGTGAACACGCGGGACAGACCCAGGTGTTGTGGGTTAACTCCCCGAGAAAAAACTTTCTTCCAACTTTGTGTTTTATACGCCCGGTGCTCCGCCAATAATTGTTGTGAGCGTCGCTCCTCTGCCCTCTGTTGTTCATGGAGGGAGACTGCACCCTAGTGCCCAGTATCATCCTCCGCGAGCCTCTTCAAAATGCTGATATTGATACCGCTGGAAGCAGTCATCGAGCTTGACCTCACCTCACAACAGTGCAATTTTAACAGCTCAACATCAAAACACAATGATGGGTCGCTTGCATCAATCGCACAACATCCCATCATTGACTCTCAGCTGTTACTTGTGTAGAGGGGGTCACGTGTGTCACCATAATTGCCCTAATCCTGCAACACGTGCTGCGTAATATTTTCCTTGCCACATTACCTGTGACACACATAATGAGGACAACCGGTAAGTCAAATGAAACCAGAGGTGGGAAACCTGTTCTTTATTATATTATTAATAAGCAATGTGAACACGACTTTTATAAACACTTATGCAGCTATACACGTGCCACATTGTCCAGAAATTCGGTTGATACTAATAGGGTTTATTTGCCAGTATTGTAGATTATTTAAATTACATTTGTTTGGGCGGCAGGGTGGTGCAGTGGTCACGCCCATGCATGACATCTTCTGAAGGACTGCCTGGCTTCGCTTTCCTCATTCTGGTCCCTTTCTCTGTGTGGGTTTACTCCCATAGCAAAACAACAACATACAATGTAACTGGTACTAGCCAAACATCCAAATTACTCCTGCGAAAAGTTGGCAGGCCCCTCCTGAAAAGGAGTCTTGAGACTCAGTGAGATTGCTTGTGTGGCGATCGAAACATCGTGATCCATTATTATTTTTTCTACCTACGTGACTTTACCGAAAGAACCAAAGAGTAAGGATTCCTGCAGTCACGAAAGCTTCAAATCAAGATTAATGAGTGTTTACATGTGGGAAGAAATCGGAGCACCTGGAGAAATCCAAGCAAATGGGGGGGCCAACGCTCTACCACAAATCTACAGATGGAACAGGCAGAGTCCACA
Organism: Petromyzon marinus; assembly: GCF_048934315.1. NCBI lineage: Eukaryota > Metazoa > Chordata > Hyperoartia > Petromyzontiformes > Petromyzontidae > Petromyzon > Petromyzon marinus. The sequence continues at coordinate 2,490,368 of NW_027423688.1, read as the reverse complement.
TTATTCCACACCGCCTTCTCTACCTCCTTGACGACCAAGGGGTGGGAGTTGTCGCAACATTTTTGTAATCCACCAACCCTCACCTCCACGCAGTCGTGGATTACAAGCATACATAGCCCCCACAACCACCCGGCTAAAGTAGCTGTAATGCACATCTAAAATTCTGCAAAAGTTGATGGGGCAAAGGTCGTAGGTCAATTGGTTTGATTTCTATGCACATTTAGATTCGCATTCGGCCTTAATGGAACAGGTGGAGTCCAAAAGCAAAGTGGATGTACTGATTGTATCTTCATTGCGGGACTCATCCAGCAGTGGATTGACATGGGCTTCAGGTATCCACGTGTGGACGGGTAATAAACACTGGGGCCACCTGGCGGTAAATGTTTGCCGGTGCACATTGACACCGACTCACACGTCACTGGCCCCAGGCAGCCCCCAGCCACTGGCGTGCAACACAGCGAAGGGAATCTCCCACCAATGAGAACCACGCACAACCCAGGGTGCAGTCCTATAACTTGGACTCGCAAACACAACAAAACCCATGGCCGCCAACCCACACGGTTTACCCGTATTCTGTTGGGGGAAAGTGAGTTGTGAGGTCCATACGGCAGACGGCCGTTTCAATACGGGCAACATTTGTGTTAAGTTTATTTGTGTGTTTCTCCCTTGTCATGGGACTTATAAGGGGCACGGGGTGACCAACAAGGTCTGAATTGTTCTGTAATAAGGTAGGCACTGATGAGGGGTTGACAGCAATGCAAACACCACACAATACAAAACGCCAAACGGCCAGTACCAATAAAAAATAATAATACATAACTGTCCAATGAGTAATAAGATAATTAAGATCAAAGAAACGCGTTCCTTAAATTGATCAAGTTTATTGTTGCAAGAGTTTGGGAAAACAGGAAGACCGGGTGTGGATTCCAGAGTGGAGCAGTGGAAACTGATAAATCTGAAAAGAAGAGTGAGGTGACCTGCATGGTGGTGAGCGGTTGGGTGAGTAAATGGGTGAGTGTTTGAGTAAACGAGTGGAGGAGTGTGTGATAGGGTGATTGAGTCAGTGACCGGATGAGTGGGTGACTGGATGCGTGGGTGACTGAATGCGTGGGTGATTAGATGAGTGGGTGATTGAGTGGGTGACTAGATGAGTGGGTGACTAGATGAGTGGGTGACTGGATGAGTGGGTGATAGGGTGATTTAATTAGTGACTAGATGAGTATGTGATAGGGTGATTGAGTGGGTGACTGGATGAGTGGGTTATAGGGTGATTGCGTGGATGACTGGATGAGTGGGTGACTGGATGCGTGGCTGATTTGATGAGTGGGTGATAGGGTGATTGAGTGGGTGACTGAATGAGTGGGTGACTGGATGAGTGGGTGACTGAATGAGTGGGTGACTGGATGAGTGGTTAACTGGATGAGTGGGTGATAGGGTGATTGAATTAGTGACGAGATAAGTGTGTGATAGGGTGATTGAGTTAGTGACTGGATGAGTTAGTGACTGGATGAATGTGTGATAGGGTGATTGAGTTAGTGACTGGATGAGTGGGTGACCGAGTTGTTTAGTTGAGTGCGTTGTTGTGAACTGCAGTGAGGCGCGGTGGTTGAAAGTGGAGTGGATGAGACGAAGCGGTCAAAGTGTCTGGTAGACCGAGTCCCTTAACGTGGGTGGAGGGGAGAATCAACGAGGTGAAGTTCACTGCAACATTCACCATGGTGGTGCTAGTAGTCGCAGCGAAAGAAAGTGATACAGGGCTGACTGAATGAAGGTTGAGGCAAGGATGCAAGGTGGTGTAGAGGAGGCGAAGAGGAGGGTAGAGGAGGTGAGGTGGTGAGGAGGCGTAGAGGAGGGTGCCCCGCTCTTGGCGTTGATCTTGGTGAACACGTGTCCACGCCCCGTCTCGTAGCTCTGCCCGGTGCTGATGCAGCCTCCACCGGCCGCAGCGTCCAGCGGCCTCGCCGAGTCCGTGCCCAGCTCCGTTCTGAGCAAGCTCTCCATTGCACGCTGTCTGCTCGCAGCGACAAACACAACGTTAAACTTCCCCCCCCCCCCCCGTCCCGTGTGGCCTCTAACACAGGGGTCATCAACCCCCGGGTTGCAAGAGCACTTGCTTCAAGTACATTAAAACCCACTTTTGGTGTAGATATGTAGATGACACTTTGGTTGTCTGGCGACATGGTAAAGATACTTAATGAATGAATGTCTAAATCATCTCAATTTACAAAAACCGGCCATCCAGTTCATCATGGAAATGGAGGTGAATAACACACTCCCTTTCCTGGATATTTTGCTCGGACGAGGCCTAAATGGTAAAGTAACACACACAGCGTTTACCGAAAGGGAACACATACTGATGCCTATCTGAATGCAGATTGGCATCATCACCCCGCACAGAAATCCTTTCTCAACGAGATGCTCATACATCTGGCTAAAACAGTGTCAGATGGTCAAAGTTTGAGGAGAGAGATTAAACATGTCAAAGAAACGCTACGATTGAATGTCTACAATAATGCTCAAATTAACAGAGCAATGAATGCTAAACCAAGATCAAACAGCAATACTGCTGAATCAGGTTATTAAACAATTAAAATACCATATATCGTGGGAGTAACTGACAAATTAGCTAGTAGTCGCAGCTAAAAAAAAAGTGATACATTAATGACAGGGCTGAATGAATGAAGGTTGAGGCAAGGATGCGGGGTGGTGTAGAGGAGGCGAAGAGGAGGGTAGAGGAGGTAAAAAAAAAGTGATACATTAATGACAGGGCTGAATGAATGAAGGTTGAGGCAAGGATGCGGGGTGGTGTAGAGGAGGCGAAGAGGAGGGTAGAGGAGGTGAGGTGGTGAGGTGTTGAGGTGGCGTGGTGAGGAGGTGAGGTGGCGTGGTGAGGAGGTGAGGTGGCGTGGTGAGGAGGTGAGGTGGCGTGGTGAGGTGGCGTGGTGAGGAGGTGTAGAGGAGGCGAGGAGAAGGGTAGAGGAGGTGAGGTGGTGAGGAGGCGTAGAGGAGGCGTAGAGGAGGGTGCCCCGCTCTTGGCGTTGATCTTGGTGAACACGTGTCCGCGCCCCGTCTCGTAGCTCTGCCAGGTGCTGATGCAGCCTCCACCGGCCGAAGCGCCCAGCGTCCTCGCTGAGTCCGTGCCCAGCTCTGCTCTGAGCAAGCTCTCCATTGCGCGCTATCTGCTCGCAGCAACAGACACAACGATAAACTCCCCCCCCCCCCCCCCCCCCCGGTCCCGTGTGGCCTCTAAATACTTATTTCCTTTGGAGAGGTGATTTATCGGACGAGGCCTAAATGGTAAAATAACACACACAGCGTTTACCAAAAGGGAACGCATACTGATGCCTATCTGAATGCAGATTCGCATTATCACCCCGTACAGAAAACCTCTCTCATCAAGATGCTCATACATCTGGCTAAAACAGTGTCAGATGGTGAATGTCTGGAGAGAGATTGAACATGTCAAAGAAACGCTACGATTGAATGTCTACAATAATGCTCAAATAATTAACAGCAATGAATGCTAAACCAAGATCGAACAGCAATACTGCTGAATCAGGTTATTAAACAATTAAAATACCATATATCGTGGGAGTAATTGAGAAATTAGCTCGAGTTTTGGAAAAGCAAAAAGCTAAACATCTAAGTAAGATTTGGCACGGTACACAAAATTAAAAAAATAGTATCTTGTACTTAAGATGAATTGCCTAAGTTGTCAACGGATGGTGTGTATCGGATTAATGGCTTATGTGGCAGATGTTATATTGGACAGATGGGACGTAACATTAGCGTAAGACTAAAGGAACACCAAATAAATATTAAACACTCTCAAACATAACTGTCGGAAGTTGCAGTACATGCTTGCCAACAAGAACACTTAATGTATTTTGATAACGATGAAGTGTTGTGTAAAACTCATTATTACTGGCCAAGACTAATTCGAGAATCCATTGAAACTGAGAAAATTTGTATTATTTTAACCTCTCTGACAGCTACAGGCTTAGTGCGGCCTGGAAGCGTATTATTAAGTAATTGTGATTTTAAGATGAGGAGATGAAGGCAGAAGAAGACGTGGGGCGATGTGGTGATGCGGTCGAACGTGGTGGCCCGAGGAGCGGAGGGAGAGATGGCGCGGGACGGGGCGGTGTGGAGAAGGTGGCAAGGACGGCGGACCCCACGTGAGTGGAACAAACGCGTGTAGGAAGAAGACATCTTACATTTATCATTACTTATAGAGGAAACATAAACACCTAACCCTTTAAACCCCTTTAACCTTAAAACCCTAACCCTCTAAACCCCTAACTCTAGAATCCCCTAAACCCCTAACACTCTCAACCCCTAAACCCTATAACCCTCGAAATACCTAAACATATAAACCCCTTATCCCCAAAATACCCCAAAACCTCTAAACCCATAACTTTATAAATCCCTAACCCTCTAAACTCCTAGCTCTTTGTGTAGTGTGTGGTGGGTGTCACGGGGTGGGTGGGTGCAGGGTGTGTGTGGTGGGTGGTGGGTATCACAGGGGGGTGTATGTGTGGAGTGTGCATGTGGTGGGTGTGGTGATAGTGGTCGTGGTTCACAACTATCCATGACCATCACCTCTACTGTGTGGTGGACCGGCCACCACACAGCAGCGCGCGTCGGAGGAGTGAACGGATGGTTCTCCCTATGCGGGCCAGGCCCCCTCGCTTCCTCTTCTCCTGCATCACCATCGCCTGATCCTCTTTCCTTGTCATCTCCTTCTCCTCCACCACCATCTCCTGCACCACCATCTCCTCCTCCTGCTCCTTCTTCGTCTCCACCTCCTCTGTCTCCCCCCCCATCTCCTCTTCGTCCTGCACCACCAGCTCCTCCACCCGGGTCTCCTCCTCCTGCACCACCAGCTCCTCCACCCGGGTCTCCTCCTCCTGCACCACCAGCTCCTCCACCCGGGTCTCCTCCTGCACCACCAGCTCCTCCACCAGGGTCTCCTCCTGCACCACCAGCTCCTCCAGCAGGGTCTCCTCGTCCTGCACCACCAGCTCCTCCACCAGGGTCTCCTCCTGCACCACCAGCTCCTCCACCAGGGTCTCCTCCTGCACCATCAGCTCCTCCACCAGGGTTTCCTCCTGCACCACCAGCTCCTCCAGCAGAGTCTCCTCTTCCTCCTGTACCACCAGCTCCTCCACCAGGGTCTCCTGCACCACCAGCTCCTCCACCAGGGTCTCCTCTCCCTGCACCACGAGCTCCTCCACCAGGGTCTCCTCTTCCACCACAACCGTCAGCTTCCATTTAGAGGCCAGGGCAAGCGCGGAGGATGGGGGCAGCACCGGCTCCGCTCTGTGAAGTGATGCGCACGACACCGTTCCAACTTCCTGCTATAGCAGAGATCGCAGTCCGTCCCCCCCCCCATCGTCTGCGTACGGACTAACTGTGTGCAGAGATATATTAACCAGGTTAATAACGATGCTGCAATAATGCAGCATACCATGCCCATCGTGGGTCTGGTTACAAAATGGGCATTAGTCTTGCGATATCACACTGGATGAAGGGCTAAATGGCAAAGATATGGCTGCCTCATTATTTGTCCTCACCCAGGAACCAATTATAAAAATACATCCGTATATAACCGAATGTACACGTGGGGTTTGAACTGTACATGTGTTCGTTTGCGGGCGGCAGGGCTGGAACTCAGTCAAAGAGGGACCTGGGTTTGATTCCCATACTTGGGTCACTTCTCCGTGTGGAATGTGGAGTGTGTTCTACCCCCCCCCCCGTTTTGTCCTGCATTGGTTTCCAAATCAGAATACATTATTTAGACTGGATGAAGAGGAATACGATAAGCTATGAAGCTCTTCCTTCACAGATATGCAGTCGAGGCACAGGGTAAGCAAGTTACAACAACAAACAAAAGGAGTGCAACGTGTAAAAATGTAAGCAAGTCACAAAAAATTGAGCACATAAGCACAAAGTACATAAAATCCTGCCAGTTTTCAACACTAACTGTAAATTTGGGCAAGGCAGCAAAACATCAACAAAAACAGCCCCAGACCCCACCAAGACAACACACAGTCCCTCAATAAAATTGTACATTAAAATGTAACTTTCATTCCTTTGGGTTTGGCATTTTCCTCCACGTAACTGAACCCTGACAAACGCAATGCAACCAGTTTTGGATGGACATCCTCGTCAGTGTTAGAAATTGAACCTCCAAATCATTCAATCGGGATCGCATAGCAGCAGTAGCAAAAGCAAATTTGTTCTGTACTGCAAACAACTTGGCAGGACTCTACTGAAAAAGAGTCTTGAGACTGAGTGAGGCTCATGCTGGCTAAATAAGGGTAGTAGTAATAAATATAAATACATTAACAGGAGCAGAGCCGTCCCCCGGGTACGGTGTACTGGGGAAACCGCCCCGGGCACCGTGCTTTTGGCGGCCCTGTGCTTCGATGTCACGGTGTCAGACGTAAAATGTATTTTTAACACGCAAGCTTTCGCACCAGATTGGCTCACAAATGATGACATCACATTCACATTTATCACTATTTAAGACTGAAACAGGAGTATTTCTCCACAATTCTGGCCGTCACCTTATGAGGCTGGTTGCAATCCCCGGCAAAATGTCGTACTCGAATAGTAAATGTGGTGGGTTTACTTTCCAACACACTGGTGTGCTGATCTAGTAACTAATTGGCACATTTTGTTTACATGATACACCTTACTAATTGGCTGTGTTGGGTGGTGGTGAGTTTAACAACACATGTATATCTATGCGATCTAACCGAAAAAAACCCTGTATTGTTGCTAATACTTCCGATTTAATTGTGACTTGCCCCGGGCCCCACACCTCCCTATGGACTGCCTTGAACATTGGACAAGCAGCTCGTGGCTTACCGTCGCTCAGCAGCTCCAAAACACTGTACCCTGCCAGGAGCAGCAATGGTGGTGGCGGTGGCGTTGCTGGTGGTGCTGGTGGCCACGGTCCGGAGCCAGCTGTGACCCAGCGCCTGCGCTGGCGTCATGCGACAATCCGGATCCCATCTGTTGAGAGACGCACCGGGGTCACACACAGCGCACGTGGTGAGAGAGGCGTGGTGAGAGGATTGACGTTCCTTCCCTTCTCCCACGAGGTCCAGGATCGCACGGCATCAGCGGTAGTCTTGGTAGCAGCGGCAATCCTTCATTACGCAGTACTCTAAAAATGCCCTGAGCCTCGCACTGCCGAGGATCATCTTTAACGGACCTCCAAAGAGGGCGATCTTAACAAGGGTGGTACTGGTTATCGGCAGGTTAACTCAGCTCCACATCTTCCTGGTGATCGGTGGAGGGCGATCGTTGATCATCTTGGTGGGAGAAATCCTCATGGGGAGGGGGGAGGGGGTGGGGGATGATTCTTACCGCAGGCAGGAGCTGACAAAGTCAACAAACTCCGGGTCGTGGCTTCTGAGTGCCCTCTGAAGTGACAAGCTCCCTGGCACCCTTCTCTTGACTGGGGAGAACATCATGCCCAAACGATCTGCAGGAGACATGCACAGCAGGAGAGACACACAGTCACCATTCACCACTTTGCCCACCTACCCACTTGCCCACGCGCCCAATTAGCCACCCACTCACCCAAGGAATTGAAAATACAAAGAGGCCCCCCCCCCCCATGGCCACCCCCCCAAAAAGAACTACAACAGCTCCAGGCCACACCCTAACACTGAATCCGGCCGGTTGCTCGCCCCACCCTTCAACTCACCAAAGTAGTGCATTCCGTCAGGAGCTGCATCCATCATGCATCTTGGAGGCAACCCGAGGATCTGCACATGGTTGAAATAAAGGCAAAAGTCACCCGTGTAGCCGCAGCAGACTGTAGGGGCAAGTGCTTATAGTAGTGAGTAGAAACAGCAGCAGCAACAGTAGCGGCACCTGTTGAGGGCCAGGACTGTGGCACACACAGAGAGGGGATGGTTGGCTATATTGAAGCAGGTACACACGGCACCAGGTACTCATTTGAGGCTGATTTGTACTAGGGGATGCCCAGTACCGGTTCAGATAATCGTCACTGATGTTGGCCGTGAATTGGAATCAAACTCGCATTACCGGGTTTGTAGCTGAGCACGCTAACCGCTACACCACTGCTCCCACAACACGTACAGGACACACACGTGTACACACATACAACATACGATGGCTGCCATTCGCCAGATCACCAAGTAGCCAATCGCCCCCCTCTCCTGGCTCCCCACCCCCCCCCCCCCATAGCCTACAACTTCAAGAAAGGAGGGGGGAATCACGAGCGGGTGAACGTCCAGTTGGAAATACCTCCATGCAGCACGGGAGGTGGTCGTCGCGGCTGTCCGACTGGAATAATTCCCTGCCGGTCGCCAACTCCGCCACTGTGCAGCCCAGTGCCCACATGTCCACTGCACACGTTAATCTGTAGCCCAGCAATACCTCCGGAGAGAGGTATGGCAGGGTCCCACCCACATACAGAGCTGCACAACAACAACAAATATATATGTACGTGTGTGTGTATACTCACTGTGTCATGAACAGCATCGTTATCACACACTGTCACATGTACAGACACTAAGAGACTTACACACACACACTGGAACACAGACACACCCACATGCAGAAACTCACACCCACACGCAGAAACTCACACCCAGGTGAGGTTACTCACGTTGCCTTTTCACAAAACAGCTGTTGCCAAAGTCCGTGACCCTGACGGTGCCGGTCACGGTATCCTTGAGTAGAACATTTTCCTAAAGGAAGAAAGGCAGAAGGAATTCACACTCGGAGGTTACGCCGATAGCATTCAGCCAGCAGTGGATCAATCACGTACCACGGTACAAGCTAAACAGGGGAACTAGGTGAGGCGTAGCGCCGTCATCAACCTTGAGTCAAGTGCAACATTCGCTGTTTTCTGACAGCTGCCACTGGGGGTGCCCCTTTCAAATGCGTCAAGATGAGCGATGTTAGTCGAGGCTCATCATATTTAAAGCTCTCTGAAGCACCATCTAAGTAAAAGGGTGCGGCTCTATCGACAACTTATCCTAGTTGCTCACAGCTGCCCGATAACGAGTTATGGACCAAAAACCACACTCAAGGGCGCACGGATTTCGTGACGCTTTCCACCGCGCGTGTGTCTTGGGAAGTTTTCCATTCACAGCATGGAAGCTGACAACGGGCAGCTGTCAGTTCAAACGCGTGTTTGGCACGTTTTGAAAATCATTCTTTTCGGCTCCGGTTTGTGTTTCTCAAAGTTTGGGGCAACGCTGTGATCTACATTGCTAGTTTTCTCTTTGGTGAGTCCCCCAATAGCGACACGACTCTACACGACAGTTTAATTCATACCAGATCATCACCAGAGGTAACGTGACCCTGCCTCCTTCCAGATAGACGGACAGAGCTAACACATCGACCCTGTGACCAACGTGGTCGGTTTTCTCTATGGACCGAGTCCCCAATAATGACACAACTCTGGAACAAAGTCACGCTGATTGCTGTGTCCACTCACTGGCTTGATGTCTGCATGGATGATGCTCCTGGCCTTGGTGTGGCAAAGGAACTTGAGGATGCCCCTGGTGTAAGTTTTCACCATCCCCATGTGCAATTTCCGGAGCCCCGCTTCCATAATCACATCATAGAGGCTCTCCCTGTGAAAGAGGCAGCAGCAGCAACAACAATGACAACAACGAAGCAGCGTCAGTGTCATACCCTGCAATACTGCGTGGATTCTGATAACGACAATATTAATATTCTATTTGCACATTCACGACTAATATGATTCATAGCTCAGTGTGGGTTTAGGTCATCGGTTTGCTGATAAACCAAATCAGTTAGCACATCTGTCCACTTGCTTTCATTGGCTCTGTTTCCGGGTGGTGGAATTATCCATTAGGAGATACAAACTCCACAGAGAAAGGCGTCCGAGTTGAGAATCGAACTCAGGGATTTTCACCGAGGGGCTCAAGCATTACCACTGCGCTGATCGAGTGGAGGCGTGGCTATATAAAAGTGGGCGGGGCTTATTGAGAAAAGAGGCGTGGCCTCATGCACCCGGGACACATGACAGCTCCACAGTATCACAATGCGTGGGTGGCACAGGAATCCCAAAAGTAACATCTAGCTCCGGTGGTGTGACGTTATCACCCTCCCCTGGTGTGGAAGAGATCGAGGCTTTGATCCCGACCGTGACGCATGTATATTTTGAGTTTGCATGTTCTACCCCTGGTCACATGGCTTTTTCTCCGGGTTCTCTGGTTTTTCCCTCCACATTTCGAAACATGTGTTTAGAGTATTTGGCTGCTATACATTTCCACATCAGCCACTTTTTTTAGCTATCATTTGTAGCCAGGCCGCTTGTGAAAAATAACTGATAGGGCAGTGGGCTTCACCTGTTAAATAAAAGTTTTAGTTTAGCTAATGAAGTTAATCACGCTATGGGGGGGGGGGGGGGGGGGTGGGAACACATGGTACGTACTTCAACAGCTCCAGGACAATGCAGTGGTGTCCTCTGAAGTCAAAATGATTCAGGACTTTGACAACGTTGTAGTCCTCATCACTGCCCTCGCCCTGAAGTTCCAGAGCCATCTGGAGCTCCTTTCTCTGAAATTTATCACGCTTGGAGCTGTGCAGAGAAAATCCACAAATGAATCATGACTTAGACTTGCTTAAGGAATGACCAGAAACAAATTCTATTCAGAAATAAATAAATAAATATATGTTCCCCAAGTGTAATGGCATTGTGAGTTCCGGTAGTGCGCTCATGGAAGGTTCCAGAAAGGATCGGGAAGAGGATCAAATAATCAAGGGATAGAAGGGGGCTTGGGGTGCTGCCTGAACGTAGTGATTCCCTAATGTGTGAATTGAGCCGACTCCGAGCATGGCCCCAGCCACATTCAGGATTCCCAGGAGCTGAGCCAAGCCACGGCTGAGCCACTCATGTATCTTTAAAAGCAGCTGAGCGGCTCAAGCCTGGGCCAAACCACGGCTGAGCTAGAGCTGAGCCTGAGTTTTACGAGACTGAGCCACAGCTGAGTCGTGATTGAATGTGGCTCTCACAGAGCAAGACATTATAACGTGGAATATCATGGGACCTCCTTTGCCAGTACCAAAATATCAGAATATATTTTCTCCTTTTTTCTAGCAAGAAAACAGGTGTTAAGATGTTAAAACACCAAACTGAAACCTTTTACAAGGAATCATTACTGCATTAACCACAATACTTGTGGTCAGAATGCAAACAAAAAACATACTCTGATAATATATGCATTGTCTTTGAAACTGATTGGTCCACACCAGAAACAGCTTTATTTTGAGCCTCGTCTCAAAAACGGTGTTAGACCAGGGACGCCAAAAGGCGTACAGCACAAAGACAAGCGTTATCAGAGTAATGAGAGCTCGGGGTGAATGGCTACATCATGGGACCTCCTTTGGGAGTATATTTTGGTACTGGCAAAGGAGGTCCAATGATGTAGCTGCTATAGCGCAGAACGCACACGTTATAACACGGAACACGCCCGTTATGACATGGGACAACTCCATTACAGTATGGAACATGCCTTTTATAGCGTGGAACGTGCCCATGATAACGTGGAAGGCTCCCATTATAACGCGGACCGCACCCATTATAATCCGGAATGCTTCTGTTCTAATGCAGGAAAGCGCCCATTATAACGTGGAATGTGCCCGCTATAAAATTGCACGGCTGAGCGGTATGACACAGTAGGCGGAATGCGGAATGATCACGTGACGTGACAGCATGCCCTCCGTTATTGGTCTCTTCACATCACTGTGTGCGTGTATTATATCTTGCAAAACTTTATCGTTACATTATATATGGGGATATTATGTTTGCTTAATGTGCTTTCCCTTAACGTGGCACTTTTCAGGAATGCCTCTACTAGGTAAAATGAAGACTTAATGTAATGTAAGCGTGAACTGATCCAGAACAGGGGGAGAACATACAAACTCCACACAGGAGGGCACCCGAGTCAGGAGTCGAACCGGGGACCCTCTACGTGAGGCACGAGTTGTCACCACCTCATCACACGGCCGCCCACAGCACTGGACGTAACAACAACGTCGTCCTTGTGACGACACCACTCTGAATTCTTACCTCAATGGTGATACCAAGATCTTCACGGCCACCAGGGTGTTCATCTTGTGGTCAAGGCACCGGATCACCTGGCCTTGACCTCCGCGCCCAATCTTCTTCAGCACCTCATAGCGGTAGTGAAGGTGCTCATGGTGGACCTGCACAAAATTACACAAATTTAGACTGACTATATTTTGAAAATCACAACATGTGAGCATTATTTTACGAAATAATTGCTTTTTTAAGTGTTTGGTTTTCTTAAATCTGTAATTGTGGAATGCTCTGATGTCTGCTGGCCGAGTCACCCTAAAAAAAGCTCTTTAGCTCAATGGGCTTAACTTGGGAAATAAACTTCTGATTGTGAAGTGTGTGGGAGAGTGCACGTGTGCTTTCTCTGGTTGGTTGCTGCTTAAATTGCAATGACAAGAAGCCACGAACCCCGCGACCGCTGCGCCCTGTGACCGCCCCCACGGCGGGGGCTTTGTGGCGAGTCTCACCGGAATGTAATGATGTTCGTGGTCGTCGTATCCATCGTTGTTGTGTCCCCGGGATCTGTTACGGAGCGCAAAGTACCATACTTTCTGTATGGCGACAAGCTCCAGCTTCTCCCGGTGGGTCATTTGTGGGCCAAAGAGAGCCAGGATTGCTGCAGGCAAGAGAATAACAACAGCTGTCAGTGATCTTTCGTTTACGCAGCACAGCCTCAAAAAGTCTCAAGATTCCTTTTCAGGAGGTTCCTGCAGATGATTTACAGAGAATGGGGGTGACGCTGCTGCCATTACGTCTGCTGTGTGATCCCAATTTGAGGAATTTGCAGGGGATTTGGATGTTTTGGCCAATACCAGTTATGTCCGTATGTTAAACCGTGCTTCGGCAGCCCTGCTAATCAGAAGTGAGGGGGAAAGACAACAAACTAACAAGTTCGCAAAAAATATTGATTTAAAAGTGCATCGCTCCAGTGGCTGCCTAATGTCAGAAGAGCATTCCAGATGACTGCAGAAGCACATCTGAAAGCGTGCCATGCAGTGACCATCTTTGTTTGATGTCCAGCTATATGCAGCTCTGAGGACATCTTAGGTTGCTTGGGTTTGACAACAGGGTTAATGAATTAGATAAATATAACACAGATATGCCATGAAGGATTTTATGAAATAAGAATAGCTTTTACCCTTTCTGGCACAAAAACAGGTGTTAATATGTTCAAACACCAAATAGCTACCTTTTGCAAGGCATCAAGTCTACATTTACCACACGTACTTGTGGAAAAATATGCAAACAAACATGCTCTGATAATATATGGGCATTGTCTTTGAAACTGACTGGCCCGCACCAGAGACAGCCTTCTTTATGACCTTGTCTCGTCGGTGTTAGACCAGAGAACGGCAAAAGTCGAACGGTACATCACCCACGCAACATGGCCACCATGAAGTCCCCCCATGCATCATGGTCACTGTGACGTCCCCCTTGAAACATGACCATCGTGATGTCCCACCATTCAGCGTGGCCATCTTGACGTCACTCATTTCTGTTCTTACCTTGTGGCGATTTGCTGCGGATGGAGCCGGTGCGTGCTGAGGACAGCGCACTCCACGTGGTGCAAGACTCGCCGTTACTCCGAGCCTCTCCAGCTCGGCTGATCTACACACACAAAGACGAAGGTCCACCACATGGGCTTGATTAAGATGTTGGAGCAAGTGCAGTGGGCGAGCACTGAGCCAGCATCTCTGACATCCTGGGCTCCACATTCAGGAGGGTCCTGCCGAGATGTTGCCAGTTCTCAGCGTTGGGATATTTGGCCAATATCAGTTGCCATGCTTGGATTTACAATGAAAGACGTGTGGATTTCGAGGTCACAGGCAGGTCAATGGGATCGTTCAAACTGTTAAGAGGAGTGAGTGGGACTCGGGCCGGACGAGCCATGGCTAGGAGGGACAACAATGGCTCACGGTCAAGAATAATAACTGAGCGACAACCAAGGAACAGAACACATCAGAGAGGAGAGCCGCCAGAGAGATGGTGCGACGAAATCGGCGCTTGGCGGATTATTCCATCACAGGATGTGAGGGGTAGTAGGGTCTCAGGGAGGGAGGCGTTCATCCATCAGTGGATAGATAACAGCGCTGTAGATGCTCACGCGTAGACGGGCACGTACACCAACAGGATCTCAGAGAGACACTCTGATAGACGCGCACACACTTAGGCGGGCAAGGAGAAGCACACCCAGGTATACAGGTGACAGGTAGGCATACGCAGAGGGGAGAACACACGTCCACCCATACTTCACCACACGAGTCAAGGAGCCACATGTACCTCCATAGTTGCAACTTGCAGACGAGGGTGCTCAGAGCTCACTGTGTCTCTCGCGCGGTCCGGGTCTCTGCGTGGAGAGCGGGAGACAGAGGTGAGGGACACGCAGAGTTGAAGGGGCGTGACACACCCACGTCTAAACGCACGTCACGTCACAATGCGGACTCTCATCATCAACACGGACTCACATCCTCACCAGTCACCCACAATACGAAAAACACAAAAAACAACAACTGCCATTCGCCACTAAGTAGCGGTGATGTGACCACGGCGCCTGTGCCAGGCCAGGTGCACTTTGAGACCACGTGAAGTGCCGAAGGCTCACTGACAGGCGGTCGCAGGTCAGACCCAGGTGCCATGAGTTGTCTGACTGAGATGACTGTGCCAACTTGCTGCCTTTTAGATGCCCGGCTCAAAGGTTGTTGTCGTGAGCGTTGCTCCTCTGTTCGGACACCACTACTAACACTACTCCTAACACCACCAACACCACCACTACGAACACCACCACTACGAACACCACCACTACGAACACCACTACTACGAACACCACTACTAACACCACAATTAACACCACGAACAAAGACAACGATCCCCCGTTTAGCCTTAACAGACTGTTGGGGCAAGTGCTGTCCGCGAGCACCTATGAAGGCCGGCACGGCACACGAGGGGGTGGGTGGCCAACACCACGCCCGGCCGCCTTTGTCTCCCCAGTGGCAATGTTTGCACCTCGCACCAGGTACTTATTTAAGGCTGAGTCGATCTAGGGTGAGGCCCAGGACCAGTTCAGATAATCATCACCAATGTTGGCCGTGAGCGGGAATCAAACCCAGGTCGCCAGGTTCTTAGCGCAGCGCGCTAACTGCTACACTACCCCACTAACACCATCACTAACACCACTACTAACACCACCACCAATAATACCACCACCACTAACACCACCACTAAGACCACCACGAACACCACTACCAGCACCAATAATAGCACCATCACTAACACCACCACGACTAAGACCAGCAACAAAAATTCCACCATCACTAACACCAACAACAACAACAACCGACATTCGCCACTAAGTGGCGGTGATGTCACCACGACGCTTGTGCCAGGCCATGTGCACCTTGAGGCCACGTGAAGTGTCGAACGCCCGCCCGCTGGCAGGAGATCACAGGGCAGACCCAGGTGCCACAGGTCGACTGACTGAGATGACTGGCTGATGCACCACCTGTGCCCCTTACTGTGCCAACTTGCTGTGCTTTAGCCATCCGGCGCTCTGCTCGTTGTTGCGAGCGTCGTTCCTGCGCTCTCCGTTGTTGTTGGAGGGCGACTGCCTCCAACTGCCCAGTAGCGTCCTTCACGAGCCTCTTCCACAGAGGCCGATCTTGACACAGCTGGTACCAGTTATCGGCAAGTCCACTCAGCTCCACATCCTGCTGTACCACATCACTCCATCTCTTCTCTAGCCCGTGCCGCGTCCGTTCAGCCCCCTCAATCCGGCCGAATAAAAGCTGCTTGCGCATGCGGTGATTGGGCATGCGGGCTACATGGTCCAGCCAACGCAGCCTTGCCTGCTGGAGCTCACTGATGGGGCTTTGTCCAGATCTTTCGAGGATTTGTGAGCTCCTCACACAATCCAGCATGGGTAAACCCAGGATTGATCGGAGGCAGGCCAGCCTCAACGTTTCTAACTGGCAAAGATGTTCCATTAGGGGGGTCCACGTTTCACAAGCGTAGAGAAGGGAGGGAATGACTGCGGCTGAGAAGACCCGAAGCTTCGTGTGGAGCGACAGACCAGGTAGCTTCCACACAGCGTTACGCAACTGCTGAAAAGATAATGCCGCTCGACTGATTCGGAGTGAGACCTCTGCTGTTAAACCGGAGACGGTCATGAGCACACTGCCCAGGTATGGGAAACTTTCCACTCTCTCCACAACTGCCCCATCACCGATTGGGAGTTGTGGGGGTGGAGTGCCCGATGGTACAAAATACCCAGGCAGGTGCTTCGTTTTGGTGGGGCTGATGGTAAGGCCCCACCTCTTAGCGGCACACTCCAGTTTTAGCAGCAGCGCCTCCAACTCCTCCTCTGAGTGAGCCGCAATTATCACGTCATCGGCATACATAACGTGGTTGACCAATAGGGAGCCATCCCTTGACGGCATCCGGGCATTGATCAGCCTCCCACTGTATCTGTACCAGATGGAAATTCCTCCGGTACAGCTACTGAAGGCCTCACGAACTACGTGGTCGAAATAGATGTTAAATAATGTTGGAGCCAGAGGACATCCCTGTCGCACCCCAAGGTGAACAGGGAATGGCTCCGACTCCCGGCAATGTAGTTTTACCCGGGTCCGCTCACCATAATGAAGGTCCTTAAAGATCGTGAGCAGCGGGTCAGGGACTCCGAAAGCACGAAGAACCCAGAGCCCAGGCCTACTGATGGTGTCATAGGCCTTTACCAGGTCAATAAAGCAGAGATGTAGGTCTTGTTGGAATTCCCTACACCTCTGCTTTAGCAAACGGACAGAAAATATGGCATCTGTGCAGGACCACCCTTTCCTGAAACCACATTGGGGCTCCGCAAGCCTCTCCTCAGCATGCCTGGTAAGGCAGTGTTGAATAATCCTTGCCAGGACCTTTCTCAGCACACTGAGGAGTGAGATGCCCCTGTAGTTGTTACAGTCTGTGCGGTCTCCCTTCTTAAAGATGGGGACCACCATGGTATCCAATCACCTCACTTACACCACCATCACTAATACCACCAACACCAACACCACCATCACTAACACCAGTCACACCACCACTATCACCACTACTAACAACCACAATCACTAACACCACCATCACTAACACAACTAACACCACCACCATCACGAGCACCCCCACCACTAATACCACCAACATTAACACCACCACTCCTCCCCCTGCCAGTATGGGACACCAAAGACAAAGATCCCCGTAGAGACTTAACAGGCTGTAGGGGCAAGTGCTGTTAGCCAGCAGTACGTATGAAGGCCGGCACGACACACGAGGGGGTTGGATTGCCAGCACCACGCCCGGCCGCCTTTGTCTCCCCAGTGGCGATCTTTACACACCACACCAGGTACTCATTCGAGGTTGAGTCAACCTAGGGGAGGCCCAGCACCGGTTCAGATAATCGTTACTGCTGTTGGCCTTTAGAGGGAATCCAACTCGGGGTCGCCGGGTTCATAGCGCGGCGCGCTGTCAGCTCTACGACCGTTCCACACACACACACAGACTCACACAGAGACTCGCACATGTAGAGACTCACACACACAGAGACTCACACAGACTCACACACACAGACTCACACAGAGACTCGCACACATACAGACTCACACACACAGAGACTCACACAGAGACTCACACACACACAGAGACTCACACACACACAGACACAGAGACTCACACACACACACAGAGACTCACACATACAGAGAGTCACACACACACAGACTCACACATACAGAGAGTCACACAGAGAGTCACACACACAGAGACTCACACAGAGAGTCATACACACACAGAGAGTCTCACACACACACACAGACTCACACAGAAACTCGCACACATGCAGAGAGTCACACACACACAGATTCACACACACAGACTCACACAGAGAGACTCACACACACACAGACTCACACAGAGAGACACACACACAGAGAGTCACACACACACAGACTCATATAGAAAGCCTCACACACACACAGACTCACACAGAGAGACTCACACCACCACCGCCACCACTCACCCACAGCTCGGTTCCACTCCTGCTCTGGGGTCGGTCCGCGTCTCTCTAACGGCCAAACTGCCAGTGGGAAGCACGTGGCGCGAGGCGCGGGGATGGTCCAAGGTAACCACGCCCCCGTGACGTCAGAGCCATGAGCTCCTCCCCCTCACACCTGAGCTCCTCCCCCCCTGCCCCCCCTCGCGACCACGCCCCATGGTCCGCCATTTCCCTCCCCCTCGCTACCCCCCTGCTCCTCCTCGTGACCCCCCTTCCCCCCCCGCCCCTCCACATTCGCAACCCCCCATGCCCCCTCACAACCCCCCATGCCCCTCACAACCCCCCATGCCCCCTCACAACCCCCCATGCCCCCTCACAACCCCCCATGCCCCCTCACAACCCCCCATGCCCCCCCTTTTTCTCCACCTAACGAACCCCCTCTATGCTCCCCCTCACCCCCCCCTTGCCCCCCCTGCCCTCCCCCTCGTGACCCGCCCCCTCACCCCCCATGCCCCGCCCCCCTCCCCCGCTGCTACTTCCGCTTAGGCCGGGGCCGAGTGGAGGCGGCGCGCGCTGTGGATTGTGGGTGGCGAGCGGCTGATTTGGTTTCCCGCTCACGGCCACCGTCAGTGGCTCGCGAAAGCTTCTGAAGCGGCGGCTCGCTGGGCCTCCTCTACGTCGACTCAGCCTGAAGGTGAGAACCTCGCGCGGTGTGTCCACATCAGCAGTGCCGGCGGCGGCGGTGGGGGGAGACAGAGGAGGCGCCTGGCCCACAGCCGTCACGTTCTGCTGAGTTCACGGCGCTGCTTCAAGCAGAGCTCGGCCCTGCTGCTGCTGCTGTTGAGAGGCACTCCCAGAGGGCCGTGTGGCTGATGGGAATTATAGTTGTGGTTAAATTATAGTTGTGGTTACAGTTGTTGGTCGTGGTTATTGTTGTGTGGTTGTTATTGTGGTGGTTGTGCAGGTGGTGGCACACGAGTTAACCCATAGCACCAGGGTCTAGCCCTCCTCTTGTACCTAGCCAGGCAGAGCAGTCAACCCACGGCACCTGAGTCTGGCCCGTGGCCTCCTCCTGCACTTAGCCTGGCACAGCCGTCAAACCTTGGCACCTGAGTTATTGTGGGGACATCACCGCCACGTAGTGGTGAATGGCGACTGTTGATGTGTGTGGGCTTGTGTGTGAGTATGATGGTGAATGCGTGAGTATCATGGTGATTATCATGGTGAGTGTATCATGGTTAGTTAGTAATACTGAGTGTGAGTTTGACTAATTCTCCCTCTCGCTGTCTCGGCTTTCCCCCCTAACTACCTCGCCTGGTGTACAGGAGGTTGTGGGTTCGACCCCGACGCTGATGCCTGCTGTATATTTGGAGTTTGCGTGTCTCTGTCTCTCCCCGTGGTCGTGTGGACTTTTTCTCCGGGTCCTCCGGTTTTTCCCTCCACATTTAGAAACATTCGTTTAAAGTTTTGACTTAAAACTTTAGTGACTGTGATGATGAGCCACTTCGTTAAGCTATCATTGGTGCCAAGTCGCTTCTGAAAAAGAGATGTTTAGCTGAGTGGACCTTAGTCTAGTTTTCTCTCTCCTTCCCGAGCACAAGAACAAGCAGGAGCAGGGGTAGGAGCATTCTCCACTTAGTGGTGGTGACGACACCACGGCGCTTGTGCCAGGATATGTGCACCACAGATATCCATCACATAGAGACCCATAGAGTCATCACACATAGACCTATACACTCACCACGCACATACCCTCAGACTTGCACAGAGAACCATAGACTCACCACAGAGACCCATAGACTAATCAGACAGAGAACCACAGACTCAAACAGATCCACAGACTCGCACAGAGCCTTATAGACTCACCAAACAGAGACATAAACTCACCAGACAGATACCCATAGACTCAATCGTACCCATACTCACACAGAGACCCATAGACTCACCACAGAAACCCATAGACTCAGAGAGAGACCCATAGACTCACCATACAGACCCATAGAATCACCACATAGAGACCCATAGAGTCATACAAAAACGCATAGACTCACCACACAGAGAACCACCGAATCAAACAGACTCGCACAGAGCCCTATAGACTCATAAAACAGAGACACATAAACTCACCACACAGAGACCCACGGACTCTCACAGAAACCCATAGACTCACCACACACAGATCCATCGACTCACAGAGAGACCCAAGGGCTCGCGTGTGTGGTTATTTAGTTGAAGGTGGAGGGGGATTACCAGCCCCTTGCACCCATCCAGAACTCCCTGTTGCCACTGTGTGGCTGCGAGGCGACGTGAGGTTTACAGCTGGTCAGGTTTGGCGCCCCCCCCCCCCCCCCCCAAAATAGCATTTCTCACAACCACCACTGCGTTATCGACCGTCGCCATTCGCCAATAAGTGACAGTGACGTCACCACGGCGCCTGTGCCAGGCCAGGTGCACTTTGAAGCCACGTGAAGTGTCGAAGGCTCGCTGACCGGAGGTCCTGGAACAGACCCAGGTGCCATGGGTTGGCTGACTGAGATGACTGGCAGATGCACCACCTGTTCCCTGTACTGTGCCAAATTGCTGCATATTTATCATCCGGTGTTCCGCTCGTTGTTGTGAGCGTCACTCCTCTGTTGTTGGTGGAGGGCGACTGTCTCCAACTGCCCAGTAGAAGCGTCCTTCACGAGCCTCCCTCGCAGAGGCCGATCCCGACACCGCTGGTACCAGTCGTCGGCAAAGCCCACTCAGCTCCACATCCTCCCGTACCGCATCAGTCCACCTCCACTCCAGCCCATGGCGTGCCCGCCCATCTACTCTCAACCACTTACACCACATATTCGTTAACGATGCGCACCCTAATCTGCCACTACAGTTGTGTGCAGGGTGTTGTGATGTCACGTAGTTAGACGTTTCTCCTGGTCCCCCCCCTCCGTTATAACGCGCCATCTATCTATGGCCTCGTCGCATTGGCCTTCATGGACGAGTGGTGATGGTGAAAGATGATTCAGCGGTGGACACTGAATTACCGGGGCCCCATTTAACGTTCAGGTGACACGGGGCACGGTACGTGAAGAACCTCTTATCTGTCCTGTAAGCAGACTCCTCTGCGTGGGATATTTAACACCTCTTAATGCACAGACAACAGCCAACTCAGCCTTGCCTGCCGGAGGAGCTCGCTGATGATCGGACAGTGTCCAGATCTCTCAAGGATCTGTGAGCTACTCGCACACAAAGATCCCCCGTGTAGCCTTTAACAGACTGTTGGGGCAAGTGCTTTATAACATCATCAAAGGGGCGCTGCAATATGATGCAATCAAAATCACCGATCAGAGATTTTCCTATATATTGTCTTTGTTGATCGTGAATCGAGACTAATTGTATTGATTCCACTCAATCGATCTGGCAGCAAGCTCAAAATGTCCGATTTTATCTGCAATATTTTGCATTTCACAGATCATTCAAAGCAACGGTATTGATGCCCGATTTGTATGAGTGGGTGGGTGGCAGGGTGAGTGGGTTTGTGAGTGGGTGAGTGAGTGTGTGGGTGGCTTTAGTAGTTGAGCGGGTGGGTGAGTCAGATAATGAGGCACCGCAGTGGTGAGATGTTAACTCCCTCGCCCAGAATACAGGATGTAATCAATTCGATCCCGACCCTGAAGCTGTATATTTGGAGTTTTCATCTTCTTCCGTGGTCGCGTCGATTTTTTTGATTCCTTGGGGTTTGTTTTACACGTAGGCTTTCGCGACCAATATTATCCATAATAGAGGTTTTTTTTTTGGGTTAGATCGCGTAAATATATAAATGTGTCGTTAAAACCCACCACCACCCGACACAGCCAACTAGTAAGGGTTGTCACGTAATCAGAACATGCCAATTTATCACTAGTACAGCACACCGGTGTGTTGGAGAGTCAAGCCACAACATTTACAATCTGAGTACAACGTTTCGCCAGTAATTACAACTAGCTTCATCAGGCGACAGCCAGATTTGTGGAGAAGTTAGTCTGTTTCGTTCCTTATAAAGAGGCATAGATGTGGTGACCAAACTTTGGCGCTCTTGATGCAAAGTGGGGAGGGGGGGGGAGATTAATGAGTCAACGTACATTATGCATGCGCATTATGCGAACCCTTTGCGCTTGTCCTTCCGGTCCACTGTGTGCATTAAAATAGCCGGGTTTTCCCTCCGCATTTAAAATCAACATGCGTTTAAAGGCTTTGAATGCAATAAATGTTTACGTGATAAGCCACTTCGTCGACCTATTATTTGTAATCAGGTCACTTGATATACCTCTGTGGGCCTTACCTGGTAAAATAAAAAAAATTGTTTAGTTTCAGTTTATTGGATGGTTGAGTGGGTAGGTGGGATTTTGAGTGCGTGGGTGTGTCAGTTGGAGATTGAGTGGGTGTCAGGGTGAGTGGGTGGGTAAATTGGTGAGTGAGTGAGTGTGTTTGAGATCCAGTGGGTGGGTTTGTGTGAGTGGGTGGGTGAGTAGGTGGCTGAGCCGGAGAGTGGAGTGCCATGGTGGCGAGATGTTAACTGCCTCGTCTTTTATAAACTAGGTCATGGGTTCGATCCCGACCCTGACGTCTGTATATTTAGAGTGAGTGGGTGTGTAGGTGGGTGCATAGGTAAGTTCTTGAGTGAGTGGCTTGGTGTGTTGATGAGTCAGTGGGTTAGTGAGTGAGTGAGTGGGTTTGTGAGTGGGTGAGTGAGTGTGTGGGTGGCTTTAGTAGTTGAGTTGGTGGGTGAGTCAGATAATGAGGCGCCACAGTGGCGAGATGTTAACTCCCTCGCTTGGTATATTGGAGTTCGTAGGTTCCCCCCAACCCTAAAGCCTGTATACATTTGGAGTTTGCATCTTCTCCCCATGGTCGGGTGGAATTTTCTCCGGGTTCTCCGGGTTGTCCCTCCGTATTTAGAAACATGCATTTATAGAATTTGGCTGCTATAACGTTCTACGTGAAAAGCCACTTCATTGGACTGTTATTTGTGGTCACGTGGCTTCTGAAAAATATCTATTTTGCTGTGGGCCTGACCTGGTAAAATAAAAAAATATTTTTAAAATGTAGTTTAGTGTGTGGATAATTGGGTGGGTGGGTGAGTGGGCAAGTGCATGGGTGAGTGCCTGGGTGGGTTTATGGGTACTGAGTGGCTGGGTGAGTCAGTGCCTGGATGCATGTGACGGTGGGTGTTTAAGTGAGTGGGTGACTGTGTGGGTTAGTGGGTGGGAGAGTCATATAGTGGGGGGCCACAGTGGCGATATGTTAACTACCTCGCCTCGTATACAGAAGGTTGTGGGTTCGATCCTGACCCTAATGCCTGTATATTTCCCTCCACATTTAGAAACATGTATTTAGAGGAGTTAGTTGCTATAAATGTATACATGATAAGCCTCTTTTTTGAGCTATAATTTTTGGCGATGGTGCTTCTGAAAACAATATTCATAGCTCAGTGGGCCTTACCTGGTAAAATAAACCTGGTTGAGTTAGTGGGTGGTTGAGTTAATGGGTAGTTTAATTATTGGGTGGCTTTATTATTGTTTGGTTGAGTGATGGGTGGGTGGATGATTAGTTATTTGGGTAGTGGGTGATTTGGTGAGTCGGTGAGTGGCTGAGGGAGTGGGAGGTGGTTGGGTGAGTGTGTGGGTTAGAAATGGAGTGGGTGGCAGGGTGAGTGGATGTGTAAGTGGGTGAGTGAGTAGGTGAGTGGCTGGGTAATTAGGTGAGTGGCTCGGTAAATAATTGAGCAGCTGGGCGAGTAGGTGAGTGTATGGGTGAGTGTGGGTGGGTATGTGGTTGGGTGAATGAGTGTGTGGGAAGGAGGTTAGGTGGGTAGTGGGTGGGTTATACATTGAGTGAGTGCGTTAGTGACTGGGTGAGTGAGTGGGTGGGTTAGCGATTGAGTGGCTCGGTGAGTGAGTGCTGGGTCGGTGAGTGGGTGAGTAGGTGAGTGTGTGGGTGTTAGTGGGTGGGTGATTGATGGGGTGGGTGTGTGAGTGAGGAGATGGGTGGGTGGGTTGGTGAGTGCATGAGGGAGTAAGTGGGTGGTTGGGCGTGTGCATAAGTGAGTGGGTCAGTGAGTGGGTGTGTGGGTGTGTGTAGATTAGTTTGGTATGAGATTGAGTGGGATGCTGGGTGAGTGGTTGAGAAGATAGGTGGGCAAGTTAATGAGTGAGTGGGTGGGTGAGCGGAGGGGTGAGTGACGGGTTGGGTGAGTGAATGGGTGAGTGACGGCTGGGTGGGTAATTTAACATGGGAAGTTGAGTGGGTAAGTTAGCGTGTAAGTGAGTGGATGGTTGAGTCAGAGAGTGAGGCGCCAAGGTGGTGAGATGTTCACTATTTTGCCTAGTATACAGGAGGTGGTGGATTCGATCCCGACCCTGTCGCCTGTATATTTGGAGTTTGTAAGTTCTCACCCGTGGTCGCCTGGATTTTGTTCTAGATCCTCAGGGTTTTCCCTCTGCATTTAGAAGCAACATGCGTTTAGAGGATTTGGCTGCAATAAATGTATCTGTGATAAGCCACTCGTATATCTATCATTTGTAGCCAGGTCTATTCTGAAAAGGATCTATATAGCTCAATGGGTCTTGCCTGGTGAAATAAAAAGTAAATTTCGGTTTAAAGCTTTCATGACTGCAAGGATTCATCTTCTTGGTTCTTTCGGTAAAGTCACGTAGAATGGTAATAAAATAATAAAATAAAATAAGACAATAAAATTCTCACGACGTTTTGGCCACAACACAAGTGGCCTTCTTCAAGTGAAGAGACAGGTCTGTCCGGAAGACAGAGCTTGAATGAACGCTGACATGCAAGGACCGCGTCTATTAAGCTGTGTGGGCGGAGTTAATATATGAATTTGCATGTTACCTGCATCACCTCCGGAGAGGAGGAGGGAGGGGGCTGGGAACACAGGCAGAGAGGAAACAAGAAAAGGGGCAAGTGCAACAGCCAAGGTGCGCTGTTGTGTCCTGAGTTGCCTTATGACTATGCTGTAAACTGGACTACTATATAATACAATATTATACCTTCCAATCTAAACTACATGGTATAACATCATATCATAGACAAATTCCACTTTTGAATTATGCAATACGTTACTTTACACTACCCTATACTTTAGATTATAAACTATTAGACTTGTGATATTACATTATGTCTTATTCTTTGAACCCAACTATATACCACACTGATGTATATTCATTATGCAATTACGATGCTATATATTGCCTTATGAGTTATGTTAAACATTACAATGTTATACTATTAATTATTATACTACATGTTGTAAACCATACCATTGACCGTGGTGTAAGAAGTATTAAGAGGCAGTGCCAGCGAAAGGGCTGCGGTCTGAAAATCACCATAAAATACAATCAATTAAGAACCGAAATGGTTTAAAACATCTTTCCAATGGTTACTAAGCCAGAATCCATCTTCTCGGTTGAAATTGTCTCTGTGCTTGTATATGTGGATGGCCTCATGAACGAATCTCTCATGGTAGCCGGTTGGCTTGCAAAGAACCTCTGTCTTGGAGAAGTCAATGTCATGTGAGCCCACTGAATTATAACAGTGATCTGCCACAGCAGAGGCGTTCGTCCTACCGTGTTTCATGTCTGCTTTATGTTCGCGGATGGGGTCCGATATATGTCGTATGGTTTCTCCAATGTAGCTGCTACCACAGAGGCACTTTAGTTTGTAAACGCCCGGGTACTGTATGTCTGGAACCACATCCTTTACAGATGGAACCAGATCACGGATTTTTTGTACTGTGTTGAATCGGACCTGGATCTTGTGTTTATTCAGGATTTTGGAGATATTTTTGTGACCCCCGCAATGTACAGTGAGGGAAAAAAGTATTTGATCCTCTGCTGATTTTGTACGTTTGCCCACTGACAAAGAAATTATCAGTCTATAATTTTAATGGTCGGTTTATTTGTGGTGAAGGTTGTTTTGAAAACGAGCTATGTAGCTCATTGGGCCTCACCTGGTAAAATAAACATAATTCATTGTGTAGGTGAGTGAGCAGTGTGTGAGTGAGTGCATACGTGTGTAGGTGAGTGGGCGGTGGGTGAGTGAGATATTGGGTTAGAGATATAGTAGTGGGTGGCTTGCTGAGTGGGTGAGTGGCTCGGTGGTTAAGTTAGTGGGTGGTTTAATTAATAGGTGATTTAGTTTGTGAGTGGTTGAATTATTGGGTGGTTGACTGATGGGTGGGTGAATAATTCCGTGGTAATGGGTGAGTAGATGAGTGGGCGGGTGGTTGGGTGAGTGGGGGATTAGAAATTGAGTGGATTGCAGGGTAAGTGGATGTGTAAGTGGGGTGGGTAAGTAGATGAGTGGCTGAGGGAGTGGGCAGCTGGTTGGGTGAGTGGGTGGGTTAGAAATTGAGTGGGTGGCAGGGTCAGTTGATGTGTAAGTACTGGGTGAGAAGGTGAGTGGCTCATTGAGTAAGTGAGTGGATGGGCGAGTAGGTGAGTGGATGGATGAGGGAGTGAGTGGGTGGGTGAATTAGTGGGTGGGTGAGTGGATGTTTGGGTGGGTGGATGAGTGAGTGTGTGGGTAGGTGGTTAGGTGGTTAGTGTGTGCGTTAGAAGTTGAGTGGGTTAGTACCTGAGTGAGTGAGTCGGCGGGTGGGTTGGTGAGTTCGTTGTTGGATGAGTGGGTGAGTATTAGTGGGTAGGTATGTAGGTGAGTGATTGACTGTATGGGTGGGTGAGTGAGTGAAGAGATGGGTAGGTGGGTTGGTTGGTGGGTGCGTGAGTGAGTGAGTAAGTGGGTGCGTGAGTGCATAAATGGCTAGGTGAGTGAGTTTGTGGGTATGAGATTGCGTGGGTGGTTGGGTGAGTGGTTGAGAATTAATTTTGATGAGTTAGTGGGTGGGTGAGTTGGTGAGTGAGTGGTTGGGTTAGCGTATGGGTAAGTGAGCAAGTGGTTGGGTGAGTGTGTGGGGTAGTGAGTGATTGAATAAGTGGGTGAGTGAGGGGCTGGGTGGTTGGCTTGGGTAGTGAGATTGTGGGTGGGTAAGTGAGTGGGTGAATGGGTGTATTGGTCGGTGAGTGTGTGAGTAAGTTAGTCGGCACATGATTGAGCGGGTGGCTGGCTGAGTGCGGGAGAAGATGGGTGGGTGAGTTAGTGGGTAGGTGAGTTGGTGCGTGGTTGGGTGAGTGAGGGAGTGACTGGTGGGTGGGTAAGTTAATGTGGGAGGTTGAGTGGGTGAGTTAGTGTGTAATTGGGTGAGCGGGTCAGAGAGAGGGGTGCCACTATGGTGAGATATTAACTACCTCACTGAGTATACAGGAAATCGTGTATTCGATTCTGACCCTGCTGCCTGTATATTATGAGTTTTAATGTTTTGCCTGTGTCCTCGTGGATCTTTCTCCGGGTCCTCCAGATTTATCCCTCCACATTTAGAGTCAAGATTTGTTTAGACGATTTGGCTGCACTAAATGTCAGCTTGATAAGCCACTTCGTTCACGTATCAGTTGTAGCCAGATCACTTCTAAAATGTTTTATATAGCTCTGTGGTGCTTACCTGTTAAAATACAAAATAGTTTAGTTGTAGTTTATTGGATGGGTGATTGGGTAGGTGGGTAGTTCGGTGCGTGGGTGGGTTAGAGGTTGGGTAGGTGGCAGGATGAGTGGGTGGGTGAGTAGATAAGTGGCTGGTGAGCAGGTGGGTGGGTGAGTGCATGAGTTATAGATTAAGTGGGTGGATGGGTCAGTGTGTGATTTGGGGCATGAATAGGTGAGTGGGTGGGTTAGTGGAGTGTTGAGTGAGTGGGTCGTTGAGTTAGTGAGTGGGGGGTATGCAGGTGGGTTCGTAGGTAAGTGGTTAAGTGAGTGGCTGGGTGTGTTGATGAGTGAGTGGGTTTCGCGATTGAGTGGGTGCCAGGGTGATTGGGTTCATGAGTGCTTTGGCTGGGTGTTTGAGTGGTTGGGTGGGAGGCTGAGTCAGAGTGGAGCGCCAGGGTATCAGAATGTTAACTCCCTCGCCATTTGTATAGGACATCGTGGGTTCGATCCCGATCGTGACGCCTGTATATTTGGAGTTTGCATGTTCTCCCTGTGGTTGCATGGATTTTTCTCTGGGACCTCAGAGTTTTTCATGTATATTTAGAAATATACATTTAGAGGCTTTGGCTGCTATAAATGTCCACGTGATAAGCCACTTCTTTGAGCTATCATTTGTTTGCCATGTCATTTCCGACAAGGATCTGTATAGCTCAGTGGGCCTTACCTGGTGAATTTAAAATAATTCAATTGTAGTTGAACTATTTTAAGTGAATAGGTGGATGAGTGGGTCGGTGGGTTGGTGAGTAGCTGGTTTAGTAAGTGAGAGGTTGGATGAGTGGGTGGGTGGTTGAGTTGTTGGTTTAGAGATTCGGTACGTGGCAGGGTGAGTGAGTGGGTGGGTGGCTTTACGAGTGGGTGGGTGGGTGGATAAGTCAGAGAATGGGGCGCCATGGTGGCTAGGAGATGTTAACTACCTCGCCTGGTATATTGAACTTCGTAGGTTCGATCCCGACCTTGACGCCTGCTGTATATTTGAAGTTTGCATGTTTTCCCCGTGGTCGTGCAGGTTTTTCTCCAGTTTCTCCAGTTTTTCCCTGCACATTTAGAAACATGAGTATTTTGAGCATTTGGCTGCTATAAATTTCCATGTGATAAGCCACTTCGTTAGGCTATCATTTGTGGCCAGGTCGGTTCTGAAAAATAGCTCTGGTAAAATAAAAAATGGTTTCATTTATAGTCTACATAGGATTGACTTCCCAGGAAGTAACACTCATTGTATAAACCCCAGAAGAATATTGTTTTGAGTCACCCAAACCAGAATGTGAACTGATATATTCGTATTTTCAAGCGAGGTTCTCGGCCACAGACCACCTGGACAAATATGATGTAGTTTAGTTTGCATATGAATTATTACTTGGGGTTTGTTGACATGATAAAGTTAATGTTTTCTTTGACATGTTTATTGTGTTGTACACTCTGACAGGGGCTCAGGCTTGTTGGGGCAGCATCTGGCTGAAATGCACCTTCACAACAGGAAGATTGGAGAGAGGCTTCACAAGGAAGAGAAAACTATCGGTATTGAATCATGAAAATGTAAAACATGTGGAAAACTAGGCCCACCGATCCAACCCTAGCATCATGTCAACTATGTATTATGTTGACATTCCTTCGCACTGAGAGTAGGCATGCTAATCGGATCTAATGAATATGTGTAAACAGGCAATTTGTGTGTAAACAAACACACATTTCATACAGCTGTTTATTAATCGTAAAAATCAAGCGATTGAGCTAGTGAATGAGATAGACACATGCTGTCATTATTTCATACATGAACACAACTAGCCAGCCAGCAGTCATGCTTTTCCACACCTAATCACATTCATCTCTTTGTTTTAGCCATCTTTGTGATGAAGGGAACTGTATTGTTCATGTGTGTGCAATGTACTTTTCAGAATATGAATTATGTTGGGTAATATATGAATTATGGCTATTAAAAGTATCTGTATTTAAGTCCATCAGGGCAAACTCTTCTGCAAAGGAGACTTAGAGCATTCAACATTGCGTCCCTTTATATTTTTGCTAATTGCAATATTTTTCGATTTAAAGCTTTCGTGACTGCAGGGATTCATATGCTTGGTTCTTTCGGTAAAGTCACGTGGAAGGGAAATAATAAAATAATACAAATAAAACATTATATAATAAAATTTTCACGAAGTTTCGACCACAACGCAAGCAGACGTCCTCAGATGAAGAAACAGAGCTGTCGGAAAGACAGCGCCTTAATGAACACTGGGCAGTGAACACTGGGCAGTGTTCATTAAGACGCTGTCTTTCCGACAGCTCTGTTTCTTCACCTGAGGACGGCTGCTTGCGTTGTGGCCGAAATGTCGTGAGAATTTTATTATATTATGTTTTATTTGTATTATTTCCCTTCTACGTGACTTTGCCGAAAGAACCAAGAATATAATCGCAATATGTTCAGGAGATAAATGTCAAGGTCTGCTAGCCAAAAGAAGGCTTTAGGAGAGAGTTCATGTAGTTTTGCTATTCATTCATTAAAGGGCAATAGAGTAAATGCTAAAATAAATGTTTCCAGCTAATTTTTTTATATACGCTAGATTTACAAGTCTATAATGTACAGAAAATACCATGGTTGGCCAGACCATCGCTCGGCATCTGCATGTGGCTCCTGGGCAGTTCAAGTGTGGCTCTGCAGAGGCGCTGCTAATTTGTAACTCTTCAATTTAACTTTATATGAAGTGAGAACAATCTGGTATCGGAGGCAGGCCATGAGTACTCCCAGGGCACTGAGATTTCTAAACTCAAAATTCCACAGCCAGTCAACACGAGTCAACTTCTGTATGGCTAATCTTTATCTCTTGTGGCTCCCGTGGCCATCTAAAGATTATGGTATGCTGCTGGTAGGGTCAGGAAAGTTGGTCACCCTTGGTATATGCGTTGATGATTTTGTGCAATGTTCAGCTGCTCCGTCACGACAGGGGTCCCAGTCAGTTTGAGACTGCTAAATTAAGGTTCTCATGTGCTTTACAGATTTTGATACAAATTTCAGTCTTGAATTTCTCCCAACAGGTATGGACCCTGGGCAGGAGGATGTTGAGTATGTGGGTTTCATACGGCTATATGCTGTGGTTACATCCCACATGTGATCTCCGCTTTAAAGTCATGAAACTGGTTGTAGCCCATTTAAATGGGCTACAACCGGCTGCTTGCGTTGTGGCCGAAATGTCGTGAGAATTTTATTATATTATGTTTTATTTGTATTATTTCCCTTCTACGTGACTTTGCCGAAAGAACCAAGAATATAATCGCAATATGTTCAGGAGATAAATGTCAAGGTCTGCTAGCCAAAAGAAGGCTTTAGGAGAGAGTTCATGTAGTTTTGCTATTCATTCATTAAAGGGCAATAGAGTAAATGCTAAAATAAATGTTTCCAGCTAATTTTTTTATATACGCTAGATTTACAAGTCTATAATGTACAGAAAATACCATGGTTGGCCAGACCATCGCTCGGCATCTGCATGTGGCTCCTGGGCAGTTCAAGTGTGGCTCTGCAGAGGCGCTGCTAATTCGTAACTCTTCAATTTAACTTTATATGAAGTGAGAACAATCTGGTATCGGAGGCAGGCCATGAGTACTCCCAGGGCACTGAGATTTCTAAACTCAAAATTCCACAGCCAGTCAACACGAGTCAACTTCTGTATGGCTAATCTTTATCTCTTGTGGCTCCCGTGGCCATCTAAAGATTATGGTATGCTGCTGGTAGGGTCAGGAAAGTTGGTCACCCTTGGTATATGCGTTGATGATTTTGTGCAATGTTCAGCTGCTCCGTCACGACAGGGGTCCCAGTCAGTTTGAGACTGCTAAATTAAGGTTCTCATGTGCTTTACAGATTTTGATACAAATTTCAGTCTTGAATTTCTCCCAACAGGTATGGACCCTGGGCAGGAGGATGTAGAGTATGTGGGTTTCATACGGCTATATGCTGTGGTTACATCCCACATGTGATCTCCGCTTTAAAGTCATGAAACTGGTTGTAGCCCATTTAAATTTTAATATACCCGTTTAACACGTAGGCTTTCGCGGCCAATATCCATAATATCGGTTTTTTTGGGTTGGATCGTTGAAATAGAAATTTGTCGTTATACCCGCCACCGACACAGCCAATTCGTAAGGTTTGTCACATAAACAGAACATTCCAATTCGTGAAGGGCTCACAAGTGACGTCATCACATCTATCCCTCCAAGGAATGAAACAGGAGGATTTCTCTACGAATTTGGCTGTCCACCTAATGATGATAGTTGTAAATACTGGCGAAACGTCATACTCAGATTGTAAATGTTGTGGATTTTCTCTCCAACACTTCGGTTTGCTGTACTAGTAGCGGATTGGCATGTTCCGTTTACGTGACAACCTTACAAATTGGCTGTTAGGTGGTGGTAGGTTTAACGGCTCATTTATTTTTATGCGATCTAACGCAGAAAAAAGCATATTATAGATTTAATATACCCTTTTGTTGAAGGACAGCCTGGGTGACCAAAGTTTTATAGGAGCGGCAATAATGTTTACTTGATTAAATTAGTTTTATCATGGAGCGGTAAAATCAGCTGTTGTTCAGATGTCAGTCTAATTAGTATTACATCGTAGAAATATGAGAGTCCTTTGTGTAATAGTCTATTAACCACTGATGATGGTAACATTGGTTTAAGGTTACATTTTAAGAACTAGATTGACGTACATTTTTTCTTGCATAAGTACACAAATTTATAAAACAGTATATTTGATGAAAAAATGCATATATTTTCTTCAATTGCACAGAGTTGTACCTTTGATAACAGGGCACACAGTTACAACTGACATCACCAGATGTCACTCAAGTTCCCTCAGAGATCGATCTTGCATAACCAGTGTTCACGTAATCAGTTATGTTTTCGCTAATTACCAATTACACTCAGCCGGGTTTGACAGACTTGTATGAATGTATGTTGCACTTCCTTTCCACCGTACATAGCCAACCGTGCTAAACGGAGGTGCGGGAATTAAGCGCAGAACCTATCGTTAGGATCAATGCTGTTGTAATTTTTTATGAGGATATCAATTGGTGGCTAGAATGAGATGTTCAAAGACTACAGCATGATAATCGGTACATAACATGAGTGTCGAATTATGTCTTAAGAATTACCCAGCCATTTGTACATAAAATTCAACGTTTCTGGGTGACCGTGTTCTTCATTGCAAGGCCCGCGGGCCGGTGGCAGTCCCTGGTGTCCTTTTTACTGCGACCCCTGACGTGCAGTCCCCGACAATACACACAAGTGAAAACACCCCATCATGCTGTCAAACCCCCCAATGGTTTCAAATGTGAGATGGCTCTTTCACTGATAATGTCTTATTCGCGAAAGTGGCCCGCCTCCGAAAATGAGTGAATATCACTGTTTTAGGTCAAGGATTGGCCAAATAAAGTAGGTATTATTTGCTTATGTTTTTAAATGTCTGTAATAAAACTATATTTATGCCACCAGCTGAATAAGTGGCAGGAGGACTGGGTGACGTTCTTCTCACGGCAGCGACTGCAGCTTCAGCTGGACATGATAGAGAAGGACTACGGTGAACGGGAAACCCGCGAGCTCTGGTCTCGGCTTCAGGTTCGTAAGCCGTTTCACTCTCGCCCTTAACCCTTTCCTGTTCCGAGACGACTGCTCATTTCAGGATGGGTCTCGTTCACCACCGAATCTCGGAACGCGCAAGTGGTTCAGCGGTATTTTTTTTTAGAGAGGCATAGCGCCGTTGTTTTTAAAGACATTGTACTCGCCGCAGAGCACCGTAGCGACAGGACAGCACTCTATTATAGCTGGTACCAAACTGTGCTACACACCTTCCCGCACGGCCTTGTGGGATCCTCGGTACCGATAAAGTTATTTAATATTTACTTCCTATTACGTTCCGATGACGTACACGAGATTCAGCGGTGAACGGGATGCACCCCGCAACTTGCAGTCATCTCGGAGCAGGAAAGAGTTAATACATGCAGCAGTGTAGCTCATCATGTGCACAGCCATATGGGAAACCCATTTGATCGCAGTGGGTTTTCGAGGTGACTTTAAAGGTAAAGTGGTGTTTCACACGCAGGCTTTCGCGACCAATATTATTCATGATAAAGTTTTTTTTGGCTTAGATAGCGTAAGTGTAAATGCGTCCGTACACCCACATCCACCCAACACAGCCCATTAGTAATGTTTCTGACATGAACAGAACGTGCCATTTATGTTATTGCTCGGCACTCTGGTGTGTTAGAGAGGAAACGCAGAACATTTTCAAACGAGTACGACCTTTCGCTGGTGATTACACCCAGCATCATCAAGCAATTGCCAGAAGCGTTCTGGCTTCTGGCAATTGCCTAATGGCAATTGGAGTGGGTGTACGACGCATGTAAATTTATGCGATCTAACTCTAAAAAAACGTTATCATGAATAAAGTGGTGTTGTTTTTTGCGTGGTGTGCAGCTTCGGTTGGGGGAATTTTTCCGGGACGTAGAGGTGGTTCCGGCACTGCTCCACGGTGACCTATGGACTGGGAACGCTGCAGAGATTAATGAAGGGCCCGTCATCTTTGACCCAGCCTCCTTCTATAGGCACTCGGAGTACGAGCTTGCCATCGCTGGGTAAGAAAAAACTACAAACAACCAAAACAATTGCAGCAACTGCCGTTCACTGCCCTGTCTATGGCATGCAAGGTTCATTCGTATAACCTCAGTGTGGCAAGGGCTGGCTCATTAAATAAATAACAGAGACCAGGTAGAGTTGTGGTTGAGATGTCTACATGCTTAGGTCTCCACCCTCTCTATTTGCTAACTTACAAAGACTCATCCTTCCTTGCTAAGGCTTTTTGGGCAAATCCTGTTAAAGCTGATACGGTGCACAAAACACTAGTGGAACGATAAAACTCTTACTTATCCACGGCCCTTGAGGATGCTTGAATGTTCCAGAAACACAGTTTGTCGAACAAGGAAGACAAGTTGCCACTGATGTGCTTTACCAGAAATCCAAGCTGAAGATAATTCATTACACGTCAAATGGAATTCAAACCCTCAGAGCTGGGATATGCTTCAGTGAACAAAAACACATTTGACATGATGTTTACTGTGCAGCCATTGGTGACTAAGTTGAGACCACAGCATTCCTGCCCTCAATTCGCAGGAACGTTTGTTGATAGATGGCTCACTGAATTTTGAACGGAGGACCTCAATGGCATTGGCTCGGTGCTCTGACATTGAAATTAACCTCGAGCCACTCAATTTCCTGCATTACGTTGAATTTGTGAAAATGTTGTTCATTGTTATGTTGTTCATACTGGAACAGCAGCATTGTAAGATTTTGAATGTTTGGTGTTGTTTGGGTACAGGATGTTCCAGGAGCTTTAGCTCCACGCTTCACTCATCCTACCACGCTCTCATCCCAAAGTCACAAGGCTTCGGCAAGAGCCAGAAGCTCTAGCAACTCTTCCACTACCTGAACCACTGGAATCACTTTGGGACAGGATACCGAGGGTCATCCATCTCCACCATGCGCAGTCTCCTCAAGTGAATGAACGGTGCAGGAAATCGTGGGCTATGGTGTATGACTATAAAAATTATTATCGGCCATGATATACATTGTTGAATAAAGGCCTTCCCTAAGCCACCACTCAATCTCACAAAACTAGTCCATTTAAATGCTGTGCAATGCCCTAGGCATTCCACGTGAGTGTGACCGGGGGTCCCTTTGTTCCACATCCTGGCCGTGATCTCCACGCGAAAACTGGGTCAGTTAATGTCCGAATCAGAATCTTTAATTAGGCTGGACGAATCTGATGAGCTATGAAGCTCTTTTTTTCACAGATGTCCAGTCGGGGCGAGTCAGAAAGTTACAACAACAAACAACAGTACAAACAGATAGGAGGGCAAAGTAAAGGAACGCGAAGAAAATTTTGACTTAAAACTTTCGTGACTGCAGGAATTCATATTCTTGGTTCTTTCGGTAAAGTCACGTAAATAGAAAACAAAAAACAATAAAATAAAGACCGCTTGTGTTGCGATTGAAACGTCCTGGGTTTTTTGCTTTTATTATTTTCAATTTATTTTTTATTTGTTTTATGTATTTAATTATTTAATTTGAATTTGATTTCTTGTTTTCTATTTACGTGACTTTATTTACGTGACTTTACCAAGAATATGAACGCTAAGCAAGTCATGAAATAAAAATATGTAAGAGTTCAAATTGCATTAGTGCATCAATTCCTGCCAAATTTTTTTATCACCAAATGCCATTTTGGGCAATGCAGTATAACAAAAACAATCCCAGATGTTTGGCTAGTACCAGTTACAGTGTATGTTTTTGTTGTTGTTTTGCTATGGGAGTAAACCCATGCAGAGAAAGGGACCAGAATTAGGAAAGCGAAACCAGGCACTCCTTCAGAAGATGCCATGCACGGGCGTGACCACTGCACCACCCTGACGCCCAAACAAATGTAATTCAAATAATCTACAATACTGGCAAATAAACCCTATTAGTGTCAACCGAATATCCGGACAATCTGGCCTGTGTATAGCTGCATCGGTGTTTCTATAAGTCGTATTCAAATTGCCTGCTATGAATAATATTTTAAAGTACAGGTTGCCCACCTCTGGTTTTATTTAACTTACCAGTTGTACTCATTCTGTTTGTCACAGGTAATATGGCAAGGAAAATATTTCGCAGCACGATTAGGACAATTATGGTGACACATGTGACCCCCTCTACACAAGTAACAGTTGAGAGTCAATGCTGTGATGTTGTGCGATTGGTGCAAGCGACCCCATCGTTGTGTTTTAATGTTGAGCAGTTAAACTTGCACTGTTGTGGGGTGAGGTCAAGGCCGATGTCTGCTTGCAGCGGTGTCAAGATGAGCGTTTTGAAGAGGCTCGCGAAGGATGATACTTGGCAGTTGGGTGCAGTCTCCCTCCATTAACAACAGAGGGCAGAGGAGCGACACTCACAACAATTGGCTGAGCACTGGGCGTATACAACGCATGAAGTCGGCAGCAAGTTTATCTCAGGGAGTTGACCCGCACACGACAACTGGGTCTGTCCCGCGTGTTCACGCTATAACGCGGTTGCCTTCATTTAGGGAACGCGCACCGCCATAAGGCGACTTGTGAGCGGTCGACGCCGAACTACTTTCTTGAGCTGCGCGGTTGAGCGAGACGAGACGGTAACGCGGCGGCGTCCCCTCAAGTTGTTTGTAACCCAATTCTGACTGCGCAGTAAGAGGCGGTGGGGGGGTCACCAAGTGACACGCAGCTTGACCGTGGAGTAGACCGCGAGGACGCCAACGTCGCCTAGGCAACGCCGCCCCCCTCTGGCTCTGCCTGCCTCGCTCTGTGCACGTGAGGTGTCAACCACGTGACGCGGGCCACTGCGCGCGTTGCGTCACCGCTCACCGTGGGGGCCCCTCCGCTACGTCCACATCGTACAGTCGCACATTCATTAATAGTCACACTCTTAATCATGTTTATGGTCATCGTCATTAAAGGTGAGTTTAATAATACTACTACACAATGTGTGCATTAATATATACGGCATGAATAAAACGCACCTGTAAATATCCTAAGTAAGTTTGACCTGACATTATTGCACAACAATTGCCCAGCCACCGTGGGATGTTTATCCTCCAATGTGTATCTGGCTCTGACCTGACTTATATAAAAGTGCAGCTCTGCAATTGCTTGGTCACACCACCGCTGGTGAAAAGACCTTCATGAGAGCAAACTCTTTACGAGTATTTGGTCTACTTTTCCATATAACAATAGGTTTTACCCTTTCTGGCAATACAACAGGTGTCAAGATGTTAAAACACCAAACAGAATCCTCATTCAAGGAATCCTGTCTGCATTAACCACACGTACTTGTGGTGAACATTCTTTGAAACTGATTAGTCCACACCAGGAAGGTCCCATATTCTACTTTTCCACGTTGACCAGATGTGTTGGAAGAGCCGGCTGAAAGCCACACTTTGCTGCATCACACACGACTTGCCGATCAGCTGTGGTGTGCCCATTTAGCGACCTCTGGTCTGTGAGTTCCGTTTACTAACCATTAACAGCATGGCAGCTTTCTAATTGGCTTGTGTGACAATTCACCTGTGTCATTATCTCTTGCACTGCCTGAAATAAGTTTTGGCGTAAGGGAGGGAAATTATGACTCACCCACCTGCACCTGCCTTGTGCTCCCAGACACCTAAGGACCTTACTACCGCTGTGAGAAATTGACGGGCGTAGACTGCTGTATGGCGATGATGTATTCACGTCGTTCCTGCTGTTTTCCTCTTTTGCTAGGTGATGCAATTGGTGTGCCAACACCTCCAGATGCAGTTCCTGAAGGACCTGGGCATTCGGGACATGTTCGTTTTGCCTGTGATGAATGAGTTTGTCCGAACACACAGGGAAGTCAGCCTGTTCATCGAGGTGCGTTTCCCATGTTTATTTCACTCGATTGGTCGTCTGTTTGCAAGGTCATGCTCTGCCCAGAGGTCACCCACTGAGATTTTTTTTACCGTAACATTACCGTCACTTGGGTTTGGTGATCGATTCAACGGGGCAAAAATATTTGTAAGAAGCGTAAACATGGCAACGTGATCATTGTCAGACCACGGAGAACCTTCAGAATGCCGAGTATGATCTTTAAATTGATCCTGGACTCGTTCGGGGGATATTTGAACAATTTGAATATTGGGGCGATATTGTCTTGCTACGGGTCTGAGTGAGAAGTCTCCCAGCGGTTTTTTGAGTCCATAATCGAGATTTTTGGGTTAGAGCACGTAAACATGCACTCAATGATACACTAAATATGCACTATTTATTTATATATATGCTAAATTATTTTGTTGATATGTAAACTCTGACTTTAACATAGCCACTTCCATGACCAGTTACATGCTAATTCCTCACATTAACATTATGTTAATCTCCCATTTACATGCTAATTTCTGACTTTAACATCCTGCTAATATATCACATTAGCATAGCTACTTCAATGCTAAATCGTTCTGTTGATATGTAAACTCCTTTGTCAAGGTGCTCCGCTCCTCCCACCCAGCTTAAAATACGCTGCCAAGCTTAGCAGTGTTCATTGGAGCGCTGTCTTTCCGACAGCTCTGTTTCTTCACCTGAGGACGGCTGCTTGTGTTGTGGCCGAAACGTCGTGATAATTTTATTTAATAGTTTTTATTTTATTATTTTATTATTTCCCTTCTACTTGACTTTACCGAAAAAACCAAGAAGATGAATCCCTGCAGTCACGAAAGCTTTAAATCGAAAATCAACACACGTGGTACGAAACAAGTATCATATGTTATAAGAATAATATAAACATGCAATATTCACGGCAATGGCAGTGTTGTTCAGCGTGCCCTGCTGTGGAAGCCAGCCACATGAGTTTGATAACCAGTCATGACTAGTATCAGTGGAAAGCAAAATCTGAACTGGTTCAATGCTTTGCTGACCCAGACTGAGCAGTATGGAGTGCTAATAAGTTAACCGGATGATACATTATTATTTGGCAATGCTGCTGCTGCGTTGGCAGTGGTGCCCAAGAACAATTAACTAAAAAACTCAACACATTAGTCAGTAATGTTGTGGCCTCAATAGACACAACATTATATGCAACGTTTCGGGCCATGGTCCTTCTCCCATTTGTACAATGAAAAAGGGCCATTGCCCAAAAGTCTACATTTTTTCATTTTTATTTAATTTTAAGGTCATTGTTATTGACGAACGTGTTGAGTTACCATGATAATTAAGAACAGATTTTGGTAGAAAGGTCCTGTTACTATGATGAATGTATCCTCTAGACAAACATACAAATTCATCACAGGGTTGCCTAAAGCTTGCCAATAGAAAATAATGCCGATTAAGTTGTGGGCACCCGACATTCACTTGCCCTGCGGCCACTCCCTCAACGACACGAGTCGCATTGACTCAGGGTCCCGCGGGTAGTTCCATGACTCGGTGGTCCAGGAGAGTGGCACGAGCGATGCGGGCATCAGCTGGGCGCCACAAGGGCCGCCATGCTTCGAGTCACTCGCACAGCTCCCTGTTCAGCACGACGTGAACGCATTCCCAGCCTTCTGATCTATGTGGCTTTTCCGAATCAAGCAAATTGTCACTGATAATTTAGCACATTTGCTATGCTATTTAAAAAATATCTAGCGATTCATTTTATATAGCGTCGTTCATGATTATTGCATCTCAGAATTTCTGAGGAGCCAAAGACCAAGCTGGAATATTGCAAGGGAGGTGAGCCTGCACCAACAATTGCCCTGCATTTCTATATATGTTCAGATGTTGCCAGCCAATTAGTGAGTGTGTATATATGTGGAAGGAAACTGGAGCACACAGATAAGTCACTGCTGAGTGCATTAATCACCCTTTGTGAGATTTGACGCAGCATGTAATTAAAATATATTTCCAATTTGTCTTCGGGTGATTTTGTAGGTGTTTGTTTTAAGCAAGAGGAGAGTGGAGTTTTAATGCCATGTCCTGAATGGGCCTTCCATTACAAAGTCCTCATTCAGGATCCCAGTCCCACAACATTTCAAGCCTCCCTCTCAGTTCTACTGCTCTTTGCACTGAACATTTAAACCTACTTATTGGGCCTTCTGATATGCCCTCTTTGGTATCATGACATGCCATTTCCTATACTGGATCATTGTAATCATCGCTCCATCATGCCTCCTTGTCAGTCAGTAAACTTCTAACATTGGTGTCGTGTGTGTCTGTTGCAGGGATACTCTGGGGGGCCCTTTCTTTGCCAGGACTCAAACGGCCGCTGGTTGCTTTCTGGAATCACCAGCTGGGGTGTTGGCTGTGCACGGGCATACCAGCCAGGTGTCTAGCGCACAGTCGCCAAGTTCATGGACTGGATTCACCAGAACATGCAGTAGTCTCTTATACATTTCTGCACAAGCAGAATACTATAGATCAGGGATATAAATATTTTGGGAACTAAACATCAAAATAATTAATTAAGGCAATAAATATATTTTTCTAAAACTGATTTAAAGTTAATGTTAAAAGGTTAATTTAATGAGCTGAATGCTATATTTTAACTGCACCATAATGCAAAAAAAAATTCCAAGTGAACACAGATTTTGGGTCAAATCAGAAAAGTATTTTTTTTACATGCGTTGTCAATAGCGTTTTTATCTTTTGGGTTTGCCACACATGTCAACGGGCCTGGCAAAGCAAACATGAGCATGATGTTGGCATTGGCAGGAGATGAAGACAGAGCTTGCTATTTTTCAATGTTGCTTAATTCTTTCAAAACTGACACAATGGACAATGAATGCACTGTCTAAATATTTGGCCCAACCTGATTATACATGCTAGCAAAGTGAGTGTTGTCCAAACTACGTATGATACATTTATATTCTTGTTATATTTTGACCTGGGTCATCAACTCGCATCTCCCATACATTAATTGCCATGGATGTTGAGCAGTAGGGGTACTCAGAGGGGGTCTATTGGCCTTCTAGGGGACCACTGCAATGATCGGGGCATCCAGAAGGGATGATGAGTTCCACAGGGAGAACGTTCTTCATTGCCTTTGAGTGTCCATGGCAAGGTTATTGGTGATT
Source organism: Petromyzon marinus (assembly GCF_048934315.1). Classification (NCBI taxonomy): domain Eukaryota; kingdom Metazoa; phylum Chordata; class Hyperoartia; order Petromyzontiformes; family Petromyzontidae; genus Petromyzon; species Petromyzon marinus. Next base: position 2,449,061 of record NW_027423688.1, on the reverse strand, counting down.
ACCTTCACCTCCCCCGGTCAACACAGTCCATGAGTTTGTGAGTTTTGCTTTACTAACGACATGAAAACAAGACTGGTTTGCACAAGGAGCCTGCAAAAATTTTATTTAGAAAACCTCATGAAACGTGATGCATGGCACTTATCTGAGACGCCCCTTATCTGAGACGCCCCTGTGTAAATGGCGTGATATCAAGACCATTATTATCATAGTGAACTACATGACGTGTGTAAGAAAACTATATAAACATCTATTGGAAACATTTCATGAAAATATGTACAAAAATGAACACTTTAATAGTGTTTCATGGTATTCCAAAAATTTAGACATTTGATTGGTTAAGATGGTTTACTCGTTGGGATGATAAATGGCAATGATCCTTCATCATGTAAAAGACTGTAAGCTGCTTTCAAAAATATATATTTTTTGAAGATCGTATTCACACTCTGCAACAGTCTATTTTCCACATCAAACCATAACGTGTCTGTCGACTGCAATTGAAAATTGATGCATGCTTAGTAGCGATCGGGTGAATAAACATTGCAATGTGTCACATGTTCGTGTCTGGGTGGCTTTTGCTTGAGATTAGGGATCTTGTGAAAAAAGTTATAAGACTTTATATGAAAACCTCCACAGAGGCCGATTTTGACACTGTTGGTACAAGTCATCAGAAAGTCCAATTAGCTCCATCCACATCCTTCTGAACCGCATAATTCCATCTCTCTTCTAGCCTATGACACATCCATTTAGCCCCATCCAGCCAAACAAGCTGTATCATGGGACCTTTTTCCAGAATCAAAGTGTGAAAAATAATAAAAGGTTTTATCCTTTCTGGCAGTAAAGCAGGAAGTGGTGTTAAAATGTTCAAACAACCAATTAGAAACCTGTTGCAAGGAATCAAGTTACTGCATTAACCACACACGTGACTTGTGGTCAATATGCAAACAAACATGCTCTGATAATATTTGAATTGTCTTTGAAACTGATTGGCCTACACCAGAGACAGCCTTCTTTATGACCTAGTCTCACCACCAGTGTCAGATCAGAGATCGCCAAAAGGGGAACAGTGCAAAGGCAATGCCACACGTATCGGAGCATTTATAGCTAACCACTGCCCACAGCTCCCCAATCACTCGGTGTGCTCACCGCGGTGCCACCACTCCCCCCTCACAATGTGCAAACCACTACGCCACCAATCTCCACATTCTCACAGTGCGCTCACTGCTGCGCCACCGGTCCCCACTCACAGCTAGAATATGAATTAAATGTCCACAGTCATCGTTTTCTGATTTCCGAAATAATACGAGTTGCATTTCATTCAACATTGGGGAGGGGTCTGCCCTTCATTTAAGGCCCTGGCTGCTTACAGAATTGTCACAGACTGTTTTGCCTCAGCAGCTTTCCTCTTTTCTCCTGATGATGATCGAAACGTCGTAGTTTTTTGTTATTTTTAAAAATTATTTTCTCTCAACTTATCTACGTGACTACCGAAAGACCCAAAGAATATGATTTCATGGATGTTTATGAGGTCTGTTGCTGAGGGTTTCAAAGAAGTGGAGGCCTCTCTCAGTACATAAGAGTGAGGGGTTGTAGGTTTCGGCTTGGGTCATGGGTACGGGTTATTTTTTGGCATATTTTATTTTAAAAAAATCGAATTCCAACGTCGTGGATATTGTGATGTTTGGATTATTGACGGTAGAATTAATATTATTGCGAATATTTCTTATATTCTCGTTTTATGCCACTGATTATTGATGTAAAAAATAGGTTCAAATTTAAACGGCATGCAAAGAAGGTTTCAGTTAATTATGAAACAATTCGCAACTGTTGATTTATGTGTTGTAGTGTATGATTGTCTGCTCGACTCAATTTCTGAGGATCTCACGTTTATTTCTATATTATTGTACATTTTACAGTAGTGCTATAAAAATGAAATGAAAAAAATGTTAGCTTTTCACCACAAACAAGGCTACAATGGTTATGATATTGTGATAATTAGATTTTCACCACAAACTAGGCTACAATGGTTATGATAGTGATAATTAGATTTTCACCACAAACTAGGCTACAATGGTTATGATAGTGATAATTAGATTTTCACCACAAACTAGGCTACAATGGTTATGATATTGTGATAATTTGATTTTCACCACAAACAAGGCTACAATGCTTATGATATTGTGATAATTAGATTTTCATCACAAACAAGGCTACAATGGTTATGATATTGTGATAATTTGATTTTCACCACAAACTAGGCTATAATGGTTATGATAGTGTGATAATTTGATTTTCGCCACAAACTAGGCTACAATGGTTATGATATTGTGATAATTTGATTTTCTGCCACCAATTTACAATTAGATTCGTTGCTTCGCATATTCCCTGATATTTTGTTTAGACCGCAAGCGTTTATCCATTTAAACTTTTGCTAACTAGCTTGTTTATGTCATCTAGAATATGAATACAATTTTCACCATCATCGTTTTCTTATTTCTGGGACAATTGTGCCCTAAATAATAGGAGTTGCATTACATTCAGATCTTGGCTGATGACGTAGATGAATCCAGTCTGTGATGTCACAGTCATGTGGGAGGTACCTTTGACATCATGATGTCTATGACGTCATGCACCACGTGTCATTCATATTGGAAGAACTGCGTTTATTGGTGGCTGTGTTTCTTGTCTCAGCTAAAATAAGCGTGATATTATTTAGCCTCGTGGTTATTAAAGCCTCCACTACTGTTGATGAAACTGAAATTAATCTCAGCAGTTGTCAGCCTGCACATCATTTAACCGGTGAGCCTGAAAGGGGTGGTTTAAGGATTGTTTGCGTGTTAATGGGGTTTATTATTGAGGCTTTCAAGGGTGTGGGGGTCTCACTCACTACATGAGCATGAGGGGTTTGGGGGTTTCGCTCAGCTTATGGTAACGTGTTGTAACAAATACGTTTAAATATATAATTTTAGCAAATGTTATTAGAAAATCAAACTGAAAGGGGTGGTTTAAGGATTGTTTGCGTGTTAATCGGGTTTATTATTGAAGCTTTCAAGGGTGTGGGGGTCTCACTCACTACATGAGCATGAGGGGTTTGGGGGTTTAGCTTAGCTTAAGGTAACGTGTTGTAACAAATACTTTTGAATATACAATTTTAGCATATGTTATCAGAAAATCAAACTGCAATGTCGTGGATATTGTCATTCTTGGATTCTTGACGGTAGAATTAATATTGATGTGGATATTTCTGACATTGTCGTTTTATGTGACTGATTATTGATGTAAAAATTAGTTTCAAATAGAAACGGCATGCAAAAAAGGTGAACATTAATCATTAAACAATTCCCAATTGTTAATTTGTGTTGCAGTGTATGATCATCTGCTTGACACAATTTATGATTTTCTCTTTTATTTCTATAATATTGTAAATGTTACAATAGTTTTTTTTCATAAGATGCCATTTTAAAAATATAATTTTACATTGTCACCTCAAACTAGACTCAAATATTCATAATATTGTGGTAATTGGATTGTCTGCCATCAAATTAAGACAATTAGATTCGTAACTTGGAATATCACTTCATATATTGCTGTTTCTAACATTGTTGAGACCGTAACCGTGTAACCTTTCAAAACGTTGATAACGAGCCTGTTTAAGTCATCTAGATTACGAATAAAATGTACACAATCATCATTTTCTTATTACTGGGACAATTGTGCCCGAAATAATCTGAGTTACATTACATTTAACATTGCGAAGGGGTCTGCTGTTCAGGTCAGATCCTGGCTGATGACGTAGTTGTCTCCAGTCTGTGATGTCACAGTCATGTGGGTGGTACCTTTGACATCATGATATCTATGACGTCATGCACCACGTGTCATTCATATTGGAAGAGCTGTGTTAATTGGTCGCTGTGTTTCTTGTCTCAGCTAAAATAAGCGTGAGATTATTTTGCCTCGTGGTTATTAAAGCCTCCACTATTGTTGATGAAACTGAAATTAATCTCAGCAGTTGTCAGCCTGCACATCATTTAACCGGTGAGCCTGAAAGGGGTGGTTTAAGGATTGTTTGCGTGTTAATGGGGTTTTCATTGAGGCTTTCAAGGGTGTGGGGGTCTCACTCACTACATGAGCATGAGGGGTTTGGGGGTTTAGCTCAGCTTATGGTAACGTGCTGTAACAAATACGTTTAAATATATAATTTTAGCAAATGTTATTATAAAATCAAACTACAATGTCGTGGATATTGTGATTTTTGGATTCTTGACGGTAGAATTAATATTGATGTAGATATTTCTTACATTGTTGTGAGAATTAGTTTCAAATAGAAACGGCATGCAAAAGAGGTGAACATTCATCATTAAACAATTCCCAATTGTTAATTTACGTGTTGCAGTGTATGATCGTCTGCTTGACACAATTTATTATTTTCTCTCTTATTTCTATAATATTGTAAATGTTACAATAGTTTTTTCATAATAATGCAGATACTCCTGCATTTTGTCTTGTTATTCAACAATTATTTAATTGATGGAAAACATTGTTTGTAAAGCAAAATTATGTAAATGCATTTACAATTAAATAATGTGCAACTGGACGCGATTATTTCGCATTCTAGTTTTTAAAAGATGCACAACCGGTGATAAAAGTAAAGTTAATCTCGTCAGTTGTGAGCCTGGTCTTCATCACATCTGAAAAGTGAGCCCGACACGGGCGTTTGAAAAATGATCAGGGATCGTTGTTAATAATTAGGGGTGAAAAGTTGTGGTTATGGGCTACAGGCTGAGTTTTAGTGTTTGGGGATAGAGTTAAGGGTTAGAGTTCACAGTTATAATTAGAGGTTGGAGTTTGCCATACGGGCAAGTGTGATACATATTCTTAGTTTTTTCGGTAAAGTCACGTTGAAGGGAAACAACTAAATAACAAAATATATATATAAAACAATAAAAAATTCTCACGACGTTTCGACCATAACTCAAACGGTCATCATCAGTTATGGTCGAAACGTCGTGAGAATTTTTTATTGTTTTATATATATTTTGTTATTTAGTTGTTTCCCTTCAACGTGACTTTACCGAAAAAACTAAGAATATGAATTACTGCAGTCACGAAAGCTTTAAATCAAAAGTGTGATACAGTTACGGTTTAGAACTTAGAGTTACGGTTGTGTATTAGGGTTTGTGTATTAAAGGTTAGTGTTCGGTATGACGGGTTAGGGTTGCCTATCAGGTGTTCGGGTTATGCTTGAGTAATAGTATTTTGATGTTTGGGCGAGGGATATTGCTCAGGTAATTCGATTGGTTGACCTCTGATTAGATTACCCGTTATGTTCCTAATTTCATCAGGTCTCAGAAGCTAAGCAGGGTCTAGCTTGGGGAGTGATTGGATGTCCTAGCATTGGGTGGCCACCACGTGCTATAAATGGTGTAATAGCCATTGTGAGCATTGGAGGGCAGTGCAGAAATATATTTTCTTTTGCAGTCTCCCCGACCTTCACCAACCCACACTGACCAGCGTTTTTAAGTATGGTTACATAACCCTCATCATCCATGAGGCATTGAGAGGCGTTTATCAACCAGTGGATTAATACAAATGGGTTCTACATGAACAGGGTTAAGTCTGACGATTATGTTCAATGGAATAGTGGATTGGAATAAACATGTGTGAGTGGGTGAGTGAATGAGTGAGTGAGCGGGTGCACAAGTGAGTGAGTTGGCGGTAAGCAAGTAAATGAAGGGGCTTGTAAATCAACATGCACAAGAGTGAGTGAACTGGTACTGTGAGTGGAAAATGGTAATTATTGAGAGGATGAGTGATTAATTGAGTTGATAAATTTGATCCTTGTTCTAACCCCTCCAGGCCACCAACATCAAACAGACACAACACCTACAACATGGACAGACAACTTAAGTGGGCTGATATCTTGGAGCACTATGAGAGTAAGTTACATATACCTACATAAAATAGTTTGTTAGAATCAGAATATTTATATATTCTGGAGAATTCTGATGAGCTATAAACTTACTTTTCACAAATTACTAGGAAATGCAGAGGAGAACTCCATAATAATGGCATTCAGCAGAACTGGCTTGGTGGGTAAGGGATTAGACACTGATCCAGCATGGCAGAGAACGTTTATTAAGCTCTGGGTTTCAGCAACCTATAATTAAACTAGGGTCTCAAGTTTATGGAATGAATGATCTCAACATGCTCACAAAAATATGACATGTAAAGTGTTAATGCCATGTGATGAATATTTCTCAATAGCAGGGCCTGTAGTGTGATAAGAGGTAACTAGAGGGATCTCAGAATGAGTTCTGTGAAATCTCCATGTGCTTCATTCTCTAACCCATCACTCATCCTTTGAATGAAATGTCTGTGCTCCGTAGTCCGGAAGTCGCAGCTCCAAACGACCACGTGGGGGGACATTATGGACAGAGTTGACCCTTTCCCGAACCAAGGTGACAAGAATTGCGACCAAAAGGTGTGTATATGGTCGGTGAGGGTCAAGGACACCGTCTGTACACGATAGTACAGCATGCCACCACACGATTAAACTACAACATGACTACACATCACATCACCAAACCATCTCTCCACACCACCTTTCCCATCATACCACCCCATCATCCAGTCAATAACCCATCACAGAACCTCACCATGTGTCTACACCATCACACGACACGATCTCTCCATAACATTCCAACACATCACATCTAAATACCACCACATCATCTCCCGACATCACCCCATCTTGCCACCATGTCACGCCATATCCCACTCGTGCATGCACATAAATTGGCCTTTTTTTCAGGCAGTGACGCGACCTCTGTCTGTGAGCTCATTGGAAGGTGCTATTCCAGTTGCCCACGATGAGCGCTGCTGTTAGATTTTTCCAGATTATGGGCAGCTAGATCCTTACAATGGAACATTCTGTGGCACCTATTGCCCGTGATGAATGTTAATAACAATCGCCATTAAATTATCGCAGTTGATCAAGGCCTCAATGGGGTTCATGAGGTCTGTGGGGTCGATAGGTGTCTGTGGGAATATATGAGGGTGTAACATGTATCATTAGTTTGTAGGGTTTAGGCGAATTAGTGGTTAGGGATACATTAATGCTTTGTTCAAAAGTACTGATTGGTAAAGGTTTGTTTTAACATCGGGTGATTGTGTATATGTATGTGTGTGCTCAGCATATTTGGATGAGCCAATATACATGTTTGCCTCCATGCATAGGTGTGTGAGTATGCATTTGTGTATGGGTGGAAATGCATGTTTGCGTGCGTGTGGGTATTATTTTGTGCATGTGTGTGCATGTTTGAATGTTCCTGTGCTTATCGTTGCGCATATGCACGAATAGAAGCAGCTCAAGTGTAGGCGCCCCAAGAACCAGAGGAGCATTCGGGAGATGAATAACCTCGGCGAGGTGAAGCCTCTCGAGGAGGAGAAGCGCTTCACCAAATTGAAGCACCACTGCCTCCGGACCACGGCCACCAGCACCACCACCAGCACCACCACCAGCACCACCGCCAGCACCACCACCAGCACCACCGCCAGCACCACCACCAGCACCACCACCAGCACCACCACCAGCACCACCGCCACCTCCTCCGCTACCGCTACAACCACCACTACCACTCCTATACAGGGCCCAATCACACTGCACATTGGAGAAGATGTCTTTAGAGAAGGAGCCGCTGAGCCAGGGTAAGCAACTCTGCGTGTGTCCTGTGTGTATTTATTATGATTGTTTACGCAGGATAAGCATCAGTGAGTCTCAAGACCTTTTTTCAGCAGGGTCCTGCCAAGTTTTGTTAGTAATCGGGAACAAAATGACTGTTGTTTGCGATCCTAATTGAGTGATATGCATTGCTTATGTGGGTTCAGTTATGGGGAGAAAGCTGCAGAGCCCACCCAGAACAGGGGGAGAGAACAAACTCCACACAGAGAAAGTGGCCCAGTTGGGAATCGAACCTAGATCCCTCTAGTTATGAGGCAAAGATGTTCCAGCTCTGCCACCCGCACAAACACACAGACAATGCAAACCCCACATGTACATTCGGCGATAGAAATGTTCTCCATAATTGCTTTCTGGGTGAGACCACGTAACAATTCGGTAATATATTCACCATGTAACCCTACATCCACTATATTGTTGCCAGACTAATGCCCGTTTCCTGGCCAACTACCAAGTGTATTTTTACTGCACAAGGATAGCTGCCATTGGGAGGAGGGGGGTGCCCCCTTTCAAATGCATTAAGACGAGAAATGCAAGATGTGAGTGGCTCATCACGTGTAAAGCGCTCTGAGATGCCATCAAAGTCAAAGGGGGCAACTTAGTCGACCACGAATCACCATAGATATTTTTCCACAATCGTGCATGGGTGAAGCGGGCCAGCGATAGCGGGTTCATCACTCACTGCTTACAGTTCAGCTCTGGCGTCCTGCCCTGGGTATTAGTGCTGCTGCGTAAACCACAAAGACACGCACACCCTCTCCTTCATAGCACACGTTAAAAATCTCCCCTGATGTCATTGGAAATGAGTATGCCATTGTGTGCCAGGGATCAATTATAGTACACATATACAAATGTCACTGCAAGTTATTCCATTGGATTTACACAGCAATTCCAGCCACTACTGTGAAACTACAGCAGTCTGTGTTAGATTCAGCAGCACCTTTCTTCGTGCTAGCCTTGCATTGAGAGAATGACAGCTGCAATGCCAAGCGTACTCACTGATTGTGATGTTTTCTGTGGTTATTAAATTCGAATTAATCCGCCACACAGTCCACCTACAGATTGTAAGGAGACGACTGCGATGTCTGCCATAGCAAGAAGGTTGAACGGTGTCATGCGCGTCTCTTCACAGAGCGGAGTCAGCGCAGCAATCCTCGCAGGCCGTTGAAGAGAAGAGAGAGGTTGTGGAGAAGAAGATGAAAGAGGAAGTGAAGGAGGAGGTGAAAGAGGAAATGGAGAAGGTGGAGAGGGAGTTGGAGAAGACAAATGAGGAGATAGCGGTGGAGGACGAAGAGGACGACAAGGAGATGGAGGAGAAGATGGCTGTGGAGGAGGAAAAGGAGAAGATGGTGGTGGTGGTGGTGGAAGAGATGGTGATGCAGGAGGTCGAAAAGACGGAGAAAGAGAAGACGGAGGAGACAGAGGAGGCGACGGGGAAGGAGACAGAGGAGGAGACAGAGGAGGAGACAGAGTGGCAGGAGGCGGTGGTAGTGCAGGAACGAAAGGGCCTGGCTCGTGTGGCGAACGCGATCCATGCGCTCTTCCGCAGCATGATGCTGTTTGGTTGCGGCCGGTCGACCGCACAGTTGGGGTGATGGAGGTGCCACTGGGACCGCAGCCGGGGAAGGAAACTGAGCAGCAGATGCCAGGACTGTACTGGACACTGACTGCTGCCAACAGACTAACTCTGTTAAGAGTTAGCATCAATCCAATGCATTATGTAATAATTATCATTGTTGTTTTTATTATAAACTTTATGACATAAACCTATGAGGAAACAATGTAACTTTGCATTGCTTGTGAGCGCTGCCTGGGTTGGTTCAATGTGCCTTGGCTCGTGTGCAGTGTCCCGGCTGTGTGTGCGGCAGTACAATGACAACTATGTCATGAGAGAAGTTTCAGGCAATGGCCCTTCTTCAGAACGTGTACAAGCAGTGGTGGGAAAAGATCATCAGGCGATTCGTCTGACACATCCACCCCTTCACTGCCCCACTGCCCCTCTGCCAAGCTGCTTCCGCTGTCCTGCTGCCCCTCTGCCCACTGCCCCATTGCCTCACTGCCCCTCTGCTCCGCTGCCCCACTGCTTTGATGCCACTCTGCCCTAATGCCCCGCTGTTCCATTGCTCCACTTTCCCACTGCCATCACATCCATCACGAAGCAGCGAGACGTCCATACCACCTCATTAAATATTACCCTGATGTGCACGCAGAGAGAGAGACCCTCGTTTAGCATTGCATACTGGAGGGGGCTGCTGTGATGCAATGGCTCGTAAACTTCACTGGCAATAGAGAGATTGCTGGTTCCACCTTCTGGCACAGCAGTTGAAACAAATGGTCGAGTATCTGAAGTTCCCCTGCCTCTGTCCGCCAAACAGTACAACTGGGTACACCAAAATCGAGTGGCAAGTTGCGTGTGGTGGGTAAAAGTGTGGGTACTCCTTCCTCTTCAAAATCATCTGACGAGTATGGAAGAATAGACCAAAATATCGTTCAAACGCCTTTCTAGAGGTCTCTCTTGTGGAAATTCTTCCTGCCAGCAGAGGCATGAGAAAGCAATTGCAGGACTGCTCCACAATACCAATTGTGTTGGCAAAGTATTCCAATAATGCTGCGTTCTAAACAGGCTGCATATGTATTTAACATGGGGGGAGGTGTTGATTGTTTAGAGATGGTCCAGTGGCTCAGAGGTCAGAGCACTAAAATGGGGTTGAATCCAGGCATTCACCTACGATTAAAGCAGGTTCTCAAGTCTGGTGAATTAATGGTCTCAGCGCGGTTGCCATTGACTGCACATTATAAACCATCACATTACTGCTTGGGTGAGTGGGAAATTGAGTAAGTGGGTGGGTAGGTGGTGGATGAATGAGTGCATCGGTGTGTGGATATGTGGGTGAGTGGATGGGTAATTGGATCAGTTGGTGCCTGGTTGAGTGGATGGTTGGTGGTTGAATGGGTGGATGGGTAATTGAATGAGTTGGTTAGTGTGTAAATTGGTGGATGTGTGAATGTGTTAATGAGTAAGTGGATGGTTGAGTTGGTGAATTATTAGGTGGGTGGATGAGTGAGTGGGTGGGTCAGTGAGTTAGTTTGAATGAATCAGTGGTTGAGTGGCTAATTAAATGAATGGGGAGCTGAATACATGATTTGGTGCTTGGGTGGGTCAGTGGGTAATTGAGCGAGTGGGTGAATGAGTATAGGGGTGAGTGGATTTTTGAATGAGTGATTGGGTGAATGGGTGAGTTCGTGAGTCTGTGTGTGAGAGGGTAATGGAGTGGTTGGATGTGTGAGTGGGTAAATTAGTGGGTGAATGAGTGGTGGGTGAGTGGGGAGGTGATTGAGTGAGTGGGTGAGTTAGCTGGTGGGCAAGTGGGTGCGTGGGTGGGTGGGAGAGCGGGTGGGTGAGTTAGTAGGTGGGTGAGTGAGTGAGCGGGTCAGTGAGTGAGTGAGTGGGTGGCTGGGTGAGTGGGTGGTTGAATGGGTGGGTGGGTGAGTGGGTGGGTGAGTGAGTGGGTGAGTGGGTGGGTGAGTAGTTGAGTGGGTGGGTGAGTGGGTAATTGAGTGAGTGGGTGAATAAGTACGTGGGTAAGTGGTATTTGAATGATTGAGTGATTGGGTGAGTTGGTGAGTGTGTGTATGAGTGAGTGAGTGGGTGGGTGAGTGAGAGTGGGTGGGTGGGTGAGTCAGAGTGGATGGGTGAGTAGGTGGGTGGATGGGTGGGTGAGGGTGAATGGGTGGGTGGGAGATTGAGTGAGTGGATGAGTGGGTGGGTGAGTGAGTGTGTCGATATGTGGTGAGTCTGTCCCTGGTGAGTGTCTCTGGTGAGTCTGAGAACCAGACACTGTTCTGACCATTCCGTCCCCTTCGAGCGCCTTGCTGGCCTTCATCGGGGCTCACTACCAACACGAGCTGCCCCAGATATGTATATAAGAATCAAAATCTGAATATGTAATCATACTGGAGGAATCCGATGAGCTATAAAGCTTTTTTCAGAGATGTCCAGTAGGGACGGCTTTGTACGTTACATCAACAAACAATACAAAAAAAACGATCGGAGTGCAAGGTATAGGAAATGTAAACAAATCACTAAAAAAAGAATAAACTAAGCAATTTTTAAAAATATTATCAGGTAAAGTCCAATGAGGTATTAGCTTATTTTTCAGAAGCCACTTGACCACAAATGATAACTCATGTCTGGGGGCAGCTATTGAAGGCTGAATTTCTTTCGCACCGTACATAGCCAACCGTGCTAATCGGAGGTGCCGGGGAAGGACACCAAAAGTATTAGGTTAGGGTCAGGGCTATAGGGTCAGGGCTATAGGGTCAGGGCTATAGGGTCAGGGCTATAGGGTCAGGGCTATAGGGTCAGGGCTATAGGGTCAGGGCTATAGGGTCAGGGCTATAGGGTTAGGGCTACAGGATGTAGGGGCACTGCAGGTTCTCCACAAGGCACGTGATGCCCTCTAGTGGACAAACGCATAACTACAGCTGCTGCAGCTCAAGGAACAAGATATCCGAGCTGTACAGCCTCCACATCGCCACTTCTCCACGCACACAATGCGAGTGGTGCTACTCTGCCGCACAAGCTTCTAAGAGTGCATCTCATCATCAACATTAACTCAACACAAGCAGCACCCTGAAACAGGCTTCGTCTCTCAGTGTCTCATCAGCAGTCAGGCTCGCTTGAACTGGTGAACTGCCAGATGTTACTGAGATGGGGGGGGGGGGGTTCCATGTGGAGGACGTAACCTGTTCATGATTATTGAGGGCGGCTGTTCGATGTGGAGTGACGTCACTTGTTCATGATTATTAGTGAGGGGGGGAGTACTGCATCTTGAGTGACGTCACCCGCTTATGATTATGAATGAGGGGTGGGGGTGTGTCCATTTGGAGGACGTCACCTTCTCATGAATATTAATGAGGGGGGCTGGTCGATGTGGAGTGACGTCACGAACGTTAAGGACATACATTCCTGGGTGATTACAGTAGATATATAACAACAACCGCCATTCGCCACTAAGTGGCGGTGACGTCACCACGACGCTTGTGCCAGGCCATGTGCACCTTGAGGCCACGTGAAGTGTCGAACGCCCGCTGGCAGGAGGTCACGGGGCAGACCCAGGTGCCACGGGTCGCTGCCTGAGATGACTGAGATGACTGGCTGATGCACCACCTGTGCCCCCTATTGTGCCAACCTGCTGTGCCCTAGCCACCCGGCGCTCCCCTCATTGTTGTGAGCGTCGCTCCTCTGCCCTCCATTGTTGTTGGAGGGCGACTACCTCCAAATGCCCAGTAGCGTCCTTCATGAGCCTCCTCCACAGAGGCCGATTTTGACACTGCTGGTACCAGTCATCGGCAACTCCACTCAGCTCCATGTCCTCCTGTACCACACCACTCCATCTCCTCTCTAGCCTGTGCCGCGCCCGTTTAGCCCCCTCGATCCGGCCGAACAAAAGCTGTTTCGGCATGCGGTGGCTGGGCATGCGGGCTACATGACCCAGCCATCGCAGCCTTGCCCGCCGGAGGAGCTCACCGATGGGACCTTGCCCAGATCTTTCAAGGATTTGTGAGCTCCTCACACAATCCAGTCTGGTTAAACCCAGGATGGATCGTAGGCAGGCCTGTCTAAATGTTTCTAACCGGCGAAGATTTTCCATTAGGGGGGTCCACGTTTCGCAAGCGTAGAGAAGTGAGGAAATGACCGTGACCGAGAGGCTTTCAAGGGTGTGGGGGTCTCACTCACTACATGAGCATGAGGGGTTTGGGGGTTTAGCTTAGCTTAAGGTAACGTGTTGTAACAAATACTTTTGAATATACAATTTTAACATATGTTATCAGAAAATCAAACTGCAATGTCGTGGATATTGTGATTCTTGGATTCTTGACGGTAGAATTAATAATGATGTGGATATTTCTGACATTGTCGTTTTATGTGACTGATTCTTGATGTAAAAATTAGTTTCAAATAGAAACGGCATGCAAAAGGTGAACATTAATCATTAAACAATTCCCAATTGTTAATTTGTATTGCAGTGTATGATCATCTGCTTGACACAATTTATGATTTTCTCTTTTATTTCTATAATATTGTAAATGTTACAATAGTTTTTTTCATAAGATGCCATTTTAAAAAATATAATTTTACATTGTCACCTCAAACTAGACTCAAATATTCATAATATTGTGGTAATTGGATTGTCTGCCATCAAATTAAGACAATTAGATTCGTAACTTGGAATATCACTTCATATATTGCTGTTTCTAACATTGTTTAGACCGTAACCGTGTAACCATTCAAAACGTTGATAACGAGCCTGTTTAAGTCATCTAGATTACCAATAAAATGTACACAATCATCATTTTCTTATTACTGGGACAATTGTGCCCGAAATAATCTGAGTTACATTACATTTAACATTAGGAAGGGGTCTGCTGTTCAGGTCAGATCCTGGCTGATGACGTAGTTGTCTCCAGTCTGTGATGTCACAGTCATGTGGGTGGTACCTTTGACATCATGATATCTATGACGTCATGCACCACGTGTCATTCATATTGGAAGAGCTGTGTTTATTGGTCGCCGTGTTTCTTGTCTCAGCTAAAATAAGCGTGAGATTATTTAGCCTCGTGGTTATTAAAGCCTCCACTATTGTTGATTAAACTGAAATTAATCTCAGCAGTTGTCAGCCTGCACATCATTTAACCGGTGAGCCTGAAAGGGGTGGTTTAAGGATTGTTTGCGTGTTAATGGGGTTTTTATTGAGGCTTTCAAGGGTGTGGGGGTCTCACTCACTACATGAGCATGAGGGGTTTGGGGGTTTAGCTCAGCTTATGGTAACGTGTTGTAACAAATACGTTTAAATATATAATTTTAGCAAATGTTATTATAAAATCAAACTACAATGTCGTGGATATTGTAATTTTTGGATTCTTGACGGAAGAATTAATATTGATGTAGATATTTCTTACATTGTTGTGAGAATTAGTTTCAAGTAGAAACGGCATGCAAAAGAGGTGAACATTAATCATTAAACAATTCCCAACTGTTAATTTACGTGTTGCAGTGTATGATCGTCTGCTTGACACAATTTATTATTTTCTCTCTTATTTCTATAATATTGTAAATGTTACAATAGTTTTTTCATAATAATGCAGATACTCCTGCATTTTGTCTTGTTATTCAACAATTATTTAATTGATGGAAAACATTGTTTGTAAAGCAAAATTATGTAAATGCATTTACAATTAAATAATGTGCAACTGGACGCGATTATTTCGCATTCTAGTTTTTAAAAGATGCACAACCGGTGATAAAAGTAAAGTTAATCTCGTCAGTTGTGAGCCCGGTCTTCATCACATCTGAAAAGTGAGCCCGACACGGGCGTTTTAAAAATGATCAGGGATCCTTGTTAATAATTAGGGGTGAAAAGTTGTGGTTATGGGCTACAGGCTGAGTTTTAGTGTTTGGGGATAGAGTGAAGGGTTAGAGTTCACAGTTATAATTAGAGGTTGGAGTTTGCCATACGGGCAAGTGTGATACAGTTACGGTTTAGAACTTAGAGTTACGGTTGTGTATTAGGGTTTGTGTATTAAGGGTTAGTGTTCGGTATGACGGGTTAGGGTTGCCTATCAGGTGTTCGGGTTATGCTTGAGTAATAGTATTTTGATGTTTGGGCGAGGGATATTGCTCAGGTAATTCTATTGGTTGACCTCTGATTAGATTACCCGTTATGTTCCTGATTTCATCAGGTCTCAGAAGCTAAGCAGGGTCTAGCTTGGGGAGTGATTGGATGTCCTAGCATTGGGTGGCCACCACGTGCTATAAATGGTGTAATAGCCATTGTGAGCATTGGAGGGCAGTGCAGAAATATATTTTCTTTTGCAGTCTCCCCGACCTTCACCAACCCACACTGACCAGCGTTTTTAAGTATGGTTACATAACCCTCATCATCCATGAGGCATTGAGAGGCGTTTATCAACCAGTGGATTAATACAAATGGGTTTTACATGAACATGGTTAAGTCTGACGATTATGTTCAATGGAATAGTGGATTGGAATAAACATGTGTGAGTGGCTGAGTGAATGAGTGAGTGAGCGGGTGCACAAGTGAGTGAGTTGGCGGTAAGCAAGTAAATGAAGGGGCTTGTAAATCAACATGCACAAGAGTGAGTGAACTGGTACTGTGAGTGGATAATGGTAATTATTGAGAGGATGAGTGATTAATTGAGTTGATAAATTTGATCCTTGTTCTAACCCCTCCAGGCCACCACCATCAAACAGACACAACACCTACAACATGGACAGACAACTTAAGTGGGCTGATATCTTGGAGCACTATGAGAGTAAGTTACATATACCTACATAAAATAGTTTGTTAGAATCAGAATATTTATATATTCTGGAGAATTCTGATGAGCTATAAACTTACTTTTCACAAATTACTAGGAAATGCAGAGGAGAACTCCATAATAATGGCATTCAGCAGAACTGGCTTGGTGGGTAAGGGATTAGACACTGATCCAGCATGGCAGAGAACGTTTATTAAGCTCTGGGTTTCAGCAACCTATAATTAAACTAGGGTCTCAAGTTTATGGAATGAATGATCTCAACATGCTCACAAAAATATGACATGTAAAGTGTTAATGCCATGTGATGAATATTTCTCAATAGCAGGGCCTGTAGTGTGATAAGAGGTAACTAGAGGGATCTCAGAATGAGTTCTGTGAAATCTCCATGTGCTTCATTCTCTAACCCATCACTCATCCTTTGAATGAAATGTCTGTGCTCCGTAGTCCGGAAGTCGCAGCTCCAAACGACCACGTGGGGGGACATTATGGACAGAGTTGACCCTTTCCCGAACCAAGGTGACAAGAATTGCGACCAAAAGGTGTGTATGTGGTCGGTGAGGGTCAAGGACACCGTCTGTACACGAAAGCACACCATGCCACCACACGATAAAACTACAACATGACTACACATCACATCACCAAACCATCTCTCCACACCACCTTTCCCATCATACCACCCCATCATCCAGTCAATAACCCATCACAGAACCTCACCATGTGTCTACACCATCACACGACACGATCTCTCCATAACATTCCAACACATCACATCTAAATACCACCACATCATCTCCCGACATCACCCCATCTTGCCACCATGTCACGCCATATCCCACTCGTGCATGCACATAAATTGGCCTTTTTTTCAGGCAGTGACGCGACCTCTGTCTGTGAGCTCATTGGAAGGTGCTATTCCAGTTGCCCACGATGAGCGCTGCTGTTAGATTTTTCCAGATTATGGGCAGCTAGATCCTTACAATGGAACATTCTGTGGCACCTATTGCCCGTGATGAATGTTAATAACAATCGCCATTAAATTATCGCAGTTGATCAAGGCCTCAATGGGGTTCATGAGGTCTGTGGGGTCGATAGGTGTCTGTGGGAATATATGAGGGTGTAACATGTATCATTAGTTTGTAGGGTTTAGGCGAATTAGTGGTTAGGGATACATTAATGTTGTGTCCAAAGTACTGATTGGTAAAGTTTTGTTTTAACATCGGGTGATTGTGTATATGTATGTGTGTGCTCAGCATATTTGGATGAGTCAATATACATGTTTGCCTCCATGCATAGGTGTGTGAGTATGCATTTGTGTATGGGTGGAAATGCATGTTTGCGTGCGTGTGGGTATTATTTTGTGCATGTGTGTGCATGTTTGAATGTTCCTGTGCTTATCGTTGTGCATATGCACGAATAGAAGCAGCTCAAGTGTAGGCGCCCCAAGAACCAGAGGAGCATTCGGGAGGTGAATAACCTCGGCGAGGTGAAGCCTCTCGAGGAGGAGAAGCGCTTCACCAAATTGAAGCACCACTGCCTCCGGACCAAGGCCACCAGCACCACCACCAGCACCACCACCAGCACCACCACCAGAACCACCGCCAGCACCACCACCAGCACCACCGCCAGCACCACCACCAACACCACCACCAGCACCACCACCAGCACCACCGCCACCTCCTCCGCTACCGCTACAACCACCACTACCACTCCTGTACAGGGCCCAATCACACTGCACATTGGAGAAGATGTCTTTAGAGAAGGAGCCGCTGAGCCAGGGTAAGCAACTCTGCGTGTGTCCTGTGTGTATTTATTATGATTGTTTACGCTGGATAAGCATCAGTGAGTCTCAAGACCTTTTTTCAGCAGGGTCCTGCCAAGTTTTGTTAGTAATCGGGAACAAAATGACTGTTGTTTGCGATCCTAATTGAGTGATTTGCATTGCTTATGTGGGTTCAGTTATGGGGAGAAAGCTGCAGAGCCCACCCAGAACAGGGGGAGAGAACAAACTCCACACAGAGAAAGTGGCCCAGTTGGGAATCGAACCTAGATCCCTCTAGTTATGAGGCAAAGATGTTCCAGCTCTGCCACCCGCACAAACACACAGACAATGCAAACCCCACATGTACATTCGGCGATAGAAATGTTCTCCATAATTGCTTTCTGGGTGAGACCACGTAACAATTCGGTAATATATTCACCATGTAACCCTACATCCACTATATTGTTGCCAGACTAATGCCCGTTTCCTGGCCAACTACCAAGTATATTTTTACTGCACAAGGATAGCTGCCATTGGGAGGAGGGGGGTGCCCCCTTTCAAATGCATTAAGACGAGAAATGCAAGATGTGAGTGGCTCATCACGTGTAAAGCGCTCTGAGATGCCATCAAAGTCAAAGGGGGCAACTTAGTCGACCACGAATCACCATAGATATTTTTCCACAATCGTGCATGGGTGAAGCGGGCCAGCGATAGCGGGTTCATCACTCACTGCTTACAGTTCAGCTCTGGCGTCCTGCCCTGGGTATTAGTGCTGCTGCGTAAACCACAAAGACACGCACACCCTCTCCTTCATAGCACACGTTAAAAATCTCCCCTGATGTCATTGGAAATGAGTATGCCATTGTGTGCCAGGGATCAATTATAGTACACATATACAAATGTCACTGCAAGTTATTCCATTGGATTTACACAGCAATTCCAGCCACGACTGTGAAACTACAGCAGTCTGTGTTAGATTCAGCAGCACCTTTCTTCGTGCTAGCCTTGCATTGAGAGAATGACAGCTGCAATGCCAAGCGTACTCACTGATTGTGATGTTTTCTGTGGTTATTAAATTCGAATTAATCCGCCACACAGTCCACCTACAGATTGTAAGGAGACGACTGCGATGTCTGCCATAGCAAGAAGGTTGAACGGTGTCATGCGCGTCTCTTCACAGAGCGGAGTCAGCGCAGCAATCCTCGCAGGCCGTTGAAGAGAAGAGAGAGGTTGTGGAGAAGAAGATGAAAGAGGAAGTGAAGGAGGAGGTGAAAGAGGAAATGGAGAAGGTGGAGAGGGAGTTGGAGAAGACAAATGAGGAGATAGCGGTGGAGGACGAAGAGGACGACAAGGAGATGGAGGAGAAGATGGCTGTGGAGGAGGAAAAGGAGAAGATGGTGGTGGTGGTGGTGGAAGAGATGGTGATGCAGGAGGTCGAAAAGACGGAGAAAGAGAAGACGGAGGAGACAGAGGAGGCGACGGGGAAGGAGACAGAGGAGGAGACAGAGGAGGAGACAGAGTGGCAGGAGGCGGTGGTAGTGCAGGAACGAAAGGGCCTGGCTCGTGTGGCGAACGCGATCCGTGCGCTCTTCCGCAGCATGATGCTGTTTGGTTGCGGCCGGTCGACCGCACAGTTGGGGTGATGGAGGTGCCACTGGGACCGCAGCCGGGGAAGGAAACTGAGCAGCAGATGCCAGGACTGTACTGGACACTGACTGCTGCCAACAGACTAACTCTGTTAAGAGTTAGCATCAATCCAATGCATTATGTAATAATTATCATTGTTGTTTTTATTATAAACTTTATGACATAAACCTATGAGGAAACAATGTAACTTTGCATTGCTTGTGAGCGCTGCCTGGGTTGGTTCAATGTGCCTTGGCTCGTGTGCAGTGTCCCGGCTGTGTGTGCGGCGGTACAATGACAACTATGTCATGAGAGAAGTTTCAGGCAATGGCCCTTCTTCAGAACGTGTACAAGCAGTGGTGGGAAAAGATCATCAGGCGATTCGTCTGACACATTCACCCCTTCACTGCCCCACTGCCCCTCTGCCAAGCTGCTTCCGCTGTCCTGCTGCCCCTCTGCCCACTGCCCCATTGCCTCACTGCCCCTCTGCTCCGCTGCCCCACTGCTTTGATGCCACTCTGCCCTAATGCCCCGCTGTTCCATTGCTCCACTTTCCCAATGCCATCACATCCATCACGAAGCAGCGAGACGTCCATACCACCTCATTAAATATTACCCTGATGTGCACGCAGAGAGAGAGACCCTCGTTTAGCATTGCATACTGGAGGGGGCTGCTGTGATGCAATGGCTCGTAAACTTCACTGGCAATAGAGAGATTGCTGGTTCCACCTTCTGGCACAGCAGTTGAAACAAATGGTCGAGTATCTGAAGTTCCCCTGCCTCTGTCCGCCAAACAGTACAACTGGGTACACCAAAATCGAGTGGCAAGTTGCGTGTGGTGGGTAAAAGTGTGGGTACTCCTTCCTCTTCAAAATCATCTGACGAGTATGGAAGAATAGACCAAAATATCGTTCAAACGCCTTTCTAGAGGTCTCTATTGTGTAAATTCTTCTTGCCAGCAGAGGCATGAGAAAGCAATTGCAGGACTGCTCCACAATACCAATTGTCTTGGTAAAGTATTCCAATAATGCTTCTTACTAAACAGGCTGCTTATGTATTTAACATGGGGGGGGGGGGGTGTTGATTGTCTAGAGATGGTCCAGTGGCTCAGAGGTCAGAGCACTAAAATGGGGTTGAATCCAGGAATTCACCTACGATTAAAGCAGGTTCTCAAGTCTGGTGAATTAATGGTCTCAGCGCGGTTGCCATTAACTGCACATTATAAACCATCACATTACTGCTTGGGTGAGTGGGAAATTGAGTAAGTGGGTGGGTAGGTGGTGGATGAATGAGTGCATCGGTGTGTGGATATGTGGGTGAGTGGATGGGTAATTGGATCAGTTGGTGCCTGGGTGAGTGGATGGTTGGTGGTTGAATGGGTGGATGGGTAATTGAATGAGTGGGTTAGTGTGTAAATTGGTGGATGTGTGAATGTGTTAATGAGTAAGTGGATGGTTGAGTTGGTGAATTATTAGGTGGGTGGATGAGTGAGTGGGTGGGTCAGTGAGTTAGTTTGAATGAATCAGTGGTTGAGTGGCTAATTAAATGAATGGGGAGCTGGATACATGATTTGGTGCTTGGGTGGGTCAGTGGGTAATTGAGCGAGTGGGTGAATGAGTATAGGGGTGAGTGGATTTTTGAATGAGTGATTGGGTGAATGGGTGAGTTCGTGAGTCTGTGTGTGAGAGGGTAATGGAGTGGTTGGATGTGTGAATGGGTAAATTAGTGGGTGAATGAGTGGTGGGTGAGTGGGGAGGTGATTGAGTGAGTGGGTGAGTTAGCTGGTGGGCAAGTGGGTGCGTGGGTGGGTGGGAGAGCGGGTGGGTGAGTTAGTAGGTGGGTGAGTGAGTGAGCGGGTGAGTGAGTGAGTGAGTGGGTGGCTGGGTGAGTGGGTGGTTGAATGGGTGGGTGGGTGAGTGGGTGGGTGAGTGAGAGTGGGTGGGTGGGTGAGTCAGAGTGGATGGGTGAGTAGGTGGGTGGATGGGTGGGTGAGGGTGAGTGGGTGGGTGGGAGATTGAGTGAGTGGATGAGTGGGTGGGTGAGTGAGTGTGTCGATATGTGGTGAGTCTGTCCCTGGTGAGTGTCTCTGGTGAGTCTGAGGACCAGACACTGTTCTGACCATTCCGTCCCCTTCGAGCGCCTTGCTGGCCTTCATCGGGGCTCACTACCAACAGGAGCTGCCCCAGATATGTATATAAGAATCAAAATCTGAATATGTAATCATACTGGAGGAATCCGATGAGCTATAAAGCTTTTTTCAGAGATGTCCAGTAGGGACGGCTTTGTATGTTACAGCAACAAACAATACAAAAAAAAAACGATCGGAGTGCAAGGTATAGGAAAAGTAAACAAATCACTAAAAAAAGAATAAACTAAGCAATTTTTAAAAATATTATCAGGTAAAGTCCAATGAGGTATTAGCTTATTTTTCAGAAGCCACTTGACCACAAATGATAACTCATGTCTGGGGGCAGCTATTGAAGGCTGAATTTCTTTCGCACCGTACATAGCCAACCGTGCTAATCGGAGGTGCCGGGGAAGGACACCAAAAGTATTAGGTTAGGGTCAGGGCTATAGGGTCAGGGCTATAGGGTCAGGGCTATAGGGTCAGGGCTATAGGGTCAGGGCTATAGGGTCAGGGCTATAGGGTCAGGGCTATAGGGTCAGGGCTATAGGGTTAGGGCTACAGGATGTAGGGGCACTGCAGGTTCTCCACAAGGCACGTGCTGCCCTCTAGTGGACAAACGCATAACTACAGCTGCTGCTGCAGCTCAAGGAACAAGATATCCGAGCTGTACAGCCTCCACATCGCCACTTCTCCACGCACACAATGCGAGTGGTGCTACTCAGCCGCACAAGCTTCTAAGAGTGCATCTCATCATCAACATTAACTCAACACAAGCAGCACCCTGAAACAGGCTTCGTCTCTCAGTGTCTCATCAGCAGTCAGGCTCGCTTGAACTGGTGAACTGCCAGATGTTACTGAGATGGGGGGGGGGGTTCCATGTGGAGGACGTAACCTGTTCATGATTATTGAGGGCGGCTGTTCGATGTGGAGTGACGTCACTTGTTCATGATTATTAGTGAGGGGGGGAGTACTGCATCTTGAGTGACGTCACCCGCTTATGATTATGAATGAGGGGTGGGGGTGTGTCCATTTGGAGGACGTCACCTTCTCATGAATATTAATGAGGGGGGCTGGTCGATGTGGAGTGACGTCACGAACGTTAAGGACATACATTCCTGGGTGATTACAGTAGATATATAACAACAACCGCCATTCGCCACTAAGTGGCGGTGACGTCACCACGACGCTTGTGCCAGGCCATGTGCACCTTGAGGCCACGTGAAGTGTCGAACGCCCGCTGGCAGGAGGTCACGGGGCAGACCCAGGTGCCACGGGTCGACTGACTGAGATGACTGAGATGACTGGCTGATGCACCACCTGTGCCCCCTATTGTGCCAACCTGCTGTGCCCTAGCCACCCGGCGCTCCGCTCGTTGTTGTGAGCGTCGCTCCTCTGCCCTCCATTGTTGTTGGAGGGCGACTACCTCCAAATGCCCAGTAGCGTCCTTCATGAGCCTCCTCCACAGAGGCCGATTTTGACACTGCTGGTACCAGTCATCGGCAACTCCACTCAGCTCCACGTCCTCCTGTACCACATCACTCCATCTCTTCTCTAGCCCGAGCCGCGCCCGTTTAGCCCCTTCGATCCGGCCGAACAAAAGCTGTTTCGGCATGCGGTGGCTGGGCATGCGGGCTACATGACCCAGCCATCGCAGCCTTGCCCGCCGGAGGAGCTCACCGTTGAGACCTTGCCCAGATCTTTCAAGGATTTGTGAGCTCCTCACACAATCCAGTCTGGTTAAACCCAGGATGGATCGTAGGCAGGCCTGTCTAAATGTTTCTAACCGGCGAAGATGTTCCATTAGGGGGGTCCACGTTTCGCAAGCGTAGAGAAGTGAGGAAATGACCGTGACCGAGAGGCTTTCAAGGGTGTGGGGGTCTCACTCACTACATGAGCATGAGGGGTTTGGGGGTTTCGCTCAGCTTATGGTAACGTGTTGTAACAAATACTTTAAATATATAATTTTAGCAAATGTTATTATAAAATCAAACTGAAAGGGGTGGTTTAAGGATTGTTTGCGTGTTAATCGGGTTTATTATTGAAGCTTTCAAGGGTGTGGGGTCTCACTCACTACATGAGCATGAGGGGTTTGGGGGTTTAGCTTAGCTTAAGGTAACGTGTTGTAACAAATACTTTTGAATATACAATTTTAGCATACGTTATCAGAAAATCAAACTGCAATGTCGTGGATATTGTGATTCTTGGATTCTTGACGGTAGAAATATTATTGATGTGGATATTTCTGACATTGTCGTTTTATGTGACTGATTATTGATGTAAAAATTAGTTTCAAATAGAAACGGCATGCAAAAGGTGAACATTAATCATTAAACAATTCCCAATTGTTAATTTGTATTGCAGTGTATGATCATCTGCTTGACACAATTTATGATTTTCTCTTTTATTTCTATAATATTGTAAATGTTACAATAGTTTTTTTCATAAGATGCCATTTTAAAAATATAATTTTACATTGTCACCTCAAACTAGACTCAAATATTCATAATATTGTGGTATCTTCTTTGGTTCTTTCGGTAAAGTCACGGCCTTCATCAGGTGATGAAGGCCGCTTGTGTTGTGGCCGAAACGTCGTGAGAATATTATTGTGTTATTTTATTTTATCAATTTATTATTTTATTATCATTCTACGTGACTTTACCGAAAGAACCAAAGAAGATGAATCATTGCAGTCACGAAAGCTTTAAACCGAAATATTGTGGTAATTGGATTGTCTGCCATCAAATTAAGACAATTAGATTCGTAACTTGGAATATCACTTCATATATTGCTGTTTCTAACATTGTTTAGACCGTAACCGTGTAACCATTCAAAACGTTGAAAACGAGCCTGTTTAAGTCATCTAGATTACGAATAAAATGTACACAATCATCATTTTCTTATTACTGGGACAATTGTGCCCGAAATAATCTGAGTTACATTACATTTAACATTAGGAAGGGGTCTGCTGTTCAGGTCAGATCCTGGCTGATGACGTAGTTGTCTCCAGTTAGGGATGTCACAGTCATGTGGGTGGTACCTTTGACATCATGATATCTATGACGTCATGCACCACGTGTCATTCATATTGGAAGAGCTGTGTTTATTGGTCGCTGTGTTTCTTGTCTCAGCTAAAATAAGCGTGAGATTATTTAGCCTCGTGGTTATTAAAGCCTCCACTATTGTTGATGAAACTGAAATGAATCTCAGCAGTTGTAAGCCTGCACATCATTTAACCGGTGAGCCTGAAAGGGGTGGTTTAAGGATTGTTTGCGTGTTAATGGGGTTTATTATTGAGGCTTTCAAGGGTGTGGGAGTCTCACTCACTACATGAGCATGAGGGTTTTGGGGGTTTAGCTTAGCTTAAGGTAACGTGTTGTAACAAATACTTTTAAATATACAATTTTAGCATATGTTATCAGAAAATCAAACTGCAATGTCGTGGATATTGTGATTCTTGGATTCTTGACGGTAGAAATAATATTGATGTGGATATTTCTGACATTGTCGTTTTTTGTGACTGATTATTGATGTAAAAATTAGTTTCAAATAGAAACGGCATGCAAAAGAGGTGAACATTAATCATTAAACAATTCCCAATTGTTAATTTACGTGTTGCAGTGTATGATCGTCTGCTTGACACAATTTATTATTTTCTCTCTTATTTCTATAATATTGTAAATGTTACAATAGTTTTTTCATAATAATGCAGATACTCCTGCATTTTGTCTTGTTATTCAACAATTATTTAATTGATGGAAAACATTGTTTGTAAAGCAAAATTATGTAAATGCATTTACAATTAAATAATGTGCAATTGGACGCGATAATTTCGCATTCTAGTTTTTAAAAGATGCACAACCGGTGATAAAAGTAAAGTTAATCTCGTCAGTTGTGAGCCTGGTCTTCATCACATCTGAAAAGTGAGCCCGACACGGGCGTTTTAAAAATGATCAGGGATCGTTGTTAATAATTAGGGGTGAAAAGTTGTGGGTATGGGCTACAGGCTGAGTTTTAGTGTTTGGGGATAGAGTGAAGGGTTAGAGTTCACAGTTATAATTAGAGGTTGGAGTTTGCCAAAGGGGTAGGTGTGATACAGTTACGGTTTAGGAGTTAGAGTTACGGTTGTGTGTTAGGGTTTGTGTATTAAGGGTTAGTGTTCGGTATGAGGGGTTAGGGTTGCCTATCAGGTGTTCGGGTTATGCTTGAGTAATAGTATTTTGATGTTTGGGCGAGGGATATTGCTCAGGTAATTCGATTGGTTGACCTCTGAATAGATTACCTGTTATGTTCCTGATTTCATCAGGTCTCAGAAGCTAAGCAGGGTCTAGCTTGGGGAGTGATTGGATGTCCTAGCATTGGGTGGCCACCACGTGCTATAAATGGTGTAATAGCCATTGTGAGCATTGGAGGGCAGTGCAGAAATATATTTTCTTTTGCAGTCTCCCCGACCTTCACCAACCCACAGTGACCAGCGTTTTTAAGTATGGTTACATAACCCTCATCATCCATGAGGCATTAAGAGGCCTTTATCAACCAGTGGATTAATACAAATGGGTTCTACATGAACATGGTTAAGTCTGACGATTATGTTCAATGGAATAGTGGATTGGAATAAACATGTGTGAGTGGGTGAGTGAATGAGTGAGTGAGCGGGTGCACAAGTGAGTGAGTTGGCAGTAAGCAAGTAAATGAAGGGGCTTGTAAATCAACATGCACAAGAGTGAGTGAACTGGTACTGTGAGTGGAAAATGGTAATAATTGAGAGGATGAGTGATTAATTGAGTTGATAAATTTGATCCTTGTTCTAACCCCTCCAGGCCACCACCATCAAACAGACACGACACCTACAACATGGACAGACAACTTAAGTGGGCTGATATCTTGGAGCACTATGAGAGTAAGTTACATATACCTACATAAAATAGTTTGTTAGAATCAGAATATTTATATATTCTGGAGAATTCTGATGAGCTATAAACTTATTTTTCACAAATTACTAGGAAATGCAGAGGAGAACTCCATAATAATGGCATTCAGCAGAACTGGCTTGGTGGGTAAGGGATTAGACACTGATCCAGCATGGCAGAGAACGTTTATTAAGCTCTGGGTTTCAGCAACCTATAATTAAACTAGGGTCTCAAGTTTATGGAATGAATGATCTCAACATGCTCACAAAAATATGACATGTAAAGTGTTAATGCCATGTGATGAATATTTCTCAATAGCAGGGCCTGTAGTGTGATAAGAGGTAACTAGAGGGATCTCAGAATGAGTTCTGTGAAATCTCCATGTGTTTCGTTCTCTAACCCATCACTCATCCTTTGAATGAAATGTCTGTGCTCCGTAGTCCGGACGTCGCAGCTCCAAACGACCACGTGGGGGGACATTATGGACAGAGTTGACCCTTTCCCGAACCAAGGTGACAAGAATGGCGACCAAAAGGTGTGTATGTGGTCGGTGAGGGTCAAGGACACCATCTGTACACTATAGCACACGATGCCACCACACGATAAAACTACAACATGACTACACATCACATCACCAAACCATCTCTCCACACCACCTTTCCCATCATACCACCCCACCATCCAGTCAATAACCCATCACAGAACCTCACCATGTGTCTACACCATCACATGACACGATCTCTCCATAACATTCCAACACATCACATCTAAATACCACCACATCATCTCCCGACATCACCCCATCTTGCCACCATGTCACGCCATATCCCACTCGTGCATGCACATCAATTGGCCTTTTTTTCAGGCAGTGACGCGACCTCTGTCTGTGAGCTCATTGGAAGGTGCTATTCCAGTTGCCCACGATGAGCGCTGCTGTTAGATTTTTCCAGATTATGGGCAGCTAGATCCTTACAATGGAACATTCTGTGGCACCTATTGCCCGTGATGAATGTTAATAACAATCGCCATTAAATTATCGCAGTTGATCAAGGCCTCAATGGGGTTCATGAGGTCTGTGGGGTCGATAGGTGTCTGTGGGAATATATGAGGGTGTAACATGTATCATTAGTTTGCAGGGTTTAGGTGATTTAGTGGTTAGGGCTACATTAATGCTGTGTTCAAAAGTACTGATTGGTAAAGGTTTGTTTTAACATCGGGTGATTGTGTATATGTATGTGTGTGCTCAGCATATTTTCATGAGTCAATATACATGTTTGCGTCCATGCATAGGTGTGTGAGTATGCATTTGTGTATGGGTGGAAATGCATGTTTGCGTGCGTGTGGGTATTATTTTGTGCATGTGTGTGCATGTTTGAATGTTCCTGTGCTTATCGTTGCGCATATGCACGAATAGAAGCAGCTCAAGTGTAGGCGCCCCAAGAACCAGAGGAGCATTCGGGAGGTGAATAACCTCGGCGAGGTGAAGCCTCTCGAGGAGGAGAAGCGCTTCACAAAATTGAAGCACCACTGCCTCCGGACCACGGCCACCAGCACCACCACCAGCACCACCACCAGCACCACCACCAGCACCACCACCAGCACCACCGCCAGCACCATCACCAGCACCACCGCCAGCACCACCACCAGCACCACCACCAGCACCACCACCAGCACCACCACCAGCACCGCCGCCAGCACCGCTGCCACCTCCTCCGCTACCGCTGCAACCACCACTACCACTCCTGTGCAGGGCCCAATCACACTGCACATTGGAGAAGATGTCTTTAGAGAAGGAGCCGCTGAGCCAGGGTAAGCAACTCTGCGTGTGTCCTGTGTGTATTTATTATTATTCTTTACGCAGGATAAGCATCAGTGAGTCTCAAGACCTTTTTTCAGCAGGGTCCTGCCAAGTTTTGTTAGTAATCGGGAACAAAATGACTGTTGTTTGCGATCCTAATTGAGTGATTTGCATTGCTTATGTGGGTTCAGTTATGGGGAGAAAGCTGCAGAGCCCACCCAGAACAGGGGGAGAGAACAAACTCCACACAGAGAAAGTGGCCCAGTTGGGAATCGAACCCAGATCCCTCTAGTTATGAGGCAAAGATGTTCCAGCTCTGCCACCCGCACAAACACACAGACAATGCAAACCCCACATGTACATTCGGCGATAGAAATGTTCTCCATAATTGCTTTCTGGGTGAGACCACGTAACAATGCGGTAATATATTCACCATGTAACCCTACATCCACTATATTGTTGCCAGACTAATGCCCGTTTCCTGGCCAACTACCAAGTGTATTTTTACTGCACAAGGATAGCTGCCATTGGGAGGAGGGGGGTGCCCCCTTTCAAATGCATTGAGACGAGAAATGCAAGATGTGAGTGGCTCATCACGTGTAAAGTGCTCTGAGATGCCATCAAAGTCAAAGGGGGCAACTTAGTCGACCACGAATCACCATAGATATTTTTCCACAATCGTGCATGGGTGAAGCGGGCCAGCGATAGCGGGTTCATCACTCACTGCTTACAGTTCAGCTCTGGCGTCCTGCCCTGGGTATTACTGCTGCTGCGTAAACCACAAAGACACGCACACTCTCTCCTTCATAGCACACGTTAAAAATCTCCCCTGATGTCATTGGAAATGAGTATGCCATTGTGTGCCAGGGATCAATTATAGTACACATATACAAATGTCACTGCAAGTAATTCGATTGGATTTACACAGCAATGCCAGCCGCTACTGTGAAAGTACAGCAGTCTGTGTTAGATTCAGCAGCACCTTTCTTCGTGCTAGCCTTGCATTGAGAGAATGACAGCTGCAATGCCAAGCGTACTCACTGATTGTGATGTTTTGTGTGGTTATTAAATTCGAATTAATCCGCCACACAGTCCACCTACAGATTGTAAGGAGACGACTGCGATGTCTGCCATAGCAGGAAGGTTGAACGGTGTCATGCGCGTCTCTTCACAGAGCGGAGTCAGCGCAGCAATCCTCGCAGGCCGTTGAAGAGAAGAGAGAGGTTGTGGAGAAGAAGATGAAAGAGGAAGTGAAGGAGGAGGTGAAAGAGGAAATGGAGAAGGTGGAGAGGGAGTTGGAGAAGACAAATGAGGAGATAGCGGTGGAGGACGAAGAGGACGACAAGGAGATGGAGGAGAAGATGGCTGTGGAGGAGGAAAAGGAGAAGATGGTGGTGGTGGTGGTGATGGTGGTGGTGGTGATGGAAGAGATGGTGATGCAGGAGGTCTAAAAGACGGAGAAAGAGAAGACGGAGGAGACAGAGGAGGCGACGGGGAAGGAGACAGAGGAGGAGACAGAGGAGGAGACAGAGTGGCAGGAGGCGGTGGTAGTGCAGGAACGAAAGGGCCTGGCTCGTGTGGCGAACGCGATCCGTGCGCTCTTCCGCAGCATGATGCTGTTTGGTTGCGGCCGGTCGACCGCACAGTTGGGGTGATGGAGGTGCCACTGGGATCGCAGCCGGGGAAGGAAACTGAGCAGCAGATGCCAGGACTGTACTGGACACTGACTGCTGCCAACAGACTAACTCTGTTAAGAGTTAGCATCAATCCAATGCATTATGTAATAATTATCATTGTTGTTTTTATTATAAACTTTATGACATAAACCTATGAGGAAACAATGTAACTTTGCATTGCTTGTGAGCGCTGCCTGGGTTGGTTCAATGTGCCTTGGCTCGTGTGCAGTGTCCCGGCTGTGTGTGCGGCGGTACAATGACAACTATGTCATGAGAGAAGTTTCAGGCAATGGCCCTTCTTCAGAACGTGTACAAGCAGTGGTGGGAAAAGATCATCAGGCGATTCGTCTGACACATCCACCCCTTCACTGCCCCACTGCCCCTCTGCCAAGCTGCTTCCGCTGTCCTGCTGCCCCTCTGCCCACTGCCCCATTGCCTCACTGCCCCTCTGCTCCGCTGCCCCACTGCTTTGATGCCACTCTGCCCTAATGCCCCGCTGTTCCATTGCTCCACTTTCCCACTGCCATCACATCCATCACGAAGCAGCGAGACGTCCATACCACCTCATTCAATATTACCCTGATGTGCACGCAGAGAGAGAGACCCTCGTTTAGCATTGCATACTGGAGGGGGCTGCTGTGATGCAATGGCTCGTAAACTTCACTGGCAATGGAGAGATTGCTGGTTCCACCTTCTGGCACAGCAGTTGAAACAAATGGTCGAGTATCTGAAGTTCCCCTGCCTCTGTCCGCCAAACAGTACAACTGGGTACACCAAAATCGAGTGGCAAGTTGCGTGTGGTGGGTAAAAGTGTGGGTACTCCTTCCTCTTCAAAATCATCTGACGAGTATGGAAGAATAGACCAAAATATCGTTCAAACGCCTTTCTAGAGGTCTCTATTGTGTAAATTATTCTTGGCAGCAGAGGCATGAGAAAGCAATTGCAGGACTGCTCCACAATACCAATTGTCTTGGCAAAGTATTTCAATAATGCTTCTTACTAAACAGGCTGCTTATGTATTTAACATGGGGGGGGGGGGGTGTTGATTGTTTAGAAATGGTCCAGTGGCTCAGAGGTCAGAGCACTAAAATGGGGTTGAATCCAGGCATTCACCTACGATTAAAGCAGGTTCTCAAGTCTGGTGAATTAATGGTCTCAGCGCGGTTGCCATTGACTGCACATTATAAACCATCACATTACTGCTTGGGTGAGTGGGAAATTGAGTAAGTGGGTGGGTAGGTGGTGGATGAATGAGTGCATCGGTGTGTGGATATGTGGGTGAGTGGATGGGTAATTGGATCAGTTGGTGCCTGGGTGAGTGGATGGTTGGTGGTTGAATGGGTGGATGGGTAATTGAATGAGTGGGTTAGTGTGTAAATTGGTGGATGTGTGAATGTGTTAATGAGTAAGTGGATGGTTGAGTTGGTGAATTATTAGGTGGGTGGATGAGTGAGTGGGTGGGTCAGTGAGTTAGTTTGAATGAATCAGTGGTTGAGTGGCTAATTAAATGAATGGGGAGCTGGATACATGATTTGGTGCTTGGGTGGGTCAGTGGGTAATTGAGCGAGTGGGTGAATGAGTATAGGGGTGAGTGGATTTTTGAATGAGTGATTGGGTGAATGGGTGAGTTCGTGAGTCTGTGTGTGAGAGGGTAATGGAGTGGTTGGATGTGTGAGTGGGTAAATTAGTGGGTGAATGAGTGGTGGGTGAGTGGGGAGGTGATTGAGTGAGTGGGTGAGTTAGCTGGTGGGCAAGTGGGTGCGTGGGTGGGTGGGAGAGCGGGTGGGTGAGTTAGTAGGTGGGTGAGTGAGTGAGCGGGTGAGTGAGTGAGTGAGTGGGTGGCTGGGTGAGTGGGTGGTTGAATGGGTGGGTGGGTGAGTGGGTGGGCGAGTGAGTGGGTGAGTGGGTGGGTGAGTAGTTGAGTGGGTGGGTGAGTGGGTAATTGAGTGAGTGGGTGAATAAGTACGTGGGTAAGTGGTATTTGAATGATTGAGTGATTGGGTGAGTTGGTGAGTGTGTGTATGAGTGAGTGAGTGGGTGGGTGAGTGAGAGTGGGTGGGTGGGTGAGTCAGAGTGGATGGGTGAGTAGGTGGGTGGATGGGTGGGTGAGGGTGAGTGGGTGGGTGGGAGATTGAGTGAGTGGATTAGTGGGTGGGTGAGTGAGTGTGTCGATATGTGGTGAGTCTGTCCCTGGTGAGTGTCTCTGGTGAGTCTGAGGACCAGACACTGTTCTGACCATTCCGTCCCCTTCGAGCGCCTTGCTGGCCTTCATCGGGGCTCACTACCAACACGAGCTGCCCCAGATATGTATATAAGAATCAAAATCTGAATATGTAATCATACTGGAGGAATCCGATGAGCTATAAAGCTTTTTTCAGAGATGTCCAGTAGGGACGGCTTTGTACGTTACAGCAACAAACAATACAAAAAAAACGATCGGAGTGCAACGTATAGGAAAAGTAAACAAATCACTAAACAAAGAATAAACTAAGCAATTTTTAAAAATATTATCAGGTAAAGTCCAATGAGGTATTAGCTTATTTTTCAGAAGCCACTTGACCACAAATGATCACTCATGTCTGGGGGCAGCTATTGAAGGCTGAATTTCTTTCGCACCGTATATAGCCAACCGTGCTAATCGGAGGTGCCGGGGAAGGACACCAAAAGCATTAGGTTAGGGTCAGGGCTATAGGGTCAGGGCTATAGGGTCAGGGCTATAGGGTCAGGGCTATAGGGTCAGGGCTATAGGGTCAGGGCTATAGGGTCAGTGCTATAGGGTCAGGGCTATAGGGTCAGGGCTATAGGGTCAGGGCTATAGGGTTAGGGCTACAGGATGTAGGGGCACTGCAGGTTCTCCACAAGGCACGTGATGCCCTCTAGTGGACAAATGCATAACTACAGCTGCTGCTGCTGCAGCTCAAGGAACAAGATATCCGAGCTGTACAGCCTCCACATCGCCACTTCTCCACGCACACAATGCGAGTGGTGCTACTCAGCCGCACACGCTTCTAAGAGTGCATCTCATCATCAACATTAACTCAACACAAGCAGCACCCTGAAACAGGCTTCGTCTCTCAGTGTCTCATCAGCAGTCAGGCTCGCTTGAACTGGTGAACTGCCAGATGTTACTGAGATGGGGGGGGGGGTTCCATGTGGAGGACGTAACCTGTTCATGATTATTGAGGGCGGCTGTTCGATGTGGAGTGACGTCACTTGTTCATGATTATTAGTGAGGGGGGGAGTACTGCATCTTGAGTGACGTCACCCGCTTATGATTATGAATGAGGGGTGGGGGTGTGTCCATTTGGAGGACGTCACCTTCTCATGAATATTAATGAGGGGGGCTGGTCGATGTGGAGTGACGTCACGAACGTTAAGGACATACATTCCTGGGTGATTACAGTAGATATATAACAACAACCGCCATTCGCCACTAAGTGGCGGTGACGTCACCACGACGCTTGTGCCAGGCCATGTGCACCTTGAGGCCACGTGAAGTGTCGAACGCCCGCTGGCAGGAGGTCACGGGGCAGACCCAGGCGCCACGGGTTGACTGACTGAGATGACTGAGATGACTGGCTGATGCACCACCTGTGCCCCCTATTGTGCCAACCTGCTGTGCCCTAGCCACCCGGCGCTCCCCTCGTTGTTGTGAGCGTCGCTCCTCTGCCCTCCATTGTTGTTGGAGGGCGACTACCTCCAAATGCCCAGTAGCGTCCTTCATGAGCCTCCTCCACAGAGGCCGATTTTGACACTGCTGGTACCAGTCATCGGCAACTCCACTCAGCTCCACGTCCTCCTGTACCACATCACTCCATCTCTTCTCTAGCCCGTGCCGCGCCCGTTTAGCCCCCTCGATCCGGCCGAACAAAAGCTGTTTCGGCATGCGGTGGCTGGGCATGCGGGTTACATGACCCAGCCATCGCAGCCTTGCCCGCCGGAGGAGCTCACCGATGGGACCTTGCCCAGATCTTTCAAGGATTTGTGAGATCCTCACACAATCCAGTCTGGTTAAACCCAGGATGGATCGTAGGCAGGCCTGTCTAAATGTTTCTAACCGGCGAAGATGTTCCATTAGGGGGGTCCACGTTTCGCAAGCATAGAGAAGTGAGGAAATGACCGTGACCGAGAAGACCCGAAGCTTCGTGTGGCGCGACAGACCAGGCAGCTTCCACACAACGTTACGCAACCGATGAAAAGATATTGCCACTCGACTTATTCAGAGTGAGACCTCTGCTGTTAAACTGGAGCCAGTCATAAGCACACTACCCAGGTATGGGAAACTCTCTACTCTCTCCACAACTGCCCCATCACCGATTGGGAGTTGTGGGGGTGGAGTGTCCGATGGTACAAAATACCCAGGCAGGTGCTTCGTTTTGGTGTTGCTGATGGTAAGGCCCCATCTATTAGTAGCACGCTCCAGTCTCAGCAGCAGCATCTCCAACTCCTCCTCTGAATGAGCAGCTATTACCAAATCATCGGCATACATAACATGACGATTTAAAGCTTTCGTGACTGCAATGATTCATCTTCTTTGGTTCTTTCGGTAAAGTCACGTAGAATGATAATAAAATAATAAATTGATAAAATAAAATAACACAATAATATTCTCACGACGTTTCGGCCACAACACAAGCGGCCTTCATCAGGTGAAGGGGGCGAGACTGTCTGGTAGGACAGCGCTGGAGTGAAAGAGCCACGTTCAGATACGGCCTTTAAGCTGTGTGAGAGGAACAAAGCGCCCTCAAATTTCAGCACCACGGAGAGCTACGGGCCCCGTTCAGACGGACGAGTTCGTCCATGGTCGGAACAGAGGAGGGGGAGAGAAACAGCTGCGAGGCCCTAGTAAGCTCCATGTTGTAAAACTATACCGTTAACCGTGGTGTGAGAGGTATTAAGAGGCAATGCTGGCGAAAGAGCTGCGGTCTGAAGGTCATCGTAAAAATACAATTAATTAAGAACAGAAATGATTTAAAACATCTTTCCAGTGGTTACTAAGCCTGAATCCATCTTCGCGGTTGAAATTGTCTCTGTGCTTGTATATGTGAATGGCCTCATGAACGAATCTCTCATGGTAGCCGGTTGGTTTGCAAAGAACCTCTGTCTTGGAGAAGTCAATGTCATGTGAGCCCACTGAATTATAACAGTGATCTGCCACGGCAGAGGAGTTCGTCCTACCGTGTTTCAAGTCTGCTTTGTGTTCGCGCATGCGGTCTGAGATATGTCTTTTGGTTTCTCCAATGTAGCTACTACCACAGAGGCACTTTAGTTTGTAAACGCCCGGGTACTGTATGTCTGGAACAGCATCTTTTACAGATGGAACAAAATCACGGATTTTATGTACTGTGTTGAATCGGACCTGGATCTTGTGTTTGTTCAGGATTTTGGAGATCTTTTTAGTGACCCCTGCAATGTAGGGTAAGGTGATGGTTTTGAGTGGCTCCACAAGAGGATCCTTCTTCATGACTGGAGTGATGGCTTTGCGGATTGTGTAGTCGGAGTAGCCATTAGCCCTGAGAGCCTGGTGTACGTGCTTGAGTTCACTGGTAATGTGTTCCTGGTCGGAAATGCATTGGGCTCTATGGTATAGAGTCTTGATGAGGGAGTTCTTCTGGGATGGATGGTGGTGGGAATCCGGTTTCAAGTAAGCATCTGTATGGGTAGCTTTCCTGTAGACAGAGTGGCTCATTGAACCATCATGTCTTCTTTTAATTAAGACATCCAAAAAGGGTAGGACGCACTCTTCTGCCGTGGCAGATCACTGTTATAATTCAGTGGGCTCACATGATATTGACTTCTCCAAGACGGAGGTTCTTTGCAAACCAACCGACTACCATGAGAGATTCGTTCATGAGGCCATTCACATATACAAGCACAGAGACAATTTCAACCGAGAAGATGGATTCAGGCTTAGTAACCACTGGAAAGATGTTTTAAATCATTTCTGTTCTTAATTAATTGTATTTTTACGATGACCTTCAGACCGCAGCTCTTTCGCCAGCATTGCCTCTTAATACCTCTCACACCACGGTTAATGGTATAGTTTTACAACATGGAGCATACTAGGGCCTCGCAGCTGTCTCTCTCCCCCTCCTCTGTTCCGACCATGGACGAACTCGTCCGTCTGAACGGGGCCCGTAGCTATCCGTGGTGCTGAAATTTGAGGGTGCTTAGTTCCTCTCACACAGCTTAAAGGCCGTATCTGAACGTGGCTCTTTCACTCCAGCGCTGTCCTACCAGACAGTCTCGCCCCCTTCACCTGATGAAGGCCGCTTGTGTTGTGGCCGAAACGTCGTGAGAATATTATTGTGTTATTTTATTTTATCAAATTATTATTTTATTATCATTCTACGTGACTTTACCGAAAGAACCAAAGAAGATACATAACATGGTTGAGCAATAGGGAGCCATCCCTTGACCGCACCCGGGCATCGATCAGCCTCCCATTATATCTGTACCATATGGAGATTCCCCCGGTACAGCTATTGAAAGCTTCACGAACTACGTGGTCAAAATAGATGTTAAATAATGTGGGAGCTAGAGGACATCCCTGTCGTACCCCAAGGTATACAGGGAATGGCTCGGACTCCCGGCCACGTAGTTTTACCCGGGCCCGCTCACCCTCATGAAGGTCCTTAATGATCGTGAGCAAAGGGTCAGGTACTCCAAAAGCACGAAGAACAAACCAGAGCCCAGGCCTACTGATGGTATCATAGGCCTTGACCAGGTCAATAAAGCAGAGATGTAGGTCTTGCTGGAATTCCCTACACCTCTGCTGTAGCAGACGGACAGAAAATATGGCATCTGTGCAGGACCGCCCTTTCCTGAAACCGCATTGGGGCTCCGCAAGCCTCTCCTCAGCGTGCCTGGAAAGGCGATGTTGAATAATCCTTGCCAGGACCTTTCCCGGCACACTGAGGAGTGAGATGCCCCTGTAGTTGTTACAGTCTGTGCGGTCTCCCTTCTTAAAGAGGGGGACCACCAGGGCATCCTTCCAATCCTGCGTAACCTGTCAAGTGGTCCTGACTGTTGTTATGATGTCATATAGGGCAGTCTGTGCACCAACGCCACCCTCCCTCAGCATTTCGCTTGGGAGATCATCTTTGCCCGCTGCCTTTCCTGGTCTCAGACTCCTGATTGCCTTCAGTACTTCCTCAACAGATGGCACTTCAGCCAGCCACTCACAGGCGGTGACTTCTTCCAATATTTGAGGCACCGCAGCCTCAGCAGAGTCATCCTCACTTTGTGCCACGATTTTTTCCTGGCTGAGGGATTTTCCCTCCCCCAGGACCTCACAGAAATGCTCAGCAGATCTGCAAACCTGTTTCACCGGGGGGTCAGAGATTGGATCACCGTTTTTTCCCCTAATGATGGTAATAGGTGTGGCGCTGCAGGTTACTTTTTTGATGGAGTTAAATAGAGATTTGTGATCGTGGGCCACTGAGGCAGACTCCATCTCCTCAGCAACCCGCGACCACCACCCATCCTTGCAGCGCCTCACGGCTCTCCGAACCTCCGAGCGAAGGCTGCGGTAAGCCTCCTCATTCTCTGACGTGGGATTCTGTAGCCAATGACAGTGGGCCTGTCGCTTTTTCTCAACCATCTTGAACGCCTCCTCTGTCAACCAGGGTCTCTGGGGAGGTCTGGACCGCGTACCCAAAAGCAGCCATTGCAGCTGCATGAGTCACAGTCCTAAACCTCGCCCATTTACCCTCGACATCAGGAGGAGTGGGGGACGATGCCAACCCCAGCCGCAGGCGATGATGAAATTCTCAGTAGATATATGGGCCCTGCTTCACCCACCCACCCATTCACTCCCTCATCCATCCACTCACCTACTCACCCATGCACTCACTTACTCAATGAGCTGCTCACCTTCTCACCCAGTACTTACACATTAACTGACCCTGCCACCCACTCAATTTATAACCCACCCACTCAATTTCTAACCCACTCACTCACTCAACCAGCTGCCCACTCCCTCAGCCACTCACCTACTTACCCACCCACTTACACATCCACTTACCATGCAACCCACTCAATTTCTAACCCACCCACTCACCCAACCACCCGCCCACTCATCTGCTTACCCATTACCACGGAATTATTCACCCACTCACCCATCAGTGAACCACCCAATAATTCAACCACTCACAAGCTAAATCACCTATTAATTAAACCACCCACTAACTCAACCACCCACTAACTCGACCACCCACTAACTCAACCACCGATCCACTCACCCACTCAGCAAGCCACCCACTACTATATCTCTAACCCACTATTTCACTCACACACCGACTCACTCACCTATCCACTTATGCACTCACTCACCCACCTCCCACTCACCTACACACTAAACTAAATCTAA
This sequence comes from Petromyzon marinus, assembly GCF_048934315.1. Taxonomy (NCBI): domain Eukaryota; kingdom Metazoa; phylum Chordata; class Hyperoartia; order Petromyzontiformes; family Petromyzontidae; genus Petromyzon; species Petromyzon marinus. The sequence goes on along the minus strand of NW_027423688.1, from coordinate 2,410,718 downwards.
ATTATGTTTATTTTACCAGGTAAGGCACACTGAGCTATATAGCTCGTTTTCAAAAAAACCTTCACCACAAATGATAGCTCAACAATTTGGCGTATCACGGATACATTTATAGCAGACAACTCCTCTAAATGCATGTTTCTAAATGTTTAGGGAAATAGAGACGCAACAAGGTAGGGATTGAACCTAGAAGCTCCTGGATACCAGGCAAGATAGTATCTCGTCACCATGGCGCTTCGCTCTTGGACTCTCTCACCCACTCAAACACCTACCCACTAACTTAACCACTCACTAACTCAACCAGCCACTTACTCAACCACCCACAAACTCAACCACCGAGCCATTCACACACGCACCCACTCACCATGCCACCCACTGTTGTTATTCTGTCTCTCACTGTTCAAATAAACCTACCATTAAAATTATAGACTGATCATTTTTTTTGTCAGTGGGCAAACGTACAAAATCAGCAGGGGATCAAATACTTTTTTCCCTCACTTTATATGTGATAAACCACTTTTTTCCTGTCATTTGTAACAAGGTCGCTTTTGAAAAAGATCTATATATCTCTGTGGGCCTTAGCTAGTACGATGAAAAATAGTTCAGTTTTAGTTTATTGAGTGGGTAGGTGTGTGATTGAATCATGGGTGGTTGGGTAGGTGGGTGAGTAGGTAAGTGGCTGGGTGAGCGGGCGTGTGAGTGTGTGAGTTAGAGAGTGGGTGGGTGGATGGGTGGGTTTGTGAGTGGGGGAGTGAATAGGTGAGTGGGTGGGTGAGTGGAGTCTTGAGTGAGTGGGTCAGTGATTGAGTGAGTCGGTTGGTGGGTGGGTCGTAGAGTTAATGAGTGGGTGTGTAGGTGGGTGCACAGGTAAGTTTTTGAGTGGCTGGCTGTGTCCATGAGCGAGTGGGTTGGCGGCTGAGTGGGTGGCAGGGTGACTGGATTTGTGAGTGAGTTTGTGAGTAAGTGTGTGGGTGGCTTTAGTAGTTGACTGGGTGGTGAGTTAGATAATGAGGCGCCACAGTGGCGAGATGTTAACTCCCTCGCTTGGTATATTGGACATTGTAAGAAATAAAATAAAACCCCTCTTATGGATGATATTGGTCGCGAAAGCTGACGTGTTAAACTGGTATATTGGAATTCATAGGTTTGACCCCAACCCTGATGGCTGTATATTTGGAGTTTGCATGTTCTCCCTGTGGTCGTGGGCATTTTTCTCTGGGTTCTCTGGGTTTTCCCTCCACATTTACAAACATGCCTCTATAGGAAATTAGCTGCTATACATTTATATGTGCTAACCCACTTGGTTGAGCCATCATTTGTGGCCACGTCGCTGCTGAAAAAGATCTATATAACTAACTTGTAGTTTTTGTTTATTGAGTGAGTGAGTGGGTTCCTGGGTGGTTGGGTGGGTGGGTTTGTGGGTGTTTGAGTGAGTGAGTCATTGTGTGAGTGGATAGGTTAATATGTGAGTGGTGAGTAGGTGAATGTGTGGGTGGTTGAGTGAGTGGGTGTTTGGATAAATGGTTGGGTGACTGGTGGGTGGGTAATTTAGTGTGGGAGGTTGAGTGGGTGAGTTAGTGTGTGAGTGGGTGGTTGAGTCAGAAAATGGGTCACTACGGTGTTGAGATGTTAACTACCTCGCCCAGTATACAGGAAGTCATCAATCCCAACCCTGAGCCTGTATATTTGGAGTTTGCATCTTCTCCCGTGGTTGCGTCGATTTTTCTCTGATTCCTTCGGGTTTGTTTAACACGTAGACTTTCATGACCAATATCATCCATAAGAGGTTTCTTTGGGGGTTAGATCGCGTAAATCTATAAATGTGTCGTTAAAACCCACCACCACCCGACACAGCCAACTAGTAAGGGTTGTCACGTAAACAGAACATTCCAATTTGTAACTAGTACAGCACACCGGTGTGTTGGAGAGTCAAGCCACAACATTTACAATCTGAGTACGACGTTTCGCCAGTAATTACAACTAGCTTCAGCAGGCGACTGCCAGATTTGTGGAGGCGTTCACCCTGTTTTGTTCCTTATATAGAGACGTAGATGTCGTGCCCGTCTTTATCATTTGCCTGTTATCAATTTAAAAGTAGAAATAGTTGTTATTATTGTTGTAATCACGTTATAAGGAGAAAAAATTGTGATTATTTCGTTAAAAGAAGAAATAAATATTGTTATCAAGTTGTAAGTGGAAATAATATTATTGGTATCATTCGCCTGTTCTTACCATTCGTCTGTTCTCATTCGCCTGTTGTTCTCATTCGCCTGTTGTTATCAAGTCATAAGTAGAAAGTTATTATTGTTATCATTCGCCTGGTGTTGGTAGCGCACGTCTCTAATCCAGCACTGTGGAAGGTAGCGAGGGTTGGCGAATCACCGCACAATGATGTTGTCAAATCCCCTTCCCGTGGGCGTCAAGGTGCTATAACCTGACTCGCCAGGAGAACGCAGTAGAGCAAGTGGACTAATCACCATCTTCACCTTGTTGTATATCTGTACAGGGATAGAGTGTTTCACCCTCGCACGCATGGGTTTTCTATGGGTACTCCGGTTTCCCCCACGTGTATAAACACTTGTAATTAATTGGCGCATAATGCCTCCATAGAGGACTGCAGAGCTTGGACAATCGTTGGTACTGGCTCACCACGTGGCTTCCTTCCTGCACGTGTGTGGTTCCTCATGCCTCTGAGTCGTTCTTGTGCGCGCTAATAAACTTTAAATAATTACTATTATTCACCAGGCGGTCGTGTTGCAAGCCTGTAATCCAGCAGTGGAAGGCAGCAAAGGTTAGTGGACCACACAGTGAATGTTGTGAAACCCCCTTCCCGTGGGCGTCGAGGTGCCTTCTCCTGGCTGGCTGGCCAGGAGAAGACGGTACAGAAATTGGGATAATCGCCATCTTTGCCTGTACGGTTTAAAGTGCTGCCCCCTCGTATGCGTGGGTTTTCTCCAGGTGCTCTGGTTTCACCCACTTGTGTAAGCACTCATCATTCATTATAGCTTCAACCGAGAGGATGGTTTAAAATTAAGCAACCACTGGAAGGACGTTTTAAATCATACCAAAAGTCAACTAATTTCTAACAGCAATTTCAAGTAGTGGTATACCAAGCATATTCCTTCCGAACGTTCTATTTCCCTTTTTTATACTTCCCCCTTACATCACTTTCTTGCCGATCTTTAATTTTTATATATTTTTTCCGTTTCTATTGCACACAC